>NW_004955411.1:3600463-3690248 GCF_000276665.1 Chinchilla lanigera
ATGGTCTCTGCCCCTCTAAGACACACTGTGGCTACCACACCCTCTCCAGGCTCTGCCTCCCCGCAGTCATTGTACCCTCTGCACCAGCCTTACTGTAACCAGTCTATGATAAAGACCTAGTGGTATCTGAGGCCTCCCCCTTGTGAGCACAGCTGTGTCCTTCTTACTGTGTGCTACATCATCATCCATAAAATAGACTGACTGTCCAAGGGGCCTTTGTGGTCATCCAAAAGGTTAAGCTTAGGCTCCCTAATAAAAGCGCTGCAAGAGCCCTGTCAGTTCAGTAGCTGAAACAGTCAAAAGAAGCGTTGTGCAGTAGGAGATAAAAAGGAAAACAGGCCATTTAGTTGGAAGAGCCTGGCCTGGGGTGTGCCGGGGTTTGTAATTGCAAGCATCAAAGCTCTTGGAGCTGTGTCCTGACACGGGTGGGACTAGGGCAGAGGGATGGGAGGTTGTGGGGCTTCTGGAAGGGGTTTGGCCTTAATGCCCAGGCAGGTTTTGAACTCACCTCTCACTGAATGGGATTTCTTCCCACTCATGAGTAGCATCCCTGACAGACCCACATGGAAATGCATTTCTTATCAACACCAAAGCAAGATTCCGATACATGATGCGCTGAGGACATAATTCAGGACACTCAGGCCATCTCAGGAAGCTATCATCAGGGGCTAGATGGCCAAGTCATCCTTCAGCCCGTTCTACTCCACAAAAGCATCTCATCCCGAGGTTATAGCACAGAGAACCTCAAATTGTGACCCATCCACCTCCACATCAGGCTGCCCCCAGGCTCCAGGCGCAGCCCTCTTCCAGGCCAGGCCTAGGTGTGCAGGTAAGGCTGAACCAGCCCCTGAGGAAGGGCAGCCAGGACCAGACGTAAGCAGGCCTGGAGAAGCTCAGCTTCAAGGGAAGTTCCTGCATGCCACACAGGTCGGTGAGATCTGGCTACAGTTTGCAGGGGTTTCAGTCCATAGTGGGCTGGCTCCAAGGCAGGGTGGCATGGCAGAGGAGGACTGCAGAGAATGAACAGTTCATGACAGGCAGAAGGCAATAAAGCTGTGAAGTAGCAAGCAGCAAGTGACAAGCAACAGCAGCAGCCCTCTTTCCGTCCCTTATATTTACCCAGGTTAAATACCCTTAGGGCATGTAGGACTCACACCCTGGGTGCGGCTTCCCGTTATCCACACCCAGAACCATGTCAAACCGATCAGTGGGCTAATTTAGAAATCACACACCCTTGATCCCAGCATCACACATTTAATCCCAGAGTCACCCAGCTACCTCTGAAAAGCCCCACCTATGACTGCATGAGGCTTTGGGGGAAGTCTAGACAGCCATAAAACTAACCTTATCAGGATTCTTGGAAAAGCTACTAAAAGTTTCTTTACACTGAGCCTTGTCTATCACCAAGAAGAGAACGTGTACTCTGACAACTTCCATCCCCACCTTACACTTCCCATAATGGGAACAGATTCACCTGAGTAAAGTGGGTGCTAGGTTGTTTCTTGATCTTAATCTCATTGGGGATGAAATTGATGGGTGGGTATCGGTTGGGACGAAGGCAAGGGGACCTCAGCTTTGGGTACGGGGGAAAATGTAATAGTAGATGAAAGAGTACCATCAGCTGGCTCACTGAGACAGGAAGGGTGGCCTGGCATCAGGCACTGCAGAGCACCACACTGGCTATGGGGGTGGTGCAGATACCTACCAGTGAGGTACTGGTTAGAGACAGGGGTCTGTTAGGACATCTATGGCAGGTTCTGTGGGTCTGTAGGGTTTGGAAACTGTAGCTGCACAGATGTCCCAAGAGGTTCTGAGCCTATGGTCTCAGTATAATGTCATAAAAATCTGAATGTAAGGAATATCTTACTACTTTCCTTCTATTTTACAAAATGGATCTACCTGGGGGAATGGTATTATAACACAGGGACCCATTGTTTGGCCAGCATTCTTGTCTTCTCATTTGTATTGAGGCCATGCTATGTTACAAAAGAAAATTAGCCCCTTTTTATTTAAATAATCTTCCTTAAATTTGCCCAATTAGCAGAAAGGCATCCTAGTTGTGAGACCTTTGGAATACTGTGTGTGGTTCCTATGTTTGATAAGACTTTTACCAGTCAAAAACCTGTACTTGCTACCTTTTGGCTACTGCTTGGGATAACAGAGCTACAGCAACCAAGTATCAAAAACTATCTAGCACACCTTCAGTATCCCCAGGGAAATTAACAGCACTAGATAAAATCACAAGGAAGAAAATCACAATGGATTAGATCACAACTATAGTCAGTACAACAAAAATATCAAGATGAATGTTTTCCCAGACATGTACACAGTCAAAAGTAAGTCACAATCATTTGCACAGACACAAGGTAAATACAGAGGAGACAGTAGTGTAAACCAAACACAAGAGGTCTGAAAACTCAGACCCCTATTCAGAAAATATGTTTTCCACAGTAAAGGGCAGGGTGATCCCTCAGAACCAGCAAACGAATAAAGCCCAGTATCTTGAGCACACCTGCCAAACCAAGCTACAAAATGAATACCTCAAGAACTAATTCCTGGTGACCCTTCCAGATCCGTCATGGCCTCAGCCCACCCTACTGCAAATGTTTTTCTGTGATGAGAAAAAGCAGTTCATGGTCTCCCTCTGCCCTCCCAGTGGCTATGTTGACACACGAACAGGGCTGGTGACCTCAACACACCCTGCTGCTGGTATCTGGCATGCAACTCCACTCAGGGGGAACCTCCCCATGGGAAGGATAATTCCCTCAAAGGCACAATTCCAAATTAATAATTCATAATGCAGTTATGAAACCAGTTAATCCCAACTGGGCACTAAGTGGAGAGACTTTTCCGATACCAGGAGTTCTTAACAGAAAAGATGCCGCGTGAGACGGAAACAGAAATCAGGTGAGAACAGAAAATGGGATGGAGGTGTTAGAATCACTTAGGTGGGGAGGGTCACACAGCCAGGGATGGCCAGCGTGGGGCCTTACCAGTGGTGGCTGACCATGCTGGAGTGGAGTGGAGGAGGGTGAGGCAAAGGTTCAGGAAGCAGCCTGTGCTTGTCATGTGCTCACTGTCTACCCTCTTCCTGGTGTCTTCTTTAGGCCTCCAAAATGTTGACAACCATGAGGGTTCTTTTGCTCTATTCAGAGTGAAGCCATGAATTGGCAAAGTGCTGCTCTGCTAGCAGTCCTGATGTCACCAGCTGATGCCAGCTAATGCTGGGTGCTGGTCTCTGTCACTTATCTTTGTTGTTTGCTAGTCTCTGGAGTTTTTCAGGGCAAATGGTCCCTGGTGTTTATTCCTCTTTCTTTTGAGACAGCCAAAATTATAGAACTTTCAGAACCCACCCTACCCGAGAAGTAAATCACAAGCGAGTTTCCAGGGCCATCGAAGCCAGTGTTAATTTTAGCAGGGCCTGTGCTGCAGCAAGGGAGGTCAGAACCCTGAAGGAGCTCTCCTAGACTAACCTGAGAAGGGTGTGGGAGGGCGGCATACATAGCAGTTACAGTCCTGTGATAGGGCCCTGGGCAGATCTGTGATTGGTCCAAGTGCCTACAGGGGTCCAGGACAACCATAGCTGTCATGGCTGCAATTCAGTGAGGGAGCAAGGCTGAGATCAGGGGATCTTCTGGGAGGCCAGCCGTGGGGGATTGTGGGTGTTAACAGTGGGCCCAGATCTCTCCCTCCCTGATCTCAGTCACGCCAGTGTGCCCTGTCCACCTTCTTCAAAGAGGGAGCAACATGTCTGGAGTGACAGGAGTGGGGCATCTCGGTGACGGCCGAGCTGTGCTCCTGTTGGAGTGGAGAGGAGGAAGGTGACTGCTAGAGGACCTTGGAGGATCCCAAAGCTAGTTGTCCCAGTCCCCTGGGTGGAGGGTGAGGGGGAGCAAAGGGAAGCAAGAGGCAGAGGCGTGCCAGTCACCAGCCAAGCCATGGTTCCCTGGCAAGCACTAGAAAAACAGGACAGCTAGGAGCTTCTCAGCCTAAGAGCCACACTAAGTCAAAGCCCAGCTCGGGCCATCTGAGACGCACCCCACCTCGAGCCTGAGCTTTGCCCTCGTCAGTGACAGATGGTTGCTGACGCTGCTATTTGCCATGTGCACGGAAGACGTGTGACTGACAATTGGCTGCGATCAAGGCCTTAGCCGTGTAGCACTCAGGACTTGAGTCTTCCTTGGCTCTTCCTTCAGTCTTCCTCTCTCGGCTCTCACCCCTGGAGCTCTGCTGGAATCCCGCGCAGTTGTTCGCTGGCTGTGGCCCATTTCTGTTTACCTGGGGTGACTCACAGGAGTTTGTGCAGCCGAGCCTCAGAGTTTCTAGCACCTGCGGCCCGACAGCAGATGGCCTATGGACGAGCCTCCAGGGGTCCGTGTTTGACAGCGGAGGGAGGAGAAGGATCGGGACCAAGATGCGAAGGGCAGGGACGCCCTCTGCGAATGGTCTCTCTTGCGGACTCAGCCGGGGCTGGTGGTGACCCAGGACAATGCCAAGGAAGTGGGTGCTTTGTCCCCAGCTCCCACCCCAAGGGAACGTCTAGTTAGGGCTCCCAGAGCAAGCTTCCTCATTCCTGGAGTTCAGGACCTTCCCATGGCACAGAGGAAATCCTAGGGCACTCTGCCATCTGGGATTCAGTGCTGCACTTCTGATGACGCCAGAGGAAGACGGTGGGAGGACAAGGATTTCGTTCTCGTTCTTCTCTTGAAACTCCAAGAAGCACTTGGACACAGCAAGTCAAGCAGCTGGGGCCACTGAGATTCTTGGCCAGGTAGTCACGCAGGGTGTGCAGGCCCTCGCACGCATGCTCACAGAGCACAGGGTGTACCCAGACCTCAGGGCCTCAGCCCGACCCCCGCCAGCCCTGGTGCGTACCACCGCTCCACAGCCGGGAATCCAGGCGGTGCTCTAAATAACGGGGGGTGAAGCTGCATGTCAGCGGACCCGGGGCAGCTGGGCACACCTCAGCTTGGTGGCTGCCCACGGCAGAGTCACAGCCACAGAGAAGTATGTGTGACTCGTGTGATCCAAAGTGTGAGCCGAGCCAGGCGTGGTGGTGAATGCCTGTAATCCCAGCACTCTGGGAGGCTGAGGCAGGAGGCTTGAAAGTTTGAGCCCAGCCTGGATCATTTAGCAACTTTAGTGAGAACTTGTTACAGTAAAAAATAAAAATAAAAGATACTGGAGACACAGCTCAGTGTGAAGACACTGGGGGTCAATCCCCAGCAAGGCAAAAAGAAACAAACACAGGGAGAGGCTGAGCAGGGCCTCGAGGCCCCCACTGTGTGACTTTGATCACCCCAGAGTCTACACTGGCGGATTCAGGCTTTGGACCCCAGCACTGCTGGGGACACTGACGACAAGTGGGGGATTGGGGAGGCATTTGGGACTCAGCATTGTGGTGCTGCATTCAATGGGACAATCTGGAAATCCCAAAACTCCTTGGTCCTCAAGGTTTGGACCTGTAAAATGGGAGGAAGTCCCTCAAAGCCACTGGAAGAGTGAAAGAGACGAGAGTGCAGCCTGGGTCCCCCTCCTGGAACTGAGTGGGTGCTCACAGGTCCCAGAGCTTCTGTGACGGCTGCATGCGTTCAGTCTATTCTGCCAAGGGTGAGCTCGAGAAGCAGGTGTGGCGTGGGGGAGGGGAAGACCAGGCCCGAAGGAGGAAAGCCCAGAGACAGGAGAGCAGTCATCACACTCTCACCCTGCAGCAGAAACCAGCAGAAGAAAAAAAAGAAAAAAAAAGGACAGCAGCCACCATGCCACAGGGACCCCACCAGATCTCGGTGCTGTCTGACCCCAGCAGCCGCTCCCGCTCCACCACACACACACTGCAGGGAGGGCCAGAGCTGCCCCGGACTGGAGAGGGTTGGCCTCCAGCCTGCACCGTCTTTCCCACCCTATGGTCATTGCTGTGTTCCTGGCCTCCCTCGGCTGGGTGTGGAGAAGCTTGGCATGGAGGCGCCACCTCACCCACGGAAGCGCTGCTTATTTGATGGCTGGTTTACTTCTGCCCGCCAGAATAGCGTGCCAGGAAGTAAGGAGTGAGGGAACTATCAGGCACACCCCGAGAAATGACAGAATGGTGCTTCCCAGCCTCAGTGCCCAACAGGGAGAGCGGCTGTTTTCACAGAGCAGAGCGCCGTGGCAGGGTGGAAGAGGGAGGAAGCGTGTTTTCCAGACTGTCAACCTTGAGGCTGGTAGTGAGCTTCGTGGAGTGGGAGGTGGAGGGGCGGGTTCTGTGGAGAAGGAAAAGCCTGCCCCGGAGCGGAAGCACAGCAGAGGACAGATACCCTCGGCCTGTGCGGCCATCAGGTGGAGCTGGAAAGCCAGGGCGTTGGGCGGAGAGGCCTGAGGGGCACGCGGGGAAGCTGCCACCCTAGGCCCGAGGGCTGGCCGGGGAGCCTGTGAATGCTGAGACCAGGACAGGCAGGAGAGGAGCAGGAGGGAGGTCTCAGGCAGGGGAGAGGGCATCCTGAAGCCCAGGCCGGTGGGGGGCGGTGCCGGGGAGAGCAAGGAGACGCAAAGCATTACACCCAGGGTACAGAATGTGGGGGACACCCTGGAAGACATCGTCGGTCCTGCCGAGATGCCTGCACGTGACAAAATTAAGCCTGGAGAGGATCACGGTCCCCACAGGCTGAGCGCGTCCTGGAGCGGCTGGCCGGAGACCACAGAGGCTGGGCCTTGCTCAGCGTCCGCCCTGTCTGAGCTCCCGGCCTCAGCCGGCACGGCTCCTCATCCTGCCTTCTGCACGTTCTGCACATAGCCCACACGACCCCTTCCCCTGCACGACTCCACCCCTCTCCTCAGCTAGAGGTTGTGGTTGTGCTTGTGACCCAGGGCACACACGGCCGACAGGCAGCCTGCTCCCCTCTCCTCCGGGAAGCATGAGCCCTGCTGGGATTCCCCGGGAGAGGCAGCCAGCAGCCTGGTCTCCTGTGGCAGGGAGATGGCCTTGCCACCCCCGAGGAGCCGGGAGTGGGCACACTGTACCGCAGCTGGGCAGGTGTGGAGGAGGGTCAGCCGTCCTCCTCAGACACCACACTGGCCCCAGGTACAGAGTTGCCACCCTGAGATGGAAAACTCCTGCGGTAGCAAAAGCCCGTATCATATGCCTCTTGCTGTGGTCACCCCGAAAGGACCCTGCTTTTGCGACATACCCCACTGTGCTCCTGTCCTTCTTGACCTTTTGTAATAGTTTTATTAAACAATCGTTGCCATTTGCAGAATGCCCACAGGTGATATAATCTTTAAGTAATTTAATTAATGCAGGACATTTTCTCCACAATGTCTTAGAGCTTTGCTCTGGCTTCCCACTCCCTAACTGCCCACTGCAAGGTGAACAGCCCACATCTTGGCCATCTGCCCTCAGGCTGGGCACTGGCTTCCTGTGGCTACTCCCTACGGTGAATTCAGGCTTCTAGTTCAACAGGTCCGGGCTTTGCTCTAAATGGCCACAACGTGTTGGCTCATGAGGGTCATGTCCCTGGCTTAGCTGTGTGAATCAGTGTCACCGGTTGCACTTTCACTGACCATGCCAGTCGGGGTCATGTCTCTTGAGGCCCTAGGGTAGGGCATCAGTGGAGGCCAGGAACTGGAGTAGCAGGGCTCCCACCTATGGGGTGGAGTGTGTGGCAGAAAGCAGGGGCCTTCTGCAGGTGGAGGCCTGTGGGAGCTGAGGCCCAGGTCTTAATCTGTGCAGGTTGGGTGGACCCCAAACCAGGCACAGAGGGCAACTGTTGACCCGTGTGATGGGAGACTATGGCAGTTAGGGGTGAGTTTCAACTTGGTGGCCTGGGATCTGCCCCCGGGATTGGCTCAGTGTACTTCTGGGTGTGTCTGCAGGAGTCCAGGAGGCGTGGCCTTGGGGTCTGCGTCTGGCCCCCCGGCCCCCTCCACCTGGCTCCCTGCTCTGCTTTTGGGCTGTCAAGAACTAAGCAGCTGTGCTCTGTCATGCCCTTCTGCTCTGTCTCTGCCTTGGAGCAGCCAACCATGGGCTGAAACAGTGAGCAAATCAAACCTCTCCTCATTTAAGCTGTGGGTGTTTGGTATTGTGTTTCATCTATGAAGTGACTACACCAGAGGTGGAACCTGGGGCATGCGACACTCTTCACAGGAGTAGGGAAGAGGCACTCCTGACAGTGGAGAAGAAAAACACACAGATATGGAGAAAACGGCCAAAGAAATGGGAACAATTTACAGATGCAGAAATGCAAATATGGGACAAATATTTAAAAAGTATTCAGTCTCTTGAGAGACCAAGTCCGTAGGAAAAACATCTCTTCACCTCGTAGACCGCAGGAAATGAAATCCTTTATTGTCAGGTGTCAGGCTGGTATGTGGCTGGTTCCTTTCAAAGGCTTTGCAGGATGTGTAATCTAGAAATTCGATTTGGAGGGAAATGCATCAGTGTTAAGTTTAAATTATGGCTCCTCTGTGACACAGGGTTCCTTTCTTTAGGATTCACCCGTAGAGATGTCAACAAGGACTTTGAGAGCCAGCCACTGAGGCGAGAGTCTCAGGGGCTGGCATAACAGGGTCACCTCTCAGCCCAGACCAGGCTGTCCCAGACCCCTTCAGGGGTGATCTCTATCACGTTCTTGCCTGGCCTTTGGTGGAGCTGGTCTTGCCCTCAGTTCTACCCCAAGAGGAGAGGTCCTGCTAAGGTGGCCATAGGCAGGATCTGTCTTGGTGGCTGATACGTGCCGAAGGACAGGCTGGGGCTGCGGTCCAGGCTAGTGGGCATTCCAAGTGTCCAGCCAGCTCTCCTTGGGTGGTATGGGGACATTCCCAACTTACGCCCTCTGGTCTTTCGGCTCCTGAGGTCCCTTCTCTTCCATCACCTAGCACTCATGCCATAACCCCAGGAGTTTCCAAGCATCCCCTTTTGCTTTGCCTGCTTGAGTGCCATGATCTCCGCCCACTCACCTGCCCCTCGGCCCTCGAACCTTTGCCTCACAGAACCTTCTCTGGCCCCACCCACATCCTGCTCTTTCCTCACAGCCTGAGGCCCAGAAGGTTCCTCTCCTGGAGCAAACGACGGCGTGGCCTGTGTCGGCTCCTTTCTGCCACTGCCTTCTCCTGTCTTTGCAGCCAGACTCGGAGCTTGCCAGGGAAGACCCTGGATTTGCAGGTTTTCTGGTGCTGCCACAGAGCCTGCAGCAGATCCAGGGCTACCTAATTGTCTCTGGGGATGAAGGCCGAACAGGGACTTTTGGCTGGGTTGGATCAAAAAGCTTTCTTCCAAGAGGTTGGCGGTGTCAGTGTGGACCCAGATCCGCTTCTCGAAAGGGATGGCAGTGTTTCTTGCCTGCTCCGAAGTCCCCCATGCTCCCCACTGAGCTCTGGTTTCCTGCTCGGGTCCTGTCCTCTCTGGACTGGTGCCCTTGCCCCCACCAGCCTCCGTCCCCCGGGGCTGATAGGCCTCCCACGTCCCATGGGAAGCAGCCACCTTCCTGGTGTCTGCCCACCTGGGCAGAGGCCACCCTCACCGAAGCATGCACGCCTTGTCCTATGAATAAAGCCACCACCACACAGACATTTGGAAACACTTACTCGAGAGATGCACATGAGATTAACAATGTCCCCATCGCCAGCACTTTTCTAGTTTAAGCAGCATTCTATTTTCAGAAATGGTAAGAAGGGCCCATGGCTGAGTGCCGTGATGGCCTCTGGAAGCTGCAGGCCTGACAAGAAAAGTAGGTCAGACCTCGGACAGTGATCTTACAAGAGGCCCAGAGTGGAAAATTCAAGAAACATGCTAACCCAGATGCCTTTTATTCTTGGTGTTCCAAAAAAAGTTTTCATAAAAGGAGGCAGTGAGAAGCCATCGCTTCATTTACTTGTTGCTTGCATACCCGTGGGAGGTGCTGGCCAGGCCCCCCCTCACACAACGCCAACCCAGGTCTAGAGAAATCACCCTGTTATGGAGGGCGGGAGCAGAGGAGGGGACAGTGGACACCGTGTCACGAGGGAAACAGGGGAAATGCTGAAATAAGGTAGAAAGCCGGGCGCCGAGGATGGCAGCACTGAGCCAGGTGCTCATAGCTGCAGGGGAGCAGCCCTTGCTGCGTCACCCCAGTAGTAGTGAGGTTGCATGACGGGAATGAGGTAGGAGCTGGGACACTCAAGGTCCTGGGTCTTCTTGGGTGCTCAGTGCCTGCCCCGGAGTCTGCAGGCCAGAGAAACGGCAGCCAGCTGCCCTCCAGCAGCCTGTGTCCAAGGGACGGCTGCATGTGGTGGCCTGGGATTGAGTTGCTGGAGTGTGGAGAGGGGCACAGTGACATGCTTCCCTCCTAATGCTCACCGGGAAGGGCTGAGGGCCCTTCTGCAAGGCCTGCTGGTTTGCAGGGTGGCGGCGTTACCCCAGTCTCTCCCCAGGAAGCAGGGGTGCTGTGAAGAGCATTCCTAAATGCACGCGGGGTCAGTCCTTGATCCTCGACTCTGAGGAGACTGTCCCACAAAGCTGGGTAATGCCATTAAGTGGTATGTAATCCTTATTCAGGACTTCAGGGACTACTGGACAGACAGAAGTAAGTTATTTTAAGACATATCATTAGCTGAAAATACTGCACAGTACATACTTAAGCATGGAAATCTGGGGCTTTCTTTGAACAGTGCGAATTCGGGGTTACTTGGTCTGCCTACCACAGCCGAGTGATTTCCGCTCTGGCCTCCTCCGGGGGCATGGGGCTTCTGGGTGCACTTCCTTTGGGTCAGATATTCGTTCCCACAGCCACTTGTACGTGAGTGGCTGTGCTTTCATGCCAGCCACAACCCAGCCTGGTCCCCCCTCCCTATTTTGTCTCCGACAGGCTGAGTGGCCTCCCTCCGGGGCCGCCTGGCTTCCTCTTTTGGTGTGTTGCTTTTTCTAGTTCTCGGAGGGTCCTGCGTGGCACCCGCGGCCCCCGGATTTCCCAGTTGTTCCCAGGGCTCTGTGGTATCCATGCTTCCCGCAGTACTGCACTGTGTTGACCCATGCAGACCACTCCCCTGCCCCGGGGAGACCAGCAGGCGGGGGCCGGACTCCAGGGCCGAGCCTGCTCTCCCTGCACCAGCGCTGTGACTGAGCAGCTGCTCCGGCTCCACGTGCCTTCCCTCTCTGGCAGACGCTGCATCTGCTTTTCCGCGCTTTGGCAGCGGGGTGGGTTAAGAGGCACCAAGTTGGCAGTTCTCGGCACAGGTAAGGGCTGGGAGGAGCAGGCTGACACCACCTGCATGAGTTTCTCGGTGCACTAATTAATTGGCTAAGAATAGCTGGCTGAATGTGAACATCAGGTAGCAACTTCTGTCCTCTGGTTACTTATGACAGTGACCAAAGGCTGAAGGCGTTACAGACAGAGGTCAGCCAAGTCTGAGTGCTGATTTTTGAGCAAAAGCATCTTCTTTTCCTGTGGTGATCGCTCTTACTTCCCGGATTCCTCTGTGCAGGGACACCTCCATCCCATTCACTGAGGCTTGTGCTCCACTCTGGAGAGACCTTTAGAATGCTAGTATCTTTTCTAAGCCATGCAATTCTTATCCATTCCTGAGAGAACTCTGCCAGCTGCCAATGTGCCAGGCTGTGAGGCAACCCCTCTTTGGCACAAGGTTCCTGGCATCCACCACTTTCTGGAAACTCAAAGTGAGAAAACCTGTAAAATCTGTGTGTTCAACCCAAAATCCCACCTTGAAGTTTACACCAACCACCCATACAACACAACCACTAGTTGTACGATATCTATGTTAATCTACTAAGCTGTCACAGGAAACTTCTTGTAAAGAAAGCTGTTCTTAAAAGCAAGCAAGCAAGCAAGCAAGCTGTTCCTGGGGCTTGAGCACCCCGAGGCAGGCCTGGGTGGAGGAAGCTGGTCCATCAGGTGGGTGGGTCTGTGGTCCTGTCTGCAGGTGTTCTGATGTCTTCACCTGCAGGCACAGTTCTGTGAACACGGCAGGCAAGGTAGCATGCAAATGAACACTTCTTTATTCTAATGCCTAAAGAAGAGGGAGATGCTCAATGAAGAGGCCCAGGGGAGCAGCACCTGTGTCTCCCTGCAGCAGGTTTAAACCCCCAGTGGGGGGCTACTCAGGCTGATCTGGCCAAGGTTCTCTCCTCCTGCGCATGTCATCTGAAGAGCCCAGGGGGTGATGGACATGTTCCACAGGACATCAGGGCAGGCCACGTGTTCCCCTCCTGAGCTGCCTTGCCTGTTGGCCCTGACAGCCAGGGGCCCGCGTCTGCAGTCTGCTCTCCCGCCACAAGTCTGAGCACTCATGGGGCTTTGCTGGATTCCGGCGAGTTCACCTTCCCCGTGAGGTATGACTGGCCGTGTCAATGACAGCAGTGCAGTCATTGTGTCCTGGCTGCCCGGAGGGGGGCTTTTATGCAGAGCAAGACAACTTCCTGGGCCTCAGACTCTGGGAGCCTGAGGGCATCGGCTGGCAGTGCCCTTTCTCTGCGACCTTTGTCATGACGGGCCTGCTCCTCAATGGATCTGAAACTGCTTTCTGTGGGAGAACTGAGCAAAAGGCCTTCCAAAGGCCTCCCCTGAGGCCAGGGCCTACCTCCCACTGAAGGTCACAGGAAGAAATGCTCCAGGCTTGGGATTCTCTCTTAATGGGGGGCTGCCCCAGCCCATTGGCACAGACAATGTGCAGCTTCTTGTGAAATCATCTTCTGGCAAGGAATGGCTGTTGTTGGAGGTTGTTACTGGCCAGTTCATCAGCTGCAGAGGGTGCGTGCCAGGCAGCTCACGGGCCTCTAGAACCAAGGGCAGTGACAGAACCGTGAGCTCACGTGGCAGCTGGGGGCCTGAGCCCAGGCACGGCCTGTTCGCAAGTGCGTGACAGCATCAGCCCTCGTGGGATGCTTGTGAGGGTGAGTTCAGGGTGAGCCAGACAACCTGTTTCCCACCAGGACCACACTCCCACCTTAGGAAACGCTCCTCAGATGGAGGTGAAGTTTTACAGTTCTGCTTTCGGTTTCTGGAACTTGACAAGTGTACTTTTCTCTCCACCTCACTGCTGAGCAAGGAAGCAGGAAGGGGGCTCTCCTGTCTGCGTGGGGGCTGTCCTCTGTCCAATGGCCGTCCGGCATTTGCTCTATAGAGCTTCTCCCGTCCCAGCCTCTCTTTTATGTGACATTCTCTTTGTGAACAGGTGTGAGGGCTGAGCTTTGAAACTCGAGCTTCTAGCCTGGCCCCTGCAGCAGGAGAATCAGGGCTAGGCCAGCAGCAGCTGCCGGCCTCCTCCCCTCTCCCCCTCCTCCTCCCTTACTCCTCCCCTCTCCTCCTCCTCTCTCTCCGCCCTTCCTCTCCCCTCTTCCCCCTTTTCCCCAGCTCCTCATCCTCCTCTCTGCTCTCCCCTTGTCCTCTTCCCGTATCCCCCTTTCTTCCTGGCGCTGCGTCCTCGTCTTCATCCTCCTGTGTTGCTCCCGGAGCTGAGCGCCAGCTCGGGGAGAGGCCGTGAGCCGGCGCAGGGCTGCAGAGCCCGCTGTGCTAGAGGAACAACTCTGAAGACCCGCCTGGCCCAGGGGTCAGGAGGTCGCCACAGGCGGGCGGGGCCGAGCAGCAGATTGGGAGCCCCTGCCCCTGCAGCCTCGCTTAGACAAACAAGCAGATGGCAGGTGTCAATGGGGACAAAGAGCCATCTGTGCAGCGAGGCTGCCCGCCGCCTCTCACAAGGGCTTCGCCGAGCCCCACGCCAGACACTGTGCCCCAGCCTGAGCCAGCAGGGCCCTCCAGAGAGGAGGCAGCCAGAGGCTCTGAGCTTGGCCCAGCCCTGCGCCTGCCAGGCCGGACACGGCCACAAGGCCCCGGCCCATGCTGCTCACCGCAGGACCCCTGTTTGCTTAAAGGGGCTCCCTGGACAGCAAGGGCTCCCGGCTGTCAACAGAGGCAGGACTGCAAGGTGGAGGGGATTTATTACACAGCCCCCGGCATCCACTGTCATTTTCTTTGTATAACCCCGTGTGCCCATGTCCACCTAGGAGATCTGGGCAGTGGCCCTGCCCACCCGGGCTGCGTAGAACTGCCTGGGCTGGGGGCAGGGCTCTACACTTCCCCTAGAAGTTTGCCTGGAACAGATTTCCACATGGAGCAGAAATGACCTGGCGATCATTCTGAAATTCCTCCTGGCATCTGCCTGCCTCCCAGGCCAGTCTGCTGAGGGTCAGACCAGATGAAAGTTGTCCACTCCAGCCCTCACCTTAGCCAGTCAGCTCCCCACTCAGGGTTGAAAGTCTGGGTTGAGGAGGTACCTTGTGGGAGAGTTGTCCACTGGGGTCTTCAGCATTCTTCCCAGGAGCCAGGTGCCTGCACTATTCTAAGCCAGTAACACATTTCTCTGGGTATTAACTTTTCAATGAGAAGGTCATTTCACATGTTCTAGGAATTTCCTCCTCCATCTTACATGTCCTATGTTCTGAGACTCTGGACAGACTTTTGCGCCAGCTCCTTAACATGCCTTTCTCTCTTGACTCCAACTTCTTTTGGCAAGCATACTGTCTTCCATGTCTCAGGGTTACCTTTGAGCTGCCTGCCATTCCCTGAAATGAAGGACTCTTGGTGATAAAGGACTCCTGGTGTTGAAGGACTCTTAGTAATGAAGGACTCTTGGTGATGAAGATTCCTTAGTTATGAGGGATTCTTGGTGATGAAGGACCTTTGGTGATGAAGATTCCTTGGAGATGAATAACTCTTAGTGATGAAGGACACTTGGTAATTAAGGAGTCTTGGAAATGAAGGATTCTTGGTGATGAGGGACTTCTGGTGATGAGGAAATCTTGGTGATGAGGATAATGAAGATTCCTTGGAGTTGGTCAATCCTTGGTGATGAAGAACTCTTGGTGATAAAGGATTCTTGGTGATGAAGAACCCTTGGTTTTGAAGAACACTTGGTGATGAAGGACACTTGGTTTTGAATGACCTTTGCTGATAAAAGATGCTTGGTGTTGAAAGACTTTGTGGGATGAAGGACTCTTAGTGATGGTGATTCCTTGGAGATGAAGGACCCTCAATGATGAAGGACTCTTGGCCTTGAACATTAATTGCTGATGAAGGACCCTTGGTGTTGAAGACTCTTTGAACATTTCAGTCTTCTGTGCATGAATTTTTGGTAAAATATGACAAAGTTTAGTTATTAAAGATAATGTTTAAAATGCATAGACTGGGACAGTGGTTGTAGCTCAGGGTCAGAACACTTGCTTAGGATGTACAAGGCCTTGGGTGTGATCTCCAGTGCTAAAAAAAAGACAAAAATACAAGAGTCAAATTTGTTTTTATATTCAACAGTCAAAATAAATTATACATTCAATAGCCATAAAATAAGTAAAATAGGATCAAAGGAAAATAAAAATGAATTATATGAGGTGTCTTGTGGATAAACTTTATTGAAAGTAGGCATAGATGGGTGAATATTGTGGAGAATTGTTATTTCACTGCTTCAGTCTGAGTTGTACACTCTTTTCCTGTTTTAGTTACTTTTCTCATTACTGAGACAAAATACCTGACACCCAATATTAAAAGAGGAAAGGTTTATTTCAGTTCACAGTTTGTAGAGGTTTCAGTCCATATCAGCTGGCAGGGTGTCACAGCAGAGGGGCATCACAGAGGACAAAGAGTTCACAGCAGGCAGAAGGCAGCAAAAACAGTGAAGTAGCAAGCAGCAAGCAACAAGTGACAAGAAGTGACCTTTTTTCTGTCCTTTATCCCTTAGGGCAGGTAGCACTCACACCCAGGGTGGGGAAGCCTTAATCCTAGCATTTCACCATGAATTAACCACAGCATCACATCCTTGATCCCAGCACCACACAGCCTAGATCCAGTCACCTCCAAAAAGCCCCACCTATGATGCCATGAAGGTTTGAGGGGACAGATAGATACAAGCCATAACATTCTGCCCCTGGGCCCCTGAAGACTCATGCACATCCATTTATACAAAAAGTATTTAGTCTATCTCTAAGTGTTGCTAAAATTCTAACAGTTTCAGCACTGTTGAAAAATCCAAGTCCCAAGTCTCTTCTGAGATTTAAGGGAAACTCTTAGCTATGAGCCCCTGTACAAATGAAAAAAAAAAGTTAAACACTTCCAACATTCTGTGGCACAAAGTACGCATTTTCATTCCAAAAGGGACAAATAGGAGGGTACTAAAGAATGGGACCAAAGCAAGTCCAAAACCCATCAGGGCAAACATTAAGTCCTGTAGTTCCATGTGCGACATCTGAAGCAATCTGTGGCAAGATGTGAACTCCAAAGGGCTTGAATTGCTCTGCCCTGATGGTACTTTTGGTGGTGGTTGCTACGATGACTTTTCTCTTGGGCTGAGTTTGCTTCCTCCTTGCAGTTTTCCTCAGAGTATCCATATTCCTGACTTCACCAAACTTCTGGAGTCTTCATTGAGCCTTTGGCTTCGTACTACTCACCGCTCCACACACTGCCCTTTCAGTGGGGCACTGCCTGGCTTTCCAGTTCTTTTGAAATTTTGGCAGAAGCCTTTCTGACCCTACAAGTCTTGCATTCTGCACACACCTAAAACCAGCACTGTGTGGATGGTGTTAGGGTCTGCTGCCAGCTCGAGCAGTAGCAAGGCTTCCCTATCTCTTGGATGTAGGGGCCAAGTGCCTGGATCACTGAGCATTCTGAACCCAATCCTTAGGAATATATCCTCTAGCCTGTTGGTATTTTGGAATATGGTACATTGGAGCTCTCTTCTCAAAGCAAAGCCTTTTACCTTTGCAACTCTGAGGTTGCAAAGGCTGGAGTCCTGCCATCTTTTGTGTAGCCCTCAGGCCATCTTTTCTGCTGTCTTCTCAAAAATACTTGGATTTTTCTTGTTAGTCTTTTCAGTGGAGAGGTTTTCCTCTGTTCAATCTTTGTAGGCCACAACTTTCTGGAGCTTCCTTTCTGGACAAACTCACAACATTTTGAGTCATTCCAATGGGCTCTTTGCTCTTGATTCTCAGTATAAATCTGGCTAAAATCCCCCAACAGTAGCCATGGCACAGCCTCAATGTTAGACTGTCTTGAAATATCTTCCATCAGATTAATTATCCCACTGACCTTAGTCTCAGTCTCAAGCAAAGTTTATGGACATGGGCAAAATGCAGAAAAACTTTCTGCCAAGGCACAACACATAGTCTGGGGTACAACAGCTAATCAGTCCTTCCCAGCAGAAACCTCCTGAGCCTGTTTGCCAGGAGTATTTCTATCACTATTCTGGTCTTCTGTGCTCTGACCAGAATCTCCCATCGAGTACAGCTTACAGCATTCTTGGGCTGCTTTTTCAGCCAGCATCTCCAAACCTTTCCAAACTTTTCCCACAGCCAGTTCCAAATGCTCCTGAACCACATGGTCAGATATGGTCACAGCAACAACCCCACTCTTGGTACCAAACTTTATTTTGGTTACTTTTCTCGTTGCTGAGACAAAATAGCCAACATTAAAGGGAGAAAGGTTTATTTTGACTCACATCAAAATTTTTAGAGGTTTCAGTCCATAATCAGCTGGCTCCAAGGCAGGGTGGCATGGCAGAGGGGCATCACAGAGGAGCACAATTCATGGTAGGTGTGGAAGACCACCATGCTGCGCTCTTCTGAGAAATGAAACCCTTGCTGCAACCTGTACCTGACCTCTCCTTCATCCTATTCACTGAGAATTGTAGAGCTGGCTATATTGAAACAAATGTTCCTGGCAGTAAAGATGCCAGCCTTGCATACACCAAAACTACCTGTGCATTGCTAATTGGAGTCTTCTGTGCCTGATATGGCTGCAAAGCTCCTCCCCCTGACTGATATCAATAAAAGCCATGAGCTTTTGGAGATGAGGCCTTTTGTTCCACAGAGAACACTGGGTCATTCCAGAGCCCCTCTACTGCAGAACTTTCTCTCTTTGTCTTTTTTTTTGCATCTGTGTGCCATATTACTGGGTGGGTTGAACTGAGACCCTCTGTGGGGGTTTCTGTAGCAGGCAGAAGACAGCAAAAGCAGTGAAATAGCAAGTAGCAACCATCTTTCCACCCCTTATATCTTATCCAGGCTACCCACCCTTCGAGTGCATAGCCCTCACATCCAGGGTTGAAGAGCCTTAATCCTAGCATCACACCATGAATCACTCCTCACTTCACATCCTTTATCCCAGCATCACACACCCTAGATCCAGCACCTCCTAAAAGCCCCACCTATGACAGTATGAAGGCTTTAGCGGGGGACATCTAGATTCAAGCCATACATCCCCCACTTATATCTGGAAGCTCTAATCTCCAATATGATGTTGGTTCTTCAGAGAATAATTGGGACATGGTGTCATGAAGGTGGGGCCCCAGTGAGGATAACACCTAAGACACCATGAGCTCTCGCTCCCCTCTGTGTGAGGACACGGTAAGAAGGAGGCAGTTGCAGGCCAGGAAGAAGTTTGGGAAGGGAAAAGGCTGGCACCTTGATCTTGGGCTTTTAGCTTCTGGAATTGTGAGAAATAAATTCTTATTGTCTAAGCTGCCTATTAAACACACTCATAACTTTTTATCCCTCCTATAACTATAGCTAAATATAAATGTGAAGTGGCAGTTTCTGATTAAGTGCCTTTATGTGCAAACTCACATGCCATGTTTGTTAATATTGATTATCTTTAATGTGATACATGAGCTTGCTTTTTGCTTCTCAGTCTAGTTTTAATTGGATTGATGGTACTGGCAGGGTTCTAAGACTATTGATAGAAAAGCCAGTATCACAAAGGGTCTTGCAGGCAGTGGAAAGAAAGGTGATAAGACAATTTTAGCAAGCTCAGTATACCTCATTTAACTGTTATCTAAAGTAAAGCACCAGATACTTTGTTTTCAAAATCTGCCTTCAATGCTTCATCAGTAACCAAGTCCAGGGACTGGGGATACTGCTCAGTGGCATAAGCACCTGCCTGGCAAGCGCAAGGTCATGAGTTTGATCCCTGGTACTGGGAAAAAAAAATTTATATTTAAGTTGTTAAACTTTAATTTATTAACAATGAAATGCAGGTATTGTGTGATTTTGGGTTTTGCTGGACCAAGCGTTCTTGATGTATGGTCCTGTGGAGCCGTGCTTCACTCCTGCGCCATGGCCCCTGTGGTTTGGCACGGCCCTGGCTACAGACTGGAAGCCACAGCCATGGCAGATTGCTGTCAACACCCACAGCACCCATCTCTCTCCACCTCACTGTGGATGGGAAACAGTCCTCAGCCACACTCTGAGATGCTTCGGGTCCTCCCTGCCTGGCTCTTCTTCCCCACTGGCCCAGGGGTTGAAAGAAGGGATGGGAATGGGCAGCCCTAGGGCCCAGGCCTGGGCAGTGGGCAAGAAAGCAGCTTCAAGTGTGGGGAGACCAAGGAATGCTGGGAAGGTACATGGCCGTGAGTGTAGCTGGGCCGTGGTGAGGGTTTATTGTGGGAGCCCGTAGTTGCGCTTGTGTGAGTTGCCATCAGGGGTGCTGGTGGCTGTCCTGTAGGGTGCATTTGAAACAGGAGGCCAGTGAACATACCTCTTTTGACAGCCTAGCCTTGGGTGAAGGCTGGGATGGGGATACTGTGAGGACAGGGCTGCTACTTTCCTCACATCCTGGGGTGCAGGTTAGGATGCTTGGCAGCTTGCAGCTCAGTGTGCTTTTGACCCCTTGAACCATGTGTAAGACTTGGCTGCTGCTGATGGAGAAGGACCGAGCCAGGCAGAGCAGGGTGGCTATCTCCGATTCTCCCCGCTCCCTGCCTGCTCCTGAGGTTAGGTAAAGAGCAGATCAGTTGAGGGGTGGTGAGTAGCAAGACACAGGAAAGAGCCATGGGCCCTTCTCAAACCAGAAATCAGTAACAGTGCCAGCAGGCTCCTCATTTCTGCCCTTGCCTGTGGCCTTTTTGTAGTCAGAGTTTACAAGGAAAAAGATTTAACATGGGACACATAATTTATAGGATTATTTTATAATATCCACCTAAAGAGTTAAATGCAAAAGAGTGAGGGAGATCTGTCCACACACTAGAGACCCAAAGAATCCAGCTAAGGGCCTGGATCCCATGACAATATCCTGCATGACTGGAAGACCTAGATCCCAGGTCAGTGTCCTCCAGGAGATTAGCTGGAGGCCTAGAGCCCAGAAGGACAATATCTCATGCAAATCTGTATCAAGGCTCTGCATTGGGAAGACCCAAAGGTGGTGGAAGCTAGAAAGTCTGCACCAGCAGAATGAAGGATCTCTGCCAGCAGGCTGAGGGATCTGCACTGGAGCCAGGAAGCAACATTCAAGGCAGTGACCAGAGCTTCCCCAAAGAGAACTGCAGCCCCATCCTCAGCGACAGTGAGGACCTGAGCTCCTCTGATGATATGAACTCAGTGTTCTTTATCAGGAAAGTTCATATTGGGAAATCCAGCTTGTGCTGACAGGCTTCTTCGGGATAATCAACAACACGTCTTCCCCCCCAGTTCTCCTTTTGTGCTGTTGGCAATGACCTTCAGGTGGGCCTTCTACACCCAGCACCACGCTGACTCAGTTTAGCTGTGCGTTACAAGTTGACCATTAGTTGATCCACCATTTCCCATTTGCAAAATTCAGAGTGAGAAGAGTGGGTGGGCTACTCAAAGCAAGCTTCATCTACTTGTTCATAAAGGCAGGCTTACTTTCCACACCTAAAAGCTTCTTGCCTCATTCCGTGTTGTGTCAGCCAGCTGGGTGAGAGGTGGATGGCTCAAACTGAAAGCAAAGGAGGCCGGGCTGGATACCAGACCCCACTGCAGGGGCTGTGTGAGCACCAGGCAGGCCTCCTGCTGCTCTAGGTCCTTGTTTCCAGGTCTGCGAAACACTGCAGATGTGAGCGCTCTTCTGCAGTGCTGCCAATCCAGTCAGTCTGGACTGTCCGCTCTGGACTGTGGCTTGTGTGCTAGAAGCATGGCCCCAGTGCAGTGACGTTGAGAAGTGGTGTCCTCGGGAAGTGATTGGCACACGTAGTCTCTGGCCTCGCCCATGGCTAATTCATGGATGGTTCATAACTGAACGGACTATTGGGAGGTGGTGGAAACTACAGGGTGGGGTTGTTGTGGGAGGTAGGGTCACCTCTAGATGGGTATATGCTGTCCTTGGCTTCCCTCTCTTCCTGTCTGCCCTGATGTGAGCAGCTTTGCTTTACCGCTCACTCCTTGCCATGATGGCGGGCCTCACCTTAGGCTCAAAGCAATTAGATCAAGAGACCCTAGACTGCATCCTCTGAAACCACAAGCTAAAAGAAATGTTTCCTTTAAGGTATTTCAGGTATTTTGTCATAGCAACGTAAAGCTGGATAACACAAGCAGTCTCGGGATGGTTGATAGAAATGATGGCTGTGAAGTCACTAGAGTAGGGTTGAGACCACGGCTGCAAGCTGTGTCTAGGTGTGGGGAGGGTCCACAAAGGGCAGTCTGTGTTCTCTGTGATGGCAGCAGGGGTCACTCGGTCCTGCAGAGCCAAATGGACGGCTGGGGGTGCTGGTCTTTTGTGCTGTGAGGACCAGAGGTGCAAACTCCATCACCAGGATGACGCTTTGGCCAGCACACGACGTGGTCCAGGGAGGGCGACCTGGCTTGAACCAGCCAGGTAGATCACTAAGAGACACAGACACACATGTACACACATGTACACACACGTACACACATGTACACATGTACACACATGTACACACACACACACACACACCTGGGTTGTTTTAACATCTCGTGCCTGTGTACTTACGTCCACGACTCCATCTGTGGGTGAGGTGCGGAGGGTTGGTGTATATGTGTGGGTGTTTCCTGTGGGGTTCTGTGGTGCCTGGCGTGGATGTCAGGATGCTGATATGAGTCTTCATGAGGGACTTGGTGTCCTTGGCAGCCAGCTCTTGGGCCACCTGGGTCCCCACCTCTGCAGTCCTATCCCCCTCTCCTGTTACAGCCCTGGTCTCACAGTGCTGCTCAGAGGGGAAACAAGGTGCTCTGTGTCTTCTCCTCTTGCTGCTCTCCCCGAATCTGGTGAGAACATTAACCAAGGAGTGGGTGGGTGGAGGAGTCCTGAAAGGCCATAGTGCTCCGTGTGGCCCTCAGGCTGTACGCAGGGTCCTGCAAAGGCGGCATCAGCCAGCAGACAGGTGAGCACCTGCGAGCTGGAAAGAGCCGAAGCCAGGTCACCCACCCAGCAGCCACTTTCCCAGAGATGTGTAAATTTCCAAAGTGTGTGTTACATTTTGATTTGTTGTGACCGGCTTTATACTGAGAAGTTCATACTGATTCTTATGGGAAACACGTTTCTTGAGGCTTTTTTTCTACAAGAGATATAGGTCTGTTACACATTGGTCCGCCCTTTGCGAGTGTAGTGTCAATAGCCAGCTGGCTTCTTGGAGCAGGCGATAGGCCTTCCAAGATTGAGGTGCCATGCCCTGGGGTTAGCACAGTGCCGTGCCTCCCACATGGGTCCCCTGAGATGAAAGCACAGGCAGAGCCACTGTAGCTCATGAAAGCCAGGCACAGCACTCCCTCAGCAGACAGGGCACCTAATGGGTGTCACTGGTCAGGGACTGGCTGGGCTTCCTCAGTGTAGTCCGAGAACTGGACAAGGACAGGAGGAGGAAGGGGTGTATTCCCACTTTATGTGCAGCCTGTCCTTTCCTGGAATGTCTACAAGTGACCAGCGTATCCATCCATAGGAGTGCCCACGAGTGTCCGGCCCATCCGTCTCTAGAATATTTACATATATTCCTGTGCCAGGCACTGTTCTGGCTGCCGAGTGGCAAAGTGGTCTGCTCAAGGCCAAGCAAATGGAAAGCCGTGTTTATATAGGCTGCCTTATGGCCACAGAACAAGGGAAAGCTGTGATTCTGGCCATACCAGATAGGAAAGAGCTTTTGTACCACAGCTGTCCTAGGAGGAACTCTTTGTAGAAACATCTGGTCAGGTCTTGAGGCCTAGGCAGCTCTGGGCAGAGAGGGAACCATGGGGTGCCTGAAGAGGGCCTGCAGGGACACTCCCCGAAGGGTGGCTCCTGACTAGGGGTTTCCAGGAAGGAGAAGCAGGAGCAGTGAGTGCCAGAGGGAGACAGTGCCATGTGTGTGGAGCTGTGTATGCAAAAGAAGACATTTGATTTTAAATGTTGTTCAAATTGTTGACAAGATCTTTTATAATAACTTTATTGAGGTACCATTCAAAAACTACATGATCTACCTATTTAAAGTATATAATTAAAAGGCTTTTAGAACAGAACTGCAAAGTCATTGCTACAGTCTAACTTCAAAATATTTTCACCACCCTGAAGAGAAGCTCAGACCCACCTTTCCTGGTTTCCTCCCGAACCCACGGGAGGCAATGCACAGCCTGTGTGTCTCTCTATGGGGCCTTGCGTTCTGCCCAGGTCGTAGATGCGAGTTGGAGGGGTGTGTAGCCTTCAGTGCCTGGGCTTTCCCTCCCTGACGTTTTCCAGGTTCCCCTTGTAGTATGAGTCAACTTCTCATTGCTAAGTAATATTCCATTGCTGGACATACCACATTTTGTTTATCTGCTCTTGAGTTTAAGGAAGTAGGGTAATTTGTGTTTTTTGGTTATCATAAATAATACTACTATGCACATTTTTTTGTACAAGCTTTTATGTGGCTGTTATGTCTTTGTTTCTCTTTGGTAAACACCTACGAGTTGGGTTTCTGGGCCACGTAGCAACTCCACACTTAGCTTTGAGGACCTACCAGGTTGTTACCATGGGGTCGTAAGCAGGGTACACCTCCCAGGCGTGCTTTCCTTTTAAACACTTGCCGTGGGTTCTGTGGCAGGAATCTGGATGGGGCCTGGCAGGGAATGGTTTGTTCCTGCTCCATCTTGTCTGGGAGATTTGCGTAGCCAGGGGTTGGAGCGAGTCTGGGCCTGCGTGGACACTCTGCTGGCTCTGGCTTCTCCTTGCAGAGTGGCCCCAGGCTGTCTAAATTCTGACACATGGGCTCTGGGCTCCAAAGTGAATGTGCTCTGATGTGTGGCTAAAGCTTTCTCTGGAGGCCATGCTGGGAATGAAGTCAGAGTACAAGCAGAGGACAAGCCAAAGCCTGCAGGGTCAGGCGGCCGGGGCCGGTGGAGCCGGGTGGGGCGTGACCAGTCTGGGTCTGCTAGGGGGCTCTGTGGGGAAGGCGAGGAGTTTGAATTGGGTCCTGGGGCTCGGACACAGCACAGAGTGTGGGCTGACAACTCTGAACGAAGATGGGGTCGGCTAATGAAGCGGAACCAGAGCCGAACCAGGAAGTTAGGAAACTAGAAGAGGAGAAAGTGAAATCCACCATAGGCAGAACAAGGAAACTGAGTCAAGACCAAAAACAGATGAAACTCAAAATGAAAAAGAACCAGGGGGAACAATAAAACCAAAGTCTGGTTATTCGAAGAGATCAATAAACTTGGTTGACCTCTAGATCAATTAATCAGGGCTAAGAGCGAGAAGGCACAGATTGCTATAGGCAGCAGGGCACAGGTGGGCTCATTACAGATTCTATACCCATCAGAAGGATGTTAAGCGAATACCACGAACCACAAAAACAATCATTGGGCTAAAGACGGCATTTAATTTATTATACCAATAAGTTCAACAGCATGACTTAAACGGACAAATTCCTTGAAAGACACAAACTACCACAACTCGCTCAAATATAAACAATAATTTGACCAGTGTTGTATCTACCAAGGGAACTAAATTTTTAATAAAATATTTCCCACAAGAACACTCCAGGCCCAGATGGCTTCAGTGGTGAAATGTTCTAAACAGTAAAGAAAGAAGCAACACAAACTTTCACAAGGCCTTCCAGAAAATCCAGCAGGGAGAATATTCCCCGAGTTAGTCTCTAACGACAACACCACTCTGACAGGAAGACCAGACAATGGCAACACTTTCATAAACACAGACACAGCCCTCTTCACATTTTATGAAATCAAAACCAACCATCTGAAAGTGATAACAAATCATGACCAGAGAAGACTTATTTAAGAATACAATATTGTCTTAATCAAGTAATCAGTATCACTCACCTTGTGAAACAAGTAAGAAAAAGCACACAATCTGCATAAGATGTAGAAAGGCCATTTGATAAAATCTCCCATTTATTTCTGATAAAAATATTCAGTAAATTCATAAAGGACACCTTTAAACAAAACTAAAACTAACATAATAAACAGCAAAAGACTCCATGCTCTCCTAAAGTTGGAATACAGCAAGCATGACACCCTCATCCCTTCTTCAGAGACGGAAATATCGGAAATGAGGGGGTGAAGCTGTCTTCCCTGCAGGAGACAGGCTGTCCACGTAGACAATCTTGTGAAATCTGAAAGCCTACCCGAATCAATAAGTGGGGTTATCAAGTGTGTGGAATAAAAGGCCTGTATCAAAAACCAAATTGTATTTATGTATACTTGCAACAAATGATCAGAAATTTAAATTAAAATTACAATACCATAAAACACAAAAGACTAAGGGTCAGTCTGATAAAATATATGAAAGACTAAAAAATCACAAAATACTACTGAAAATTAAACATATTCTCAACAAATGAAGAAGCATAGTGTTGATAGGTTAGAAGATTCAATTCTCCCAACTTGATTTATAAATTCAACACGATCCCTTTCAAAAGCCCGGCTTTTTATTAGTAGAAGTTGACAAACTGATTCTGTAACTCACATGGTGCTGCAAAGGACTTGGAATAATCAAGCAACTTGGAGAAGAAGGACACGGGGGAACTCACCTTGTTAATGTGAAGACCTAAGGGAAGGCTATGTATGAAGGAGGCAGGGCACTGCTGTTCTGAGGGACATGTAAACCCTCACAGTAGGGTCAGGGGTGGAGAAATCAACACACTTATGGCCAATTGATTCTTCCTCTTTCTCTGTCTCCTTCTGCCCCTCTCCCTCTATGGGGAATTGAATAATGGCTTCACACTAATCTATACTACTAGCCTTTTATTTCTTTATTTTGAGACAGGATCTTATACCATATGAACTATTGTTGTTCTCTGTTTTGTTATGAAATTTTCTCTTACGTTTTCATAGAAGTCAAAAGAGTGCTTTTTAGACTTTCTTCATTAATACCTACTTGTGTTACATTAAAATAAAAAAAAATCTTAAGAAAATGCACATCCATCATTATACCTCCTATGTAAATGAATTCAAAATGGATCAGAGATCCTAGTGTAAACTTAAAACTATAAAATATTAGAAGAAAGTAGGAGAGAATTTTGTTACCTTGGTTAGGCAAGGGTTCCTTAGATATAGTGCCAGACTCATGATTCATGAACGAGAGAAAGGATGTGTTGGAGTTCATCATATAAAGAATTTCTGCTGTGGGAAGCATATTGTTAAAAAGGTAAAAGACAAGGTAAGCTACAACTTAGGAGAAAATATCTTCAAACCACACAAGAATACACACAGAACATACAATTCTTAAAACTCAGTTATAAGAAAAGAAACATTTTGATGAAGTTAAGCAAAATATTTGAGCAGGCACTTCACCAAGGAAGAGGTACAAATGCAAACAAATGCATAAAAAGATGGCCAGCATCATTAGTCACTGTGGAAATGCATCAAAACCACAGCAAGATGCCAGTGCTCATGGGTCAGATACCGAGATTATTATTATTATTATTATTTTTGGTCTTTTTAAGCAGGGTCTCCCTATGCAGTTCAGGCTGGCCTTGAGCTCACTTTGTAGCCCAGGCTGGTCTCAAACTCGCAACAATCCTCCTGCCTCAGTCTCCTGAGTGCTGGGATTACAGGTGTGTACCACCATGCCCAGCTCAGGTACTGAGATTACAGCCTGGCCACACCATGCTGCCAGGAGGAGGGATGGGGCCTGCACACCCTGCTGCAGGTGTGGGATGAGAGCATTTTGTCAGCACCTTAAAAGTCACATAGTCATCTGAGCAACTGATTTTAAGGTAACAATATGCAATGGAATTACAATGGTGAACTCCTATCATCTTGTCTAGTGAAACTCTGTATTATCTCTAATGTTTTTTTCAAAGAATTATTCTCTTTAATGGTTTGAGCAATCTTTCATTCTTACATCTGGTAATCTGAGCAAAGTGGTTGAGGATAGCGATATGTAATGTAACAACCACCGTTAATTCGTATTATTTTGTCTTGAGACCCTGTATCACTTTGAATGTTCTTGCTTTGATTTGTTTTATGTTTGTGACACTGGTATGCTGCTACTGTTCTATTTTTTTGTTTGTTTGTTTCTCATTTACTACTCTCTTTAAAACTAAAAAAAAAAAAAAGTCACACACTCACAGACCGTCTGACCCAGACACTTACCCAAGAGAAATAGAAGAGAATGTTCACAAGATTTGTGCCTGGGTGTGCAGAGCTGTGTGAAAGCTAAAATCGCAAAGCTGCACAGCAGGGTGTGCACACGGGGAGGCCCAACTTACACGAAAGGAGTCAGCCCGGTGTGTACGACAATGTGGATAAGAATCAAGCTAATTTTGCTTTGTGAAAGCAGCCAGTTAAAGAAAATAGGATATACTGCATTATCCTGGTCATGGAAAATTCCGGGACGTATGAACGAAGTACAGGAGGAAAGCAGGTGAGTGGTAGGAGCCTGTGAAGAGGACACTGTGGGCGGAAAGCTGCCCGGTCGAGGTGCTTGGTGACGGCTCACAGGAATACACACGTGTCAAAGTTAATGGGACTTTACACCTCAAATGTGTGCAGCTTATAGGATGACAGTTAACAAAAGACAGTGCAATCAAGCAGCTCTTTAAAGTGAGTATCATGAAATAGTATCAGAGCCGAGCTACTTGCCAAGGTGAGGACCTCGGTAAGACGGAGAGGCTCTGGACCAGAGTGAGACAGGGTAGGCCGCTGAGCTTCCTCACCCCGAACTGGCTTTAGAAGACCATCCCCAGATTTCCTCAGCTCTCTTCCCTGACCTTGTTGCAGGGTCCAATCACACTACGAGGTCCTGTGTGAGCCAGCCAGGAAGGGGGTCTGCAGGCAAGCAGAACCCTGCTTCCCTCCCCTCTTCTGGATGCTCTGGGCTTGTGGCCGCACGGCCCTGCCTTGCGCCTGTCCTCACCTGGCCTCTGCCCACCTCAGGTTCCTCTTCTGTCCACTGTCCTGGACCAAGGGCCGGCCTGCCCCAGCCTGGCCGCATCTTACCTAGTGGCATCTGCAGTGGCCCTATTTCCAAGTAAAGCCGTGCTCTGAGGTTGTGGAAAGGACATGGTTTTGGGGTTCCCTCCAGGTCTCTGCAGAGATGGTCCTGGGCACCGTCCTGTGGGACAGGAACAGGGCAGGATAGGCATAAGGTGAGGCAGGATGGAGCACTTGCTGAGCGGGAGGGTGGCGGTCTTAGCCCTTCCGTCTCCCTATGGCTTGGCTGGCTTGGGAGGTGAGCACAGTCCTACTGCTTCGCTGAACTCTCTGACCACATCCGAGGCACTGGGCCCTCGGCAAACACAGGGTGCCTTCCAGCTCCTCCTCTGCTGAAGGGCACTCCCAACATTGTGGTGCTCCATGGCCACGGCCCGCTGAGCCTGCTGTGCTGGCTGTCCCTGGCCCACGTGCAAAGGAAGAAGAGGGAGTAAACGAATTCTGACAGGCTCTCCTGGTGCTCCTCCTCCCTGTCTTTTGGGCTCCAGGGCCCCAGTGCCCTGCACCAGGCAGTACCAAGGGTGGCAGCTTTGGCGTTCATCTGATTTGATCTGGAGGTGTGCAGTACCTCGATGCGGAACTCAGCCGCCCATCAGCCTGAGTATCCAGTAACCAGTTTTCTCCTCGGTTACTTGCGGGAGCTCACTTTTGGATGCAGGAACAAGAGGAGGGTGGGTGCTGCTGGCAGAGGCTCAGCCCTAGAGAACCACAGGTTCTTGGATTGGGACCAGTGATCCCTTCTAGTAGCACGGGCCTATGGCCTGCCCCGTGTGGGTGACTGGCAGGGGACAGGGCCAGTGCTGTGCAGACACAGCGCTGCGGTGACCCAGGCTGCACTCATGGTTTATATTTTTTGTGATCTGCTCATTAACTTCCACAAACCATAACTTCTTTGCAGGAAAAACTCACTTCAAACAAGGGAGTGGGTCCCTGGCAGTAGCACAGCTCCCACCCTACCAGAGCTTCGCCTATCCTGTATGCCCAGCAATGGCCTCTCCTAAGGCCTCAGAGCACCCACCTCTCACCTGCCCTGCCCAGGTCCTTCCAGGGCCCCTGTGCTGCAAGGGGTTGCCACGGGTGTCAGGGGTTAACCATCCATGACGTGGGAAAACACAGATGACCCCAAGGGAGGGCCGGGTGGGCTGGGCTGACAAGCGCATTCACAGCTGCTGGAGCCGGACCTTTTCCCCATTAGTCAGAGGTGATGACACCGGATAACGGCTTCAGTCAGAGGCCTGTTCACTTCAGCCATCGGCGCCCGGCCCAGCCTCACACTGCAGCCTCCCCTATGCTCTGGAGACTGCCTGTGGACTCCAGGGCTATGAGCTATGCCCTCGGACTTCAGTCGCGGCTTGGCAGATAGGCAGGAGGTCCAGGATTTGCAAAAGCCCTCTAGTTGTCTGTCCTGCAGAGGACCTTTGGGGGCCAGGGCCTGTGGCCACTCCCTACGGCAGACCTGGGGTCAACCCGGGGCTCAGCTGGGAAGAGTTGAGAGTGTCTCGGAGTGTAGCAGATGCTCCCGAGGCACAGAAGACCTACCAGAGAGGGGAGGTCTGCAGAGGCTGGGGCTTGGTGTCTCCTGCCCATCACCCTTGACAGGTCCCTGGGGTCCGGGACACTGGGAACTGCTGGTTAGGCTCTTGCCAGGTTGCGTCAGACCTGCTGGTACCCTCAGACCCCCTTGGAGGAACTTGTGTGAAGTGTGAGGGTAAGGACAGGGCGCCGACAGGCCTGAACTCATCCCTGAACCCAGGCAAGAAGGCTGCCTTCAGCAGGCCCAGGGGAAGGGTTAGGGTTAGGGTTAGGGTTCCATGCGGCCCACAATGGCTTGTTCCCTAGGTCAGGGTGGGATCTCAGGGAGACTCAGTCCTCTGTGCAGAGGCCAAGTCCCTTCAGCTCACGGGAGGCTCCGTCCTGAATCTTAAGGAAAAGGGAAGCTAAGCGCTTAGTGAAGAAGCTCCCCATATTCCCGTATGATAAACTCCACGCAATACCACCCCGTCAGTAAGAGAGCGGTCAGGACCATAACATGCCTTCCACGCCCGGCGAACCTCTAGAGCAGGAGGCTCTCGGGAGTGAGGGGAGAGTGCAGTGCACGTGAGGGGGCCTTCCTGTCTCACTGCTGTGTGATATGGGGTGGAGGCTGCCTGCCTGACTCACCTGTCACACCCAGCTGCCACCATTCTGAGACCCTCACTCTGTGGCAGTCTGTAGCCCTGAGTTCATGGGGCAAAATCACCCATGGAACTAGGCATGGAGGCCCACACCTACGATCCTGTTGGGGGACAGTTGTAGGCACCGTGTTTTGAGATGTGCTCCTCCTGTTTGGGTCCATCCAACACGCTTGTGGTACGTTTGACCTTTGTGCTCTACCCTTGGGGACCATGTAAGTCTGGGAAGGACCATGGAGACAGGGTCAGCATTCCCTGGTCTTCTTGTCTTACTTCTTGACCCATCTCACACAGGCTGCCTCCTTCTCAGAGGTTTGGCAAGATCTGCCCAAGACCTAGGACTCTTCAAAGGGTCACACGCAGGTAGTCCTGGGTCCAGACCCGCGCCCTTCTGGTTTCTTCTTTGGTCTCACCTTCCAGAAGGCATCCCTGGCCTTCTGCCCTAGTTTTGGAGCCAGAATTATTTCTGTCCCTTTGGACAATGGCTTTAGAAATCACGGTGGAGAGAGAGAGGACCCAGATGTACTGGAGCCTGCTACAAATGCTGGTGCCACCAGCAGTGCTTGTCCTGTGTGTGAGCCTATGATGGGCAGAGTGCTGGCACCTTCACATGGTCCCACAGGGCCAAGGCCAACAGCAAAAACTCCAGCTGCAAAGCTCACGCAGGTCCTACTCTCCTGGTCATCTGTGTCATCCTTACTGTGATCTTAGCTGAAATGCAGAAAAACAAAACTGATCTTGTTTTAAAGTATCTTTCTGTCATTAGTTTTTGAAATTTGGTTTAACAGTTATAACACTGCTGCTTCTGTGATACTGTTCATCTAGTACTTTACAAGCAGAACTTTACCCTCATGACTGCCATTGGTCCTTGAGCTTAAATTGCTGCATGTGAAGGGCTGTCCTGGGGCACTGGGAAGGCACAGGTGGCTGCTCCATGCCCTCCGCAGGCATCTTTCCCACTGCCCACCAGAGCTGTGGAGTCCTGCGGGGCTCCTGGGCTGCCTCCGGCCCCAGCTCTGCCGCTTCAGTACCCCGTGTGCTTCTTCCTTGGCTCTGCTCCCCAGCTCTACCTTTAATGACCGTCTCTGTGCTGGGGCCCTGACTTGACCTATCCTCCAAAGTATGGAGTTATGTCCTGCTCAGAGTGGAGAAGAAAAAAGGGGAAAAAGAGCAAGTGGTGAGAAACATAAAGCACCAAAAGTAGACTCAAAGAGAATGGGGTGGGAGTAGGGTCACAGAAGAGAAATAAATTAATCTTTCAAGTCCTTAGAAAATAAAAATTCCTAGAAGTAATTTTATAGGATGATTAACTATTGTTAAGCTGGTTTTCTAGCACTACTGTTAGTCTATATTGGATGTCCCCCAAAGCCTCATGCTCTCATAGGTGGAGCTCCAGGAGGTGCCTGGATCGTGGGGTGTTATACTCATCAGTGGGCAGTGCACTGATGCATTCGTAGCTCATCTGATGCGGGAGGTGAGCCCTGGCTGGAGGAGGTGGGTCACTGGGTGGTGCAGAAAGGTCTGTCTCCTTTCTTCTTCCTTTGACCTCTGCTTCCTGCTGCCGCACCGTGAGCAAGCCTCCTCTGCCATGCTACCCTGCCTTAGACCCAGCCAGCTATGGAAGAAAACCTGAAATAAACCTTTTCCCCTTTAACTTGTGGGTGTTGGGCATTTTGCCCCAGCAATGAGAAAGTAACTAAGATAGGCACTAAATAGGAAGGAGCAGGAATACTTTAAAATTGAATTCTCCATCTCAGACCCTCTTTTGGTCTTTCTGGTCTAGCTGTGGTGATGAAGCCAGGATGTCTACACTGTCTGGACATCATGGTTGTCATCACTGGAGGGAGCTGCTGGCTTCAGTGGAACCCAGACTGGGTACCCTGGGCATCCCAGAATGGGAGCCCCAACAAACAGCCCACAGTGTGGCCTCAGCCCCAAATGTCCCCAGTGTGGAGGCCAGAAAGCCCTGCCAGGATCCGCGCAGGTGTGGCTGATGCAGTGCCCACCTCTCCGTGTCCTTACTGGTTGCCTGGGGCAGAGGTGGTTGCTCCTGTCTCCTCCCGGCTGAGGACACTGACCTAGTGGGTCAGGGCCACAGGACATTGTCTTCTGCAGATTCACCTGTGCCCATTCTGCAACTTGGCCTTGAATCTGGATTTAAGAATGACCTGGTGGTGCTACAGGAGCATACCGGGTTCTGGCTGCAGGGGTTTCAAGAGGATTTGGCTCTACCCTGCCCCCCTCGCACCTCCACCTGAGTCAGATGACTGTGACGGGGCAATCAATTTATTGAGCACCTGGGGAATACCTGCAAGCCTTCCGTGGCCAGTGCATGCAGCATTTGGGGGAAATAAGAGGTGGGACCGTGCTTCCCTGGGGCCCGCCCTGCACACCAGAGGACTGCACTGCCATGGAAATCCCCCATGCCCTGGGTCCAGAAAGGGTCCTTCATATTTAGTCAGGTGGGCTGGACACAGCAAGCGTGTTCAGGCTGCAAGGTGCAGGCAGAGGCTGAGAAGTTCCCCACAGGTTGTAAACTGGACCCTTAGCTCTTACTATATACTAAATTAAAATCAGAGTGGATCAAAGATCTAAACATTAAAACAGACACACTAAACTTACTGGAAGATAAAATAGGTAACATACTTGAAGATGTAGATGTAGGAAAGGATTTCTAAACAGAAACTCAATTACAAAGGAAAAACAGCAAGAATCAACAAATGGGATTATGTCAGTCTGAAACACTTCTGTACAGCAAAAGAACCAATCAGCAGAGTGAAGAGACAACCTACAAAACTGGGAAAGATTTTGGCCAGCTACTCCCCAGAAAGAGGGCTGATATCTAGAATATATATAGAAGTCAAAAAATCTAAACCACCTAAAATTAAAGACCCAGTCAAGAAATAGGCAAGAGAAATGAACAATTTACAGAGGAAGAAATACAAATGGTCAGCAAATATATGAAAAAAAGTGTTCAACACCTCTAGCCATTAGAGAAAGGCAAGTTAAAACAGCACAGAATTTTGAAACAGCATAGAATTTTTATTTATTTTACTCCAGAAAAAATGGCAATCGTCAAGAAATCAGATAATAACATAAGCTGGTGTGGTGGTGGTGAAAAAGGAGCTGTTCTACATTGTTGGTAGGAATGCAACCTACTACAACAATTATGGAAATCAGTATGGAGGCTTCTCAAAGAATTAGAAAGTCCATATGACCCAGCCATCGCCCTGCTAGGTACCTTCCTCAAAGAGCTTAAGGCATCGTGTTAGAGCGATACATGGTCACAAATGTTTATAGCAGCACAATTTGTACAGCTCAATCCTGGAAGTGGCCTGTGTACCCACCAACAGACAACTGGATGAAGAGAAAGTGGTGTCTATAGATAATGGAATACTACTTGGCTCTAAAGAATACAAATTTGAGACACCTGTAGGCAAATGGATGCACCTGAAAAATATAATGTTGGGGAAAGTAAACTAGACACTAAGATTAAATATAACACCTGGTATCTCTCACTTGAGTGAGGCAAAATACAAAGAGAGGGTAATAAAGAATGGATAGAGGGGAACAAGGGAATGAATCTCTTGCAATAGGGCAGGGGTCCAAAGGAACAAGGGCAAGGGGTGAGGAGGAGGGGAAGAGGAAATTGGTAGAATAATATCTGCCATGTACAGGAATCTAATATCCTCAGTGATTATAAGCATTCTATGCCATAACAAGAGCTAGATTAGTAACATCAACAAGAATGAAAATTGGAATAGGGGAGTCAGAGAAGGAGGGTCAGTAGGGGAGGGAAGGGGATTAAAGAAAGAAACAGATGTATTATTTACATGAGCCCACCCCCCAGGACTGTAACCTGCATGTACCGCAAACATATTAATAAAAATTTTTTTTTTAAAAAAGGTCGTTCATCAGCCAAGTCTGAAAGCCTGGCTGGGGTGGTCTCATTCCTTTGGCTGCAGAGATGTTTCTCAGAACTAAAGGTGGACACCACAGGCCATTTTCACTGCATAAATTTGCCCTCCACTGGGCCCATCCTGGCCCCACAAAAGGCAGATGAAGCCTTTTCTTGAAGGGTCAGGCTTCCAGGACAAAGCAGACAGATGAAGAAGAGACAGCCTCCGCAAGAGCAGCCTCCCTTAGCTGGCGGGAACCTGGAGGGTGGGCCTCGGCTTGTGCTGAGAGGTGGTCAGGAGCTGCCGATGCTGCCCCGAAACCCAAGGGCCAGGTGGTGGCTGAGACACACACCCAAACCACCCCGCAAGCCTGCCTAATGTCCAAAGTCCCTTATCCTCGGGGAGACCTTTGACGGGTAATAAGGCACGAGAAGGCTGTGAAGTTGGATGGGGGAGACTACGTGTGGCTTCAGGTGGGTCAGGCTTGGGGACTGGGGTGTGCTCACTCACACAGTGGGCCTGCTGTCGCTATGCCGCTGTGCTCCCTGAGTCTGCTGGCCAGGTGCGCTGGGAGTCCTCTGAAGCATGACTCTGTCCCTTCTGCTCTGTCCCCTTTGGGGACAGCTTGCAGCCTACACTTATCCTCAAGGCAGATTCTTGTGCAAGAGATTCTGCCCCTCTGCATCATTTATTTATTCCGTCATTTATTTACGAGGTTGTGCTTGAGGATGTCATTGTTTTGGACTCTGGGTCCAACTCACATGGGACATCAGGGACACCCTCACCTAGGGTGCACTCCCCCACATGCAGGAAGCCCTGGTTTCCCTCTGTCAGAGGCATCCCTGTTTCAGAGCCACCTCCAGCACCTGCTGCCTCCACTCTGTGTCCTGCGGGGGCACATGATCTCCAGGTCAGCAGGATGCTCAGGCTGGGCCAAGGGCTCAAGTGTGACCTTGGGAGCCACTGGCATTCATCCAAGCTCAGCAAGAGTCCCAGAGGAAAGAAATGGCGGGCTGATGATGCACTCCAGGGAATTTAAAGGCATGGGTGCGTGGTGTGTGGCAGTGGGCTAGGGCAGGACCAGGCCGAGGCGGGAGCCGGGAGGCTGGTGGGCACTGTCTATGCGGCTGGGGTGAGAACCTACGACTGCACCCTGGCGAGGGCTCTTTCTTTACCTCTGTGCACTGCCTGCCAGGCCTGGGACAAGCACCTCTCCAACCACAGCCCAGCTGGCTCAGCAAGTGGGCAAGTTTGGAAAAGACTTGTTATGTGAGGGAAACCTTGCCTCAATCAAGCAAGGCAAGAGGAAATAGCCAAGAGGGAAAACACAGAATTCCACCTCCTCCAGGGAGACTTGCTGGCCCTGGGCTGACTGCAAGCCGGAGTGACGAGTTCAGATGAACTCAGCTGTGTACACGAACACAAGCATGTCCAACCCCCCACCACTAAAACAGTCCAGATGTGCAGAACAGCTGCTGCCTCCCAGCACGGCTGCTCGGCTCCAAAGCAGACCAGTCACCCATACGAACTTCCCTCTGCGTCGATCTTCCTCGACAGGGACCAGAAGTAGCTCTCTTCTGGGAAATCCCAGCAGGCATTCCTCTTTCTGGATTCTGAGGAAGTTTAACATGGAACCTGACTCCTGAGCGTCTCTTAGTGGATACCATGCCAGAGGTGAGCCCAGTCAGCCCTCAAGAGCTCATATCTGACCAGAAGCCACGGTGCAGGTGGGACAGGGTAGGACCGTCTCCAGCCAGGTGACGTGATGGGTCCTGGCAGATCTGGGGCTGCAGATGACATGAGAAGCATGCTCCCATCACGGAGACACACTGAGGCTCCAAGACCCTGGGCTAGGATGAAAGCCACAGTCCATCTCTCTCACGGGAATGGGGAATGGGGACTATTTCTCAGGGTTCCTGGGCAGAGCCCTGCTATCTGCACTCAAGGATCAGTCAGAAACTGAGCATGTTCCATTCCCACGCAGGGGGTCTTAGGATTTGCACCTCACAGGGGTCCCCTCTAGCTGCTGTTGCTGCACAGGTCACTCAGGGAAGGAGCAGACACGAGAGTAAGCAGTTGACCTCAGCAGGAAGCCCCAGGTGCCTGCGTCCAGGGCGTCCGCTGGCGTTTCCCTTACCCTGTTGGTTGTGTTTTCAGAAACCTAGTGGGCTTGGTTGCTCTGGAGGAAGACGGCCGTTGGTTAGGTGCCGCAGCCCTCGTGGTGAGGACTTGCCGTGGGCATCCAGGGGGCGCAGGCCTTCCTCCACCCCCTTCCGTCAGGTGCTGCCCGGCGATAGTGAGCGGGCAGAAATGAGCCAGATCACTTGGGCATTTCCGGTGAGCTTTCTCCCCAGTGAGATCAGAATCTCAAGATTTCTAATTGTAGCAAGTAGAGTCCAAAACTCACAGATGATGAGACACGCACTGTTTCCTTCATCTCAGTATTTTGGCTGATTAAAAAAAATCAAAGTAATGCAACCCAAGGGCAACAGCTTGCACTAAACAATGAGCTCCAGAAGTGGGGGAGCCTTGGTCGTCACTGGGCCCCCAGGGCCAGGCTGACCTCGAGCTCCGTCGAGCACTCCCCTGCATGACCTTTCAGGTTAGGGACCGGAGTAGGAGATAATGAGATAGAATCCCAGTCCTGTGTGCTAAAATGTGAATTTGAGCAAGCAGTTTAACTATTCGAGGGCTCAATTTCCTTCTCTAAAATGAAAGAAAGAAAGCAAAAAGAAAGAAAGAAATGAGAAAGCACATCTCAGGCCCCGTGGTAGCTGCCTGTCGCTGCCACAGGGTGCTTGGCCCCAGGCCTGCAGGCCGTGACTGTGAAGCTTTGCAGTTGTATGGAGACAATTATCCACAGATCACATTTTCCACCGCGTGGCCACAGTGTTTCTTGCGCTGTTTGGAGATGCAGCCTTCCCCTGGGTGCGGGGCAAAGCCCTGCCCCTCGTCCTGCCGGTCAGATCTGACCATGACCAGCCACGCCCTATCCATCCACAGCCCAGCGTCGGCCGCTTCATGCCGTGAGGCTGGAGCTGAGCACTGCCACTGCGAGACCTTTAGAAGTCACCTCTGCCCTTCACAGGAAAGGCAGAGCCTGTGTGGCTTCTCCCTCTGCGCACGGTGCACTCACCTCGGGCCTTGCTGAGGTGGTGCGGGTCCCGATAGCCTGCATTTCCAGAGCAGATGCCTCCTTCCGAAAAGGTTTCTGATTGCCACAGCACTTTGAACACACACAGTCACCCCATCAGAGGATCAGAGGTGCGAGGCAGGACTTAGGGCCGCCAGGGTGGGCCTTTCTAGCCTCACAGAACAACTCCCAGGAGTGCAGATGGGGGGCATCCTTTACCTGGCAACAAATTTCACTGGGGTTTCAAATTCTGAGTGTGGATACATGTGGTGGGCAGTTAGCAAGAGGACATTTAGGGTCTGCAAAGCGAATCTCTTCATCACTGAGTGGAGAAACCTGGTGGAATTGACCTTCACCAAGAGGTTGAGGTTGCTGTGCTTGCCATGGACCACACCACCATCATGCCTTGGACTCGGCAGACCACAAAGAGACGGGTGCCTGGGGCATCACTGCTGAAATGCGAACGGGCCAGTCAGGGGTTCAGACATGTGACAAACAAACATGACACTCTGAGAGGGCCGTGGTCCGCAGGGTGAGGGCACTCCCAGGTCCAGGCCTTGGACAGACGAGTGCAGGGTGCCCACCTGGGTCCTGGATAGGAAAATGGTATTAGAGGAAAAGCTGTGGTCTAGACAGGGCCTAGCAGTTTAATGAACACTTTGGGTGAATGCTCATTTCTTGGTTCTGAGGATCCCAGCACGTCTGCATAGCATGCGAACTCAGGGAAGCTGGGTGCTGGTGTCAGGATTTGCTCTGGGTACTGTTCTGACTTTTCTGGAAGACTAAAATTAATTTTCTTTTCTGAAAGGACATGTGTGGCGTACTTCTAAATAGTTTGCCCAACTTGGAATCTGAAAGGCACGCCCCTGTGTTCCTGGGGTGCAGCAGGAAGTAAACGTCCTTCAAGCATCTATGCGACTCATGGCAGACCAAATTCTGAATTCCCGCTATGTGAGTTAGGCTGTATCTGCTCCTGTCAGGAGCCACCTGGAGCCTCAGAGCCCTGTCCCCGGTGGAACAAAGCTTTGATATTTTTGTGAAACTCCTAAGATGATTGAGGCGAGCATGTTGTAAGTCTCTGAGAAAATTTGCTAGGGAAGAACCTATTAACTTCTTTAAAAATACATTTAGATGTGACTTTAATTGCACGACGGTGATTTCCTCACGCATGTTCGGGAGCGTGACTGAGGAGGCATGCTGCCTGGTTTGGGTGAAGGCGGGCCGGCCCTGCGCGGTGGAGAGCTGTCGGGTGTGTTGTCTCGTCACAGGAGGGCTTTGGGCCGGGCCTCCCAGTGCCCCGGTGTCCCTGCCACTCCGCGGTCAGAGCAGCACCCTGGCTTCTAATTCTGCACAGCCTGGTGGCCCTCGTCCTGGCCGCGCTGGCCCTCTGTAGCCAAGGTTGTGGAGGCCCCTTCCGTCCATGTCCACCTCATCCTCTTGTCCTCAGAGTGCCAAACACTGCTGAGCGCGTCTCCAGGAAAGGGAGACCACAAAGAGACGGGTGCCTTTGTGGCCCTGTTCCTTCCCTTCCTCCCGCTTCTGTGAAGGCGCTGTCCCTGTGTCTCCTCCCTCAGACCTCCCGTTTCTCAGATGTCCCTGAGCCCTGGGTCACAGCCTCCCAGTGTGAGCGGCATTCCTTCGGTTCTGGTGTCTCCTTGATCCTGCTGGGACAGTGTGTGTTGTCTCCGGCCCGCACTGCCCTGTGTGTCCCCATCCCCTGGAAGGCCACAGCTGGGGCTGGTTTTCCTCTGGCCTTCTCAGCACCCTGCACAGCCCCGCATCCCACATCCCACATCTTCCTGGCCTTCACACCACATGCTGGGCCGCTGCATTGGGTACCTCACTCCCTGCAGAAGCCCAGCTGGAGCTGAGGAAACGTCAGCCCCATCACTCACCCGTAGAGCCTCTGAGAACGCAGAGGCCGGAGCAGAAGGGCTGCGTGGACCAGGGGGACCCCCTTGGGAGGAGAGGTGCTACTGTCCCTGCACCACTGGGGGATGACTCTTCCCGCCTGACAGTCTTCGCTTAAGAAAAAGAACCTTGCATCTCCCAGCCACAGCCCTGCCTGTCTTGCAGAGCAGGGGCTCAGCACTCACCCTTTCCAGCATGCGTGGCTTCCGTCTTCACGGTGAGCCGGCAGCTCAGCTCAGGCCTCCAGGCACCTGGAGAGTGTGGCACAGGTGCCCAGTACGATCCCCAGCTGTAGACAGTCTTCGACAAACATGGGGCTTGTCCTACGTGCCCCCTGGGAGGCACCTGTGGGCCAGCAAGGTAGCACCCTGGCTGTCCTGTCCGACCCCGTGGGAGGAGCTGGTCCCTGTCCCGAAGGGAGGACGTGGGCGCCCCCGCAGGGATGAGCAGCAGGAAGCAGCTACTTGTTTCTGCGGCTCTTGCCAGCAGCCATGAAGTGCCAACTTCTGCATCTTGCTTCTGGAATGGAATGTTTTAATTGAGATATTTAGTTAAGATAAACAAGACTTCTCATAATGTCTCTTTTGCTGGAAAATTAGGAGATCGAAAGGCTTGGAGGATGACATGAGTGGAATTGCAAAACTGAAACGGACCCTAGCAGGAACAAGGGCGGATGTGACAGGGCTGGCTTGCCGGGAAAGCAAACTTGGGGCACGCAGGACTCCTGGCAGGGAAGGAGGAGGGTGGAGCCTGCGTGCTCGGTCAGAGGGAGGCCATGGAGCAGGGGGAGGGAGCCAGCGGAAGAAGGCCCCAGGCACCCCCACCCCATGCGATGCCCGAGCTCGGTCGGTGCTGAGCTCTCACAGTAAGGGAACACAGATGTGCTGCCCTGTAGTGCCACGCGAACTTCCAGGAGCCCAGGAAAAGGCCCACGTATCCCAGTGTGTTTCAGAGAGGGTCAGGGTGCTTAGGAAAGAGATCACTACTTTCATCTCTACCTACTTACCATCACCTAGTAACCACTGTATTTGAGTATCGTTTTCCTTTAATGGGGGCTTACTTGGAGCACCTACAAGTGCCTGCCAGATTATCACACCTGGAGGTTATTTCTGCGTTCCGCCGCTGGTTACGATCATTCAGCGTGACTTGGTGGAGGCTGTCGGGAAGACTGAAGGAAGCTGATGAATGAACATAATTATGGTGGCTTTCCAAAGAAGCTTAGAATGCTTTGAGTTACACCCAGTTCGCAAAATTCCTGCATAGCAGGTCGCGGTACCTCTCCTCCTTCGCAGTCCACAGAAGGAAATGCTAGCGCCTCATTCTGTGGGGTGGACACAGCTCGGACACCCATGCCTGCTTCACAGTGAATGGCCTTCACGTGGCATCTGAGAGTCCCCTGGCCACCATAACACAGCATAATGGTCACAGAAGAAATTCCGGGTCAGACCAAGGGCTTCCAATTACAGGTCATAAAAGTCATGTGGGGGCATGGTACATGAAAGTAGTTCTTTATTTTAATATATATTTAGTCCCTAAATTAAACACAGTACAATAACTGCTTGAAATTTGTTAATGAGTTTGGTAATTTTCTTACACTTACTTTGAAAACAAAGAAAACTGAACATGAGTTGCTTTAGAGATCTGTAAATGAACTGAATAACAGTACTATTGCAACAGATAAATTTAAGTGAATTGTTCACTCCTGAGGACTTGCTTCCATTTATCCACGGAGTCCATCCTAAGAGAACCATCATCTCTGAGGAGAATCCGGGAGGAAGAGACCCAGCTGTGTGACCTCAGCCAGATCTGCTGCTGAGCGTGCGTCTCTGCTGGCTGGACTGAGGCGCAGTGACGTTAGACCAGCCTGGGCCTCGGAGTGCATGATGATCTTTCACATTGGAAATCGAGGCCCCACCCTCCGTGTGGCGTAAGGACCTGCCGGGCTGCACAGCGCAGAGGGCCATTAGGAATACCTGATTGGTGAGGGGTTGGCCTCAGGGGGCTGGAGGTACAAAGAGGGGGTGACTTCAGGGAACACCTTGGAGGGAGCAGCAATGCTGCAGAGCCATTCTCCCGGGAGTGGGTTCCGAGTCTGGGAATAAATGTCCACCATTGGCACTTGAGCCCTGCATGCAGAGTGAAACTCTGTGAAGGTGAGCGCGGTGCTGGAGAAACGCCAGACGCTGTCGGGGTCACGGATGCCTGGTGTGAGCTGAGGCTGCACAGGGAACCCAAGGGTGTGACGGGGTGACCTGAGGTCCCCCTCAGCAGCTGACTCGGTGGTTCTCACAGAACAGAGATGTCCCAGCTCCTGGCAGTCTGCGGGGTGGGCAGGGCCCCCACGTGTGCATTTCTGGTAACAGGATGACTGTTTGGCCCGGTTCCCTGGGCTGTGCAGAGCCGCACAGCTGACAGGAGGAGGGTGGTAGCAGCCGGGGGCAGCAGGGACACCCAGGCTCTCGCTGGCCTCCGAGTCTTGCTTGAGGCCTACACGACTGGGAGCACCTGTTCCTTTATGAGCCCAGCCTGCACAGCTCGGCCTTATTTCAGGGCGAGGCAGGAGGGGCTCCCGGACTGGATGGGATGGCTCAGCTCCCAGGCCCTGGGCGCCTGGCGACAAGCCCCCGCCTGCGGCCTGCCCAGGAGCATTCCTGAAGGGGGAGGTCCCCGGCGGGGCCGCCTTTCTTCTCCGCTTTATCCCGGGTACTCGTTCTAAATTGGGAAATGGAGGAGAGGAAAAAATAACCCATGGCGGGGCCCCAGGGCAGCCCCAGCACTTGCCAGCCCTCCACAGCCCAGCTCACACCCTCTCCCCGGCTCACCTCTGGAGGCACAGAGCCCAGGAGCGGACGCAAGTGTCTCAGGCCACAGCGCCCTGCCACACACCTGCAGGCCCTCCCACGCCGACGACTCTCGGTGTCTGTGCAGCATCTTGGGTGCAGGCGTGTGGCACCCTTTGACAGCCCTCCTCCTTCGTGCTGTCCTGGGGGCTGTGCCCTGGTGACCACTCACGATCGCAGGTTGCCTGGCCATGCATTCCCGTAGGAATCAGTCCTGAGTCGGATGGGGCACCCACAGAAGCTGGAGCAGTGTCATACAGTGCGGCTTTCCTGACTTCCCCAAACCTCAGGTCCACACTGGGCTCTGGGTGCTGAGAGCCATTGCTGTTGGTGCAGATGGATCTGGGTCTGGGTGGGGTGGATGGGTCTATAGTCACCTCTCGGGGATCCATGAAGTCTGAGACTCCTGTGACCCCTGCTCCCCATGACAGCGTGGCTGTGACCCATGTCTGTCTTAGAACCTCCATGTTGATGTGCCCCTTGTGTGCTTTACAGAGCCACGTGCTCCATAATGTTCTTGTGGGCTACAGCAGAGACTGAGGAGATGGCTTTCCTGTCCTGACTTTAGGAAGAGGCGCTCAGAGGCTCAAGCTGTGGGCTGGAGAACTGATAGCCTCAGTGACGTGGAAGAGCTGGTCCCCACAAGTGCAGCTCGAGGATCTGCTTAGCGTGGCTGGTGTGAGATGTGATCTGCTGATCGCTACAAGAAGAAATGTTTAGAAACAGGGAACGAGCCCCAGAGAGATCCCATCCTGCTTTGCAGAGCCTAGTTCCAGAACATTCCGAGGATGTTAGCGCTCTGCACATGCTAGATGACGACCGTTGAAAGAAGAGTGTTCCTGACCCTTCTCCACTGTTGGTGGCAGTGTAGACTGGTCCAATCACTTTCGAAATCAGTCCGGAGATTCCTCAAAGAGTTAGGATTAAAGGTCTCATTTAACCCAGCCATTTCCCTCCTGGATATTTTCCCAGAAGAATTAAAAACATCACACCACCGTGATATATGTGCATCCATATTTATAGCAGCATAGTTTGTCATAGCTAAGTCTTGGAAACCACCCAAATGCCCATCCACTGAGGAATGGATAAGAAAAAGTGATATGTTTATACAGTGGAGTATTACTCAGCTATAAAGAAAGATAAACTGGAGGATTTTATAGGTAAATGGATGCAACTAGAGACCATACTCATAAGTAAAATAAATAAGACCAACATGTGTAAACACTGTATTGTCTCCCTAGCATAAGAAACTGAAAGAATAAATAAAACTGAAAGGTACAATAGACATTGTGAAAGAGAAAGAAACTGCTTAATAAGAAAGAACAACTGGGATGAGGGAAAGAAGAAAAGAAAGAAAGAAGGAAGGGAAATATACATATATATATATATTTACAAACACAAGATAACTAAGATAATTGTACTACTAATACCTATTGGTTTATTGAAAGGAACAGCTAATGTTTAATTGTTTGATCAGTCTTGCATACCTATATCTGATAATCTGAGCAACTACTTTGAAGATAACAATAAGTAATACAACAACCATTGTTGATTTCCTATCATCTTGTTTTGAAATTCTGTATCATTTTTATAGTTTGTGTTGTTTGGTTTTTGTCCTTTTGTTTCTGTTCTTTTCCCTTTAAAATAAAAAAAAAAAGAATGTTCCTGGCTTTTGCTGCTGTTGTTTAGAAAATAAAACTCAAGGACACCCTAACACATTTCTAAATGCAGAGCCCAAGCCCTGGTGGGCAGCTGTGGCTTCTGCTGGGCTTCTAACACTTTGCAGGGATAGCTACATGCTGGGTGCCTTCACATGGAGCTGGGGACAGGCACATGGGCCCCAGAGGCTTGTGTAAATATTTACTGGGCTCTTCAGGCTCCTATGATTTGAGGCCATTGCCACATCACAAAACAAGCATAAAAGCAAGTTGGCAAGTTTTGAAAATTAGTGTCAGAGGCACTGGAGTGTGGGGCCTGATGGAGAAGGCATGCCATCTTCCAGCCAGTGGCAGGCAGGAGTAGGGGCCTTGACCTGGAGGGGAGTAGGAGGAGCCAACTTCCTGGTCTTAGTACAGGACCCAGAAGTCAGTGCATCAGCGTTGCCCTGTGGTTCGGGGGGGAGGCAAGATGCAAGAGTGCCATGACTGACCCGGCCTGATGTTCCTGTCCCAGGACCTGAGCTCTCAGTGGGGCCACCTTCTCACCAAGCCTGAGAACAGACCACGAGGGGCCAGAGGGGAGGGGATGCAAGTGGACGAGACAGAGCTTCCTGGCTGCAAAGTGGGTGGCTCCAGAGGCTGCTGGGAGGAGGCGCAGGGATGTCTACTTTCAGACACCACACACAGCTCTAAACACTCTTGCCCACCTTCCCCAGGTTTCCGTGGCCAGGGCCTGCCTCTGTGGAGACCATAGCTCTGTTCCTGAAAGATGCAGAGCTGTGTGTGATCCTGTTGGTCTCCCTGTGAGCTCTGGATTGTGCAGAACTGGGCACTGCCAACTCCAGAGGCCCTGGGGAGGTCCCTACCTCATTGTCAGTGAGGGAGGTGCTGGTCCTGGAGAGGCCACAGCAGCAGGGGCACGAGCTGCACAAGCAGCCCTCCAGGGCGGCCAGCAGAGCGGCTATCCCCGGCCAGCCACCTCCAGAACTTCCACCAGGACCAGGGCTCTTTCTGGGGTGGAGGGCTGAGGATTCCCTTCTGCTGCTTGGCCTGCAGGGTCCAGCTCAGTGCCCCCGGGCCACTTTCAGGACTGTGCCAGGTCTTGGTCTGAGCTAACATGCATTTTTTTTTGGTGTGCTTAGTGACAAGTCACTTGAAAACACTACTCAGTCCCAATTTGAAGTTGCTGGTGCCGCTGGAACCCAAGGGGCTGGAGTCTGGCAGGAGACGGGACCTTGACTGCCCTCCTTCCAGGCACCATCAGGTGCGCACAGGGCTTGCCAGGGGTCCTTCCTGGAGAGCTGGGACCTTCTGCAGTCTCCTGGTGAAGGTCACTTTGGGGTTTGGCACATGTGTGCTGCTGACCACCAAGGAGCAGCCCCTCAGCGTCACACACCCCTTTCTGTCCCTCACAATGTCACTTCCTGTCTGCTCCGAGATGCTGGCTTGTGGACCACGTGGACCGCAGGGAGGACGCTGCTCTCACTGCCTCCCTTGCTGTCTCTACTGTTGTCTGTCTCCCCATCTCCTCGTCTTCCCCTCTGTGTCTTTCTCCTTCTGAAGATCTTCAGGCAGAGGCTGTGCCTGTGGAGCAGGCTGCCCAGGGTACCCACCTGCCCCCTCTGAAGTCTGTCCGCACAGGGAGACCCAGGCTCAGCAATCTGCTGTGACTCAGGTGTGTGTAGACATGTGCATGTCAGAGCAGGTTGTGGAGTGCAGCTGGCGACCATGTGTCCAGCTGTGTGACCTGCGGTGCTGCTCACACTATCTGAGCCTCTGTCCGTCATGTGGCCAAGGACACAGTAACTCTTCCCTGCCTTGTGGTTCGAGGGTGGAAATCTGTGACAGGCTCGGGCCAGCCTGCAGTTGGCGGGAGCGGTAGGCAGATGAGTGGGGCCGGGCACGGAGCACTGTGCAATCTGACCTTGGGTGAGCTGGAGGCACGTTCCTCTTGAGGCCATGATCACTGTCCTGTGCCGACCTTCCACGTGCCGTGTGCACCACACACACACCTGACACGCCCCCGCCCCACTCAGCATGCACACACCTGGTGCCTCACCTGAGCAGGCAGGCCCAGGGGCAGGTGTTCGGCGCCCCAGCTGCAGTGGAATTTGCTCTGCAGAGGTGACTCAGCGTCCAAACTCGTGGTGCCCATGGTGCTGAGGACAGAGGTGGAGCCAGGCTGCCCGGGCAGGTTCCTCTTGGCCTAGGCTTTCCACAGGAATGTGCCTAGAGGCGCTGTCAGAGGCTTTGGCACTAGGAACTGACCCCGAGGCTACCTTGTAGGCTGTGCAGAGGTCACGTGAACAGGCGGCGCCCGCAGGCCTGTCTCCTTGGTGTGCAGGCCAGCTATCCCTGCTCCCATTCATCCTCTGTCTTCTGCGTCCCTCCCACCCATCACTGGCTGGCTGGTGAGGCCACAGGTATCCAGCCTGAAAGGATGCAAAGCCAGGAAAGAAAAATAAACCTGACATCTCTGCTGACTATATAGCACTGGAGCGCGTGCAGCAACCGCTCTCCTGTTTATTCCAGGGACAGTTTATTCCAGGCACTTTGGATCCCAGCATGGGGCAGAGCACCTGCAGTACCAGGCCAGCGTGCTTCTGAAGTGACCCGCAGTCTTCAGCAGGTTTAGAGAGAGGCAGCGGCGAGCTGGAGTCTGGGCATTATCATCACTGTACCACCCGCAGTGCTGAGGAGAGAAGGCAAGCTCGGTGCAGCCCTTACTCCATACCCTCCTGAGCTCTGGGATCTCAGCACCTCTCAGGCTGGTGGGCTTTTCCTTGGAGCTCTGTCCTGGCTCCTTCCTTGCCCCGGAGGTCTAGCTGCACCGTAAGCAGGATGTCCTCACTGGCAGGCTGCCTTGTGATTTGCAGTGAGCTGCTGCAAGGGACAGCACAGCCCCGGGAGAACACATACCCCTCTCACCCTGTCTTCCCTGCTGCCTTGGTTAACTATGCCTTTATTAGTGCAGAGAACGTGCGCTCTTGAGTCAGGTACAGAGGCTGGAATTCTCAGCACTTCACTGTATGCAGATATTTGTATGGAAAACCAGACAAAAGAAATTAGAGACACACTTTTCTTCTTTAAATTTTTCATTGACATGTGATACCTGTACATATTTTAGGGGCACAGTGATAATTTTATATGTGTGTACCATGCATCAAGTCAGGGCAATTGACATGTGTGGCTCTTGGAACCTGTGTCATTTCTGAGCCACTTTTGGATGGTCAGCTCTCAGGACCATGGGCTGCTGCCGCTGAGCCCTGTGGCCCCCTCCCACATGCAGCTATCCTGTGGGCTGACTGTGGCTTCCCAGGCAGTGTCTGATGTCATCTTACACTGAAGCCAAAAGCCAGACGTTTGCCTGGAGGTGCCAGGGGAGACTGGTGGTTTTGTGCTAATCAGATGAGTGGGCTGCTTGGCCGTAGTTTTTCTAATGACACAATACCATTTTGTGTACAATTTGCAGTCACCAAAACAGACGCATGTGCATTTGCTGTTGTTGTTCCCACATCCCAGTAGACTGTGTAATTCTTAGTCCTGCTATGCAGTTGTGGAAATGAAGCTCAGAAATTTATCCAAAACCATACGGTTAGTTGGTGGTTAGGAGTCCCATTGTGCTGCACTGGCACAAAACAAACCCCCTCAGCACCAGAGCTCAGGATTTATGCTTTTGTATTTTTTAAATTGTAAAATGCACATAAGGTACAGTTTACCACCTTCACCAGTTTCAAGTGTACATTTCAGTGGCGTTAGGTGCTTTCTTACCATATGAACTTTAGCACTCTTCGTCTCCAAAGCTGTTTCATTATGATTAGAAGATGACGCATGGAAGAGGCAGCGGGGGTGCTGCCTTGGGGGTGGCCTGTGTCTGGCTAAGTTACCTGTACTGAACACAGCACTTCAGCTTCTGGAGAGACAAGGAAATAAAAAGAATCCTGCTCCTCTCTGATTCTTGATTTTTTAAGAAAACAAGGAGCATCCCGTGGACCTCAACGTTCTGGACTTAGCCTTGCCATTTATGTGGTGCGGAGCAACAACAGCAAAGTGAGGTCATGTGTGGTCTCTGAGGAAATTTCCTAAAAACCCCGAATTAGTCAGTGGGAACCGGCTGCCATTTTAAAGATGGGTGAGATTTCTTTTGGCAATATTTCTCAAGCTTCCACACTTGGTAATGAGCTTGCTGGGAACAATGGCCAGGCAACCTCAACTGTGCTTGCTTGGTTTCATGGTTTGCTAAACAGGCCAGGTCTATAATGACGCTGTTTAAGGAAAATACTTTTAATTTGAGATCCAAACTGAGCATGTGGCTTTCAGGACAGGAGCTTGCATCATGGCTGACACCTACAGCCTGTCGCTGCTGTGGGCCCTGAGCGCTCTCCTGCACTGTCTTGGTTACTTTTCTTGTTGCTGAGACAAAATACCCAGCACCCAAAATTAAAGAAGGAAAGGTTTATTTGGCTTACAGTTTTAGAGATTTCCGACCAGAGTTAACGGGCTCCAGCGTGGCATGGCACAGCAGCCTCAAGGAGGTGGAACAGTCTGCAATAAACAGGCAGGTGAGAACACATTCGCTGTCTTTCTGTGCCTCAAACTTTATACAGGCTACTCGCCCTAGGGCAGGTGGTGTAGCACTCCCATAGCTTATCCCTAGCCAGAACTACGCCAAACCAGTCAGTGGACTGATTTACTAATCACACACCTGTGATCCCAGCACCACACAATCCAGATCCAGCCACCTCTGAAACATCCAGCACATTCTCAGTCACTTCAAAAACAGGATGAAAGCCCTCGGCAATGCCCGAGCTTATACAACTGTGCCCAAAGCCTGTATTTCTCCTCACAAGCAGAAAAGAGGGGTTTTCCTTCTCCACAGGATCTAAGGGTGAAGAACGCATTCTTCTCCTTGGGGTCGAGGGTAGATTAATCTAGACTTCACACAGGTACTGAGCTGGGTAGGTTTATTGTTCACAGGGTCCAAAGAGTTAGATTCCATTCTTCTGCATAGAAGCTGTGATAGAAGAGTTCATTGTTCCACACACAGTCTGAGGTAGGAGAGCCCATTCTTCTCCCACAGTTTCTAAGGTAGGAGAATCTACTTTTGCTCATACAATCTAATGTTGGAAGGTTTACTTTTTCTCATAACCAATAAGGTGAAAGAATCCAATCTTCACCTCATATCTGACGTAGATAATCCATTCTCCTCACAGGTACTGAGGTAGAAAAATCCATTATCTACATAATATCTGAAGTGGGAAATTCTATTAATCCCACAGGATCTCATGGCAAGCCTACCACACATTATTTCTTATACTATCTGAGATTAGAGAGTCCACTTTTCCCCCAGGTACTAGGTAATAGAAATTATTATTTCTCATAAGTACTGACTCCTGACAAGGACAGTTCATAATTCTCCATGGTATCTAAAATAGGAGACTCTATTCTACTACATGGATTTGAGGTAGGAAGTCCATTCTTCACCACAAGTACTGGGGTAGGAGGATACATTACTGACCACATCATGTGAGGTAGTATAAACGCATTCTTCTCCAAAGAGTGTGAGGTAGAAGAGACTATTTTCCTCAGTAGTATCTGAGGGGAATAATCCATTCTTACAGAATCTGATGTAGAAGAGCCCATTTCTTCAGACAAGTACTGAGGTAGGATAACAGATTCTTCTTTCAAGGTCCAGACAGTAGAGTCTCACATCTTCTTCACAGACCCTGAGGTAGAAGACTCCATTCCTTTCCATAATAGATTAGTCAGGAAGGGCTATTCATTCTGATACATACTAAGATAAGAGAATCCATTCTTTTCCACAGGTGTTGAGGTAACATAGTGTATGCTTCCAAGAAGGTATTTAGCAGGAGAATTCATTCTTTTGCACAGTATCTTAAATAGAAGAGTCTATTCTTTGCTGCCTTATCTGAGGAAGAAGAGTCCATACTGTCACACAGAATCTAAGGTAAGATCATCCATTTTCCTCAACAGGTACTGATGTGCGTAAATCCATTACATTCCATAGCATATGAGTTCTTCCCCAGCAGGTACTGAGGTAAGGAAATCCATTGTTCTCTACAGTAATGGATGTAAAAGAGGGCATTATTCCTCACCAGTACTGATGTGCAAGTCTGTTCTTCCCCACATTCTGAAGTGGAATACTCCATTCTTCCTTATAGAATCTAAGGTAGGAGAATCCATTCTTTTCCACAGGATCTGAGGATTCCACAGAATCTATGTTCATTATGCCCCATAAGCAAGCACTATAGTAGCAGAAACCTGAACTTGGAGAGGTTATTCTACCTCATAATTATTGAGGTAGGAGATTCTAACTTCCTTGCATTATCTGAAATATGTTAGTCCACTGTTTCACATAGGTAGTGAGGTAGGAGAGCCAATTCTCTTGCCAGGGTGTAAAATAGTAGAATCTTTTCCCCCACAAAAATCTAAGACAGGATAGTCAATCCATTTTTCCCCACAGGAACTTAGTTGAGTCAAATATTTCCCAGAGTTTCTGAAGTCAGAGTCTTTCTTCTCCAGAGGACCCGAAGAAGGCAAATCCATTTTTCCTCCACAAGATCTGACTTAGGAGATTTCATTCTTCTATGAAGTATCTGAGATAGGAGAACCTATTTCACGGGTAAAGGGATAGGAGAATCCACTATCTACACAGATACTGTGCTGGGGTAGTACATTCTTCCCATAAGTACTGACTATGGACAGTTCATTCTTTAGAGAACCAAGGAACTGAGATAGTAGAGTCTTTTTTGTGTGCACAGGATTTGTAGTAGGGGAGTTTATCCTTCTATACTGGAACTGAGGTAGTAAAGTCCATTCCTTATTCCAGGCACTGAGACAGGAGATTCCATTCTTCTAAGCTGGTAATGATGAAGGCAATTCTGTTCTTTCGCACAAGATCTGAGTTAGGAGATGCCGATCTTCCCTACAGAGACTGAGGTACGAAATTCCATTCTTTCCAACGTGCACCTTGATAGGAGAATTCAATCCTTCCCACAGAATCTGGGATAAGAGAATCTACTTATCTCTGAAGATCGTGGTTGGAGAGTCCATTATTACTTATAGGTACTGGAGGCTATGAGGTAGTAGAATGTTTTCTTTTTCACTGTATCTGAGGCACACAAATCTGAAATAGTAGACTATTTTTCTGCAAAGGTACTATGGTTGGACAATATATTTTTCTTGGTTACTTTTCTCTCATTGCCAGGACAAAATACCCAACACCCAAAATTAAAGAGGGAAACATTTATTTAGTTCACAGTTTGTTGAGGTTTCAGTCCATACTCAGCCGGTTCCAAGGCCAAGTGACACATGGCAGAGGGCAATGATTCATGGTGGCAGAAGACAGCAAAAGCAACAGGAGCCGAAAAGGAGGAGTGGCCGAGAGCAAGCCTCTTTGCCTCCCTTATATTGTATGCAAACTATCTGCCCCAGGGTTGGTGTAGCACTCACACTCATAATCCCAGCATTGGACCATGAATCAATCAAAAACTCTAGAGGCTCACCCCATTACTGCATGAGGCTTTGGGGGGACATCTAGACACAAACATTAACACTATTCTTCTCAAATCTCTAATGTAGAAGAGTCCATTTCTATAGAGGCTCTGATACAGGAGAATTCACTCATTCTTACAGTCTGAGATAGAGAATCCATTCTTCCTCAAGTGCCAATATATGAGAATAACTCTCACCCATAGGATCTTCGGTAGTGAATGTATTCTTCTCCATTTGATCTGGGGTAGTAGACACCATTGTTCTCAAGGGTAGTGTTGTTGGAGTCAGTTCATTCTAAAAGCTCTGAAGTAGGAAAGTTCATGTTTCTACGGAGGATCTGATGTAGAAGAGGCCTTTCTTCACACAGATACTGGTGTATGAGAGTCTATTCTTCAACAGAGGGTTCATTTTCACCCATGATTACTGACGTACAAGAGTCCATTCTTCTTCACATGATCCGACGTAAAAGAGTCTATTCACCATAGGATTTGAAGTAGGAAAACATCTCTTCTTCACTGGTATTACATTACAATGGGAGTATATAATCTTTCCCATAAGATGTATGCTAGGAGAGTCTATTACTCTTCTTAAGATCTAAAGTAGGGGAGTCCATTAATAAGCAGAAAAGCTAAGGTTAGAGAATCCATTCTTTTCCACATGATTTAAGTTAGGATAGTGCTCCATTTCTGGGGTTAGGGGAGAGTGTTCCTCGACAGAATCTGAGGTTGGCAAATCCATTTTTCTCATAGGTAGACTCTATTCCTCCCCATAGGATCTGAAGTCTTAGGGACCATTCTTGATACTGATAGTAAGGTAGGAGATTCATTCTTAGAGTAAAACCTTAAATAGTAAAGTCCATTTTTCTCTTCAGGATCTGTTGGAAGAGATTCTATTCTGCCTTGTTAATAAAACAGGAATTTTCACTCTTCTGAGGGGTCTTTGGTAGAATATCCATTCTTCCCCACATGTACCGAGTTAGGAGAATACATTCTTCTTCAAAGGGTCTGAGGTATCAGAGTCCATTCTTCTCCACTATAGCTGAGATACCAGAGTCCTTTTTTCTCAGAGACAATGAAGCAGCAGAATCCATTCTTCTCGGCAAGATCTGACTTCATTTTTCCCTATGGAATACACGTCACTTTTTCATCATAGGCACTAGGGTAGAAAAATCCAGTTTTCTGCATAAAATCTGAGGTAGAAAATTCCATCCTTTGTATAGGATCTGAGGGAAGAGATTGCACTTTTCTACACTGGTGATGAGGTAGAAGTGTCTGCTCTTTCTCACAGAATCTAAGGTTGACTTTCCATTCTTTTTCAAAGACACTGAGGTAGGAGACTACATCCTTCCCCGCATAATCTAAGAGAGTCTATTATTCTCCATAGGATGAGGTTGGAGAGTCCATTCTACCCCACAGATACTGAGGTAACATAATAAATCTACTTTATCCACTGAATATAATGTAAGAAATTTCATTGTTCCCTAGAATTACTCAGGTAGGAGAATCCAGCTTTCTCAAAAGATTTGAGGTAGGAGAGTTCCTTCTTTTCCATGAGATCTGATGCAGGACAGACCATTCTTCCTCTTAAGATCTGAAACAGAGAAGTTCATTCTTAGTAGAAGAATTCACATGTACTGAGGCTGGAGAGTCTATTATTCTTTAAAAGGTATGAGGTGCATAGTTCACACTTCCACAAAGAATCTAAGGTATTTTAATCCTTTGTTCTCCTACAGGATATGAAGTAGGTTTGTCCGTTCTTATGCACAGTGCCTGAGGTATTGAGAGGTAACAGATCTCAAGAATCTCATATATTCTTATACACAGAATCTAAGACTAAAGATTGAATTCTTCCTCTGAGTTGCTGTGGTAATAAAATCCATTATTTCCCACAGGTACCAAGAATATGGTGTCCATTCTTCTGTATAGGAACTCAGTTATGGAAGATCCTTCTCTCCACAGATACCAAGGTAGGAAAGTTCATTCTTCTCACAGGATCTGAGGCAAGAGAGTCCACTCTCCTTCATAACTGCTAAGGGCGAGTCCATTCTTCCCCCTTGAAATGTGAGGCAGAAGGGTCCATTCACTTGAATAGAATCTAGGTAAGAATCTAGGATTCCCCATAGAATCTGAGGTATGGGAGTCCATTCTTCTGTACAGATTCTGAGGTATGAAAATCCATTTCTCTTCTAATGTTGCGTAGTCCATTTTCCTCCCTTAGGTACTGTGATAGGAGATTTCTTTCTTCACAAGATCTGGTGTAAGAGAGTCTGTCCTTCTTCCCCATGATTCCTGAGATATCAGAAGCCATTCCTTCTCACAGTTTCTGAGGTAGGTGAGTCTATTACTCCCCCTAGTACCTCAGGTAGAAGAGTCCACTCTTTCCCACATTTACTGAAGTAGAAAAGCTCATTCTTTACCACAAGTACTGATTTAGAAGAAGCCATTCTCCTTTCAGTATCTGCAGGAAAGTCCATTCCTACTCATCAGAAATAAGATGAGAGAGTCCAATCTCCACAGGATCTGAGAAGAGAACCCACTGAATTCACTTTTTTCCGCAGGTACTTAGGGAAGATAGTCTATTGTATCCTATATCTTGAGCTAGGGGTGTCCCTTCTTTCCCACAGCATCTGAGGTAGTAGAACTGATTCTTCTTCACATGATTTGAGGTTAGGTTGTACCTTCTTCCCAAAAGTATCTGAAGTGAGGAAATCCACTTTTCTTCACATATTCTCAGGTAGGAGGGACACTCTTTCCCACAGGACCTCAAGCAGGGGATTATTATCCTTCACAGGGTCTGAAGTGGAGAATCCATTCTTTCTCCATCATATCTGAGATAGGAGAATACATTCTTTCTTCCACAGGTACTGGGGTCTGAAAATTCATTTCCTCCACAGGATCTGAAGTAGAAGATTCAGATCTTACCCACTGGAGCTAATGGTAGAGAATTCATTTTCCCTAGAGGTACTCAGATAAGAGAATCCATTTTCTCCATGGGATCTCAGTTAAGAGAGTCCTTTTTTCTCATAGGTACTTAGGTCTGTGAATCTATTTGGAGGTAGGATAGTCCATCCTCTCCACAGGATCTGAAGTAGAAGAGGCCATTCTTTTCCAGGGACACGGAGGTTGGAAAAATCCATTCTTCACGGTGGTATTCATGTAGGAAGGTTCTTTCTTCTCCATTGGTACTAAGAGATGGGAGAGTCCACTTCTACCTATTGGTAGTCAATAAAATATTTCATTCTTTCACACAAGTAGGAGAGAAAGTTCTTCACTATAGGGCCTAAGGTAGGACATTTAATTCTCTACAGATTCTGAGGTAGGAAATTCTCTTATTCTCTAGACCAACACAGGTCAGTGGATCTATAGTGTCACTGTGGCCCAGACAGGTTAAGCTTTAGGATGTGTCTTTATTTCCTGTGAGTGTCACCAGATGTGCTAGCCTGTCCATAGACATGGATGATATCATCACCATGGTCAGAGGGCCGCTGCCGGCTTGTCTTCTTCACAGCTGAGCCACTTGGCTCATTTCCCTGGTGGATATCCTGGCTCCTGGGGGAAGAAACCAGGCATCAGTGTTTTACATCACGGAGTTCATCCTGTGCCCTCCTTCCTCAGCCCATGTCCCTGTGCAGAGGTTGAGAGTGTTCTTGCAAAAGGCTAAGCATGGAATCATTAGGTGGATTGGTGTCTTAGCCACACGCTCATTGCTGCAACAAAATACTCAACACTGGCAATTCAAAGGAAGAAAGATTTACTTGGGGTCCTGGTTTCAGCCCCTGGTTGGCTGGCTCCACGCCAGAAACAGTGCGGTGGGAAGGCTTGGGCAGAGGACAACTGCTCATGCTGTGAGCAGCCAGGAAGCCGAGATGGAAGGGAGGAGCCAGCAAGGGAGCTGTCCCGTCCAGGTCAGGCTGTCAGTGATCTCCTTCTTTCCACCAGTCCTCATCTCCTGACAGCCCATTCAGCTGTCAGATTAATCCATGGATGAATACAGAACCCCCTCGACCCACTCACCTTCCACACACACAAGGCTTTGGGACATCATTTTAGATTAACCTATAGCAAACAGTGCTCAAAGATCCTTGCAGTCCCTGCCTCCAAACAAGGCCAGGACTCCACCATTATCCTTCAGATCTTTTTGTTGCTCCTGTGGGGGCCGCCTGCTGACTGCTTGGCCACAGGACTGATGAAAGGAGTGAGTAAATCAGGGTGGAAGTACTGGGCAGAACGTGCAGTTTTACCCTTCTGCTCTTTCCTGCTGCTGTGGCAACCAGCAGTCTTTCCAGTTGGAATACCCCAGCCAGTCTGGTCTGCGGTGGGGAAGAAGCAAAGACCTGCTGCTGACCACAGTGAAGTGGAGCAGGAGCAGACAAACCTGTGCTTGTTGTCCACAGAGATCTTGTCATCGTTTCCTAGCAAGGATAACACAGCCCATTGTGTTTTTTTTTTTTTTTTTTTTGGTCTTTTTGAGACAGGGTCTCGATATGTAGCTCAGGCTGGCCTTGAACTCACTTTGTCGCCCAGGCTGGTCTTGAACTCACAACGATCCTCCTGCCTCAGCCTCCCAAGTGCTGGGATCACAGGCGCGAGCCACCACGCCCGGCTCTGCAGTTCACTGTTTGGATAGCGCCATCTTTAGGCTTTATGACTTGAGTGCGTTTTGCCTGCTGCAATCTGTATTATGCACGGACAACAGCACAGGCTTCACAGTCCTGCATGCAAGAGAACTACGCCTGAATAAACTAACCCTGCACGCTGACTGCAGAGTTACATGAGCCACACAGAAAGGATTAGCGCCCCAAAGCCCAGACTTTGATTCCAGGAGAGCAAACAGGTGGCCATCCACACACCACAACCCCTCAATATTATTATCATTTATCATCATTATTATTATTGTTATTTTGTCTTTTTGAGATAGGGTCTCACTATATAGCTCAGGCTGGCCTTGAGCTCACTTTGTAGTCCACGCTGGCCTTGAACTTGCAACGATCTTCCTGCCTCAGCTTCCCGAGTGCTGGAATTATAAATGTGTGCCACCATGGCCAGATTTCAATATTACTTTTGAAAAGAACAATACTGTTTCCCTTTCTTTAATGTGTGGGGGCAGATTAGAGGGACATAAAAAAACCCAGGGCCAAGCGCAGTGACTAACATTATAAAGTCATCACAGCTTCTCTGTGGCTGATGGTTGTAAGATCATCACATGCTTATCGTGTACCATGTGCTTGAAAAAAATGTATCCTTTGTATTCTTATGAGAGAGTCACTCCCATTTACTGTATGCTAACCTTGTCCCCTCTACCTGACTGGCTTAGCCCATACCAATCAGCGAATCAGTTTGCCTCTATGAGGACGGGCACATCCCACCCCTGGATGTGCTGGCTGTTAAAATAGCTTTTCTTCTGCTTCCTCTGCATTTGCCACACTTTAAATAAACTTCCACTTTGTACTATTCCGGTCTTGGCTCCCCCGTTTCTTGCTACCAGCCCCACTACTCTGTTCTTCACCAGAGTGAGGGCAAGGGCCCCAGACGAGGCAGAGTCATTACAGGGGCCGCCCAGCTCGCCCCTCCGGGACCCCTTACCAGATGCAACACAGGTAAGCAGAAAATTTCTGCTAAAAAGGAGAATTTTCTATTGCTAGAGCCAGTAAAAGCTGATCTAGGATGAATTTCCAGATTGCTCAGCTTTTCTGAGAGCTACTCTTTTTAGGTGGATAGTGAATCAAAGCTCCCTTTAATCGCACTGGATAAGGTGTGGAGGAAGCTTCCAGCTCTGCTGAAATACTTATAACTGGACACTGATCACTTTTAACTAATAAGAGCCTGTGTCAGGGAGTCTCAAGTCAGAAAGAGGCCCCACCCCAGGTTTGGAAAGGTGGGAAGGAGCTCCTGCACGGGCACTTTTGTGCTCAACTTCGTGGCAAGGCCAAATTCAAGGTGTGTATCTGCTGTAGCAGGTGAGTTTCCTGGACTCCAGAATCAGCCTGGAGTGATGGCTTAGTGGTGGTGATGGTGCCATTGACTTGGATTGTCTGAGATTTGTCTGTCTAAATATCTTCCTGTCTATCTATCTATCTATCTATCTATCTATCATCTATCATCTATCCATCTAAAAATTTTGGTAGAAAAATTACAGTGGGACCAAGAAATGGATAGAACTGAAAAAGATAAATGGATTCTCCTTTTTTATCCTATCCATTACTAGCTCCTAAAGTGACAATTGGAAGAGAATGACAGTTCTGCACATGCTGTTTAGAACTGACAGTCAGTAGGTCCTCAAATTCCCCACTGTGATAGCAGCTGAGCACTTTTGCCTTAGGAATGAGGGGCCTGGGCGCGCAGCCTAGGTGCACTGTCCGGGTGTGGTATGACACCAGAACCCAGTCTGCACCCCCACATGCCATGTTCATCTGCATCTTGTCTGTGTTTGTCCTACCACCCCTTTCCCCTACTCACTGTCAGTAACTGTCTTCCAGGCCTGCACAGTCACACAAGGTCATAGCCCGTGGACGATGGACTGTGGTCCTTATTTGCTTAATGTTCCTCAAGTGGCTCTGTGGTCTGAGTGTTGGTCAAGAGCTCTGAGGAACAGCCTGATCTGCTGCATGCTGAGGAGAAGCTGAGCGTGGTGGGAAGGACCACGCTGCTTCCCACAGCCACGTTCCCAGGTGAAGCCAGGTGAGGTATAGAACCCATCTTCCTTCTCCATGACCCCCAGAAATGGACCCTTTCCCGTGCAGGGCCGGCTTCTGTCTGTTCTCTGCCTGGATGAAGAGTAACTTCCACCGAGCTGTGGAGAAGCCCTGAGAATTGTACTTCGCCGCTGATCACCCACTGCAGACCCTTCTTCTTACTTGCATTAAAACTATCAAACCAGAGGGTACAAAGCTTTGCTCAGCAGCTGTCTTGTTGTCCTGCACAAACTCTGCTCACATCCTCCTCACTGGCCTCTGGCCTTGTCTTCTCTGGCTTCTGTCCACCTCTACTCTGCGCTGACCTTTCCAGATGTGTGATCCGTGTGTTGGCTGCTCCTTCACACTTTCACCGTCTCATCGTTCCCTCAGGATAAAAGACAAACTTGCTGATATGTGGTGAGGTGGGGACCCCTGGCCTTCCAGCTAGGCCTTCTGTGCACGGCCTCATGCCCACTGCACACCTGGGTGGTGAGGTGCCTCCTGCTACTCAAGCCTGTCCTCTCCACTCCGGCAGGAGGTTCCATGCCTGTTCTCACAGGAACAAGATCATATAAGCCGGTGTTCTGTGGCTGGAGAGGTCACTCGGGCTCTTCTCTTTCTAGCTGGCAGGACCGTGGTGCTGCTTTTCTCTTTGCCAGCAGCAGACCAGGGAGCAATTTCCTCCCGCACAGCCAGGAAACCACGCTCCGAGCCCTGCACTTCAGCCCCTGGCAGGCACGGTGGCCTCCTTGGGGAGCTGTGAAAACTCCCAGAGTGGGCTGGGAGCCCTTCCCTCCCTTCCCTCCACCCCTGTGGGCTGTGGTAAGCCCTCCTCAGCTCCCAGCCCTGGCCCTGAGGGGGCGTCTGGAGATGTCTTTGCACCTGCACCCCTGCACCCACTGTGCACCTCTGTTTTAACCCTGACCCTAAATAATTTCAAAATTAGTCAAAAAACCATTTATACTCCCGGGGAGACAGGGTACAACCACAGTTTATGCCTTCTGAGGATACAAGGAATAAAAGTATTAAAAGAGCAGGTGACAGTGTGAGGCACACATGAATGTGTGTGTGCAAGCGTGGGCTATGGATGTTTGCAATATCAAGATCTCTCTTGAACAATTCTTTGAGGCCAAGCATATGAGTATACATGACAGGAGCAAACTTCTCACCCTGCTGAAGGGCATGAACCCTGCCATCTCTTGGACATATGATATAGAGTATAAGACAGAAAAAATTTGGTGCCAAAATACTTCTGTCTACAGATAACTTTTGAAATATCCATAACAGACTGGGTGCTTCTGATTCCACCTGAATTTCTGGGAGCCTGGAGGTGGCTATTGATGCTGACTGTCTTTGTGCATTTGCTCCTGTGCCCCAAATCACTGTATCTTCACCCAAAAGCAAGAATTACATTTACCCAGTCTAAAATGAAATTTTCTGTGGTCCAAAATCAAAGCATTAATACAGATTTAACTTCAGGAACCTTAATTCTGTGTGTAATACCAAGTTCAAGGACCAAGGCCACAACCAAGCCGTGAAGCTTGGGCAAGAGCCCTGCTGCACCACAGCGAGGGTACAGCGAGGCCTCCCTGAGACTCAGGGAGGGTGGCGAGGCCCTGACCCTGACTCCCTCCCTCGGCTCAGCTAAGGATGGCTTTCCCCAGGTCTCTAGGCTGCCTGCTGACTCCTGGGATTCCAGAAGTCCCCTTCCTTTACTAGGAATGTGGCGAATGTGGGGACGGGTCATCCTGTGCGGACTGCTCCCATCCCGTGCTGCCCGGGTTGGCTCTGTCTCAGCTGCCCTTACATCAGGAATATCAGTTTTCTGAAGCCAGCTGAGATCAGATCTCTCCAGCCAGCTGCGAGCGTTCCCTCTCAAGTCCTCAGCATTCCAAGGAGCTAAAAATGTAAACGCTGCTGTCCTTCCCCCATGGAATGTCTCAAAAAGTTGGTCCTGCTCCATGATTCAGGCGGACACTGGGGATTTGGAGTCCCAGGTTATGCACTGGGGATCCAGATCTCCAGGGCACGTGCGCTCAGGTTTTCCTTCAGGTGCTCCAGGAAGGTGCCCAGTCCTGGGGACCCTCTGCATCTGGTCCTCAGGGGATAAAATGGCAGGGGTGCGGGAGAACCTGTGGAGACACGTCTGCCTGAGAAGTGACTTCTCTGAGGTGTTGTGGTGTCAGAGGAGCCCACGCACACCAGCCCTGTTCCAGGGAACTTGCCACCAGACCGGTTTTCAGCACCCCCACACCACCCCTCCTGTTTCCGCTGCATCCCCTCCCCCATCACCCCTCTCCATGCAGGTCTGTGCTGCTCCTGGCAGCTCTGCCAGGAGCGTAAATTAGCATTTCCCTATCATAATATGCACAGCACACACACATTAGAGATAAAAAAGGCTGAGGGAAAACACAGGCCCGGCTGCGTGCTGATGCTTAATAAACAGTAATCAAGGAGAGGGCGGTTGACAGATACTGGCTCATTATCCCTTTAAGGAGCAGGCCAGCGGGGGCGGTGATGGAGTTAGTTGTCCGTTGTATAAGGAAACCGTTTGAAAAATTTCCAGGGTAATTGGGGTGAAAAACTACAAACAACATCTATTTTGAGCGTAAACTCTTGCTGCTTAGTTACAAGCCAGAGCGAGGGGATCTAGGAGGTTCCGAGATGAACAAAGAACAGACAGGGATGTCACCTGTCTCGCACCAGGCAGCGGACTGGGGCCCAGGTGGTTGCTCCTTTGTCATGCTAATAGCAGGCAGCCTTTCAGGGCTTTCACCTGAGGCTCTGCACAGCGTGATCCAGTTTCCTAGGCGATTCTAGGAATGCCCCTGACTTGGGACTCATTAAAACACCTGACACATTGATCTGCTTGTGACCATCTGCTTGTCACACGTAAAATTCTGATTTCTAAAATTGTAGCAGAGTGCAGCAGACATGGTGTCCCTGCTCCAGGCAGCCCTTGTTTGCAGCTTGAGTCCACGGTTTCATCCCTCCGTGACCCACCCAGGCAGCCAGAGGCATTCTCTCTGTAAAACGCTAGCACTGTTTCTCAGCCTGTGCTCTGGCAGAGGGAAGCTGAAGACCTTTAGTGTCACAGTGAAGTACACTTCCAGCCACCCCTCCTGTTGGGAAAACTACATAGGGCAGTTCTGGGACAAAGCCAGTCCCCACCAAGAGGTTCACAAGTAGCTCCTATAGCCGCGAGCTGACTTGAATTTTTGGTTGCGGTGAACATCTTGGGCCTTTTGAGCACCCCTGGACTCAGTGTACACAATACCACAGTGGCAGCCAAAGCTGTGTGCAGATGTTGGCAGTGTCCCTAGGCAAGTCATGGCTAGGACCTGCTAGCCAGCTGTGCCTTTCTCCCCAGAGGAGTCCTGCCCCAGCCTGAGGAGGCCTCTCCACCTGGAGCAGAGGTCCTGCCTGGAGCAGCTGCATACTTTGCATGGCCTGGAGTGAAATGAGATGCAGGCCCTGCGCTTGAACTTGCCCAGGACTTTCACATCAGGAGGGCAGGGCACTGTGCAGGGCCTGTGCCTCGCAGGGCTCACACTCAGAGGTCGAAACACCCAGAAACACAGGGCCAGGCTCCTCTCTCGCCCATTCAGAGATCTCCCTGTGATCTAGAAGACAACTCTCAACCTACTAGGTGCTGAGTTTGTGTTCCCTGAATATCAAAGAATGAATTTCAACAGAGGTTGAGAGTAGAAAAGGTTTGTTAAGAGATAGGTCCTGAGAGATGGATGTGTGTGTGTGTGTGTGTGTGTGTGTGTGTGTGTGTGTTCCTGAACGAGGGAGGGTTGCCACAGAAGCTATTTCTCCAATAATGTTTGATAGAGCAAAATCATGAGGTGGGTACAATGTGGGTCAAACAGTAATCAACCAACAGAATTATAAGTATAGCTGCTTAGCTAATACTGATCCACTAGGGAAGCAAGGATTATAACAAGGGTACAGGCCCTCTTTGGCTTCTTACAAAGACTGGGCATCTACACCACATGGCACCAAGTGAGACACTGCAAAGCACCAGAATTCTCTTCATGATTGTGGAAGCCACTTACAGAGGTAAACTTCAGAATTACAAACGTAAAAAGATTCCTTATCTTTCTGAGTTTGCTGAAATACAAGTGATATGATTTATTGGACTCGTTTCTACCTCATCTGTCATTGACATAATTACATGGAGAGATCCAAAACTACCTTTTTTCTCTAATGACACTTCATATATGAGAAGAGTTTAACTTCTTGAGGGAGAGGACAGGTTGTCAGATCTGCAGGAGCCACCATAACTTCTTCCCCTCCAGTAGATGCCTTTAGACTTGGAAGTACTGAAGCGAGAAAGGAGGTAGCCTGGCTTCACGTTCTGGTCCAGGCTTAAGTTTGGGCAAGGCCCATCCCCTTTTGTCACCTCTAAGAGCTGGGCAGAGACTACACAGAAAGGTCAAAATGTTAGCCACCTGGTGTCAGTCTCTTTTTTCTCATTGCTGAGACAAGGTACCCAACACCCATGGCTAAAGAAGGAAAGGTTTATTAGCTCACAGTTTGTAGAGGGTTCAGCCAATAACCTGATGGCTCCAAGTCAGGGTGGCACATGGTTGAGGGGCAACTGTTGTAAAAGCAACAAGGGAGGTGAGAGGAGAGCCGCTTTCTGTCCCTTATATTGTATGCAGGCTGTCACTAGCCCTAAGGCAGGTGTAGCACTCACACCCTTAATCCTAGCCAGAACTATGCCAAAACAATCAGAGGACTGATTTACTAATCAGAGGACCTTAGTCCCAACATCACACACTCTAGATTCAGTCACCTCTGAAAAAGCCCCCCTTGACTGCATGAGGTTTTTGAGAGGACATTAAGCACAAACCATAATATTCTGCCTTTGAGCCCCCCAAAGACTCATGCATATCCCTTTATACAAAAGGCATTTAGTCCATCTCTAAGAGTTGCCAAAGTTACAGCATTGCTGAAAAGTCTAAGAGCAAAGTCTCCTTTGAGATTTAAGGCAAACTCTCAGCTGTGAGCCCCTTTACAAATGAAAAGAAAGTTAAACATTTTAAGGATTCAATAGTACAAGATAGATGTTTCCATTCATAAAATTATAAACAAGGAGATACAAGGGAATGGGACCACAACAAATCCAAAATCCAGCAGGGCAAACATTAAGTCCTGTAGTTCTATGTGCAGCATCCAAGGCAATCTGTGGCAAGATGTGAACTCCAAAGGCCGTGGGTGGCTCTGCCCCTATGGCACTTTTGGTGGTGGTAGCACCCATGGCTTCTCTCTTAGGCCAGCTCTCTTCCCTCCTTGCAATTTTCCTCAGATTATCCATGTTCCTGGCTTCTCCAAACTTCTGGGGTCTCCACTGCACCTTTGGCTTCACACTCACAGCTCCACACACTGCCCTCTCAGGGTCATAGTGCTCATCCTCCCAGGCCTTCTGAAATCTGGGTGGAAGCCTTCTTGAACCCACAACTCTCCCATCCTGCATACACCTAAAATCAGGTGGATGATGGCAAAGTCTGCTGCCTGCTGGAGCAGTATCCAGGCTTCTCTCTCTTTCGGCTGTAGAGGTCGAGTGCCTGGATCACTGAGCACTCTGAACCCAATCCCAAGGAAAAAATTCTCTATGCTGCTGCCATTCTTGGACTTTCTTCTCAAAGCAAAGTCTTTCACTCTTGCAATTTTGAGGTTGCAAGAGGTGAAGTTCTGCTGCTTTTTGTGATGACCTCATGCCATCTTTTCTATTCTCCTATTCCTTCTTGGCAGTCAAGGTCTCCTCTGCTACCTTTACAGTTCACAGCTTTACTGGAGATTTCTTTTTGGCCAAATTCAAAACATTTTAAATCATTATACTGGGCTTTTTGCTTTTGATTCTCAGTATAAATTTGGCTAAAAGCCCCCAACAGTAGCCATGTCATCACCTCCACATTTGACTGCCTTGAAATTTCTTCTGCCAGATTAATTAGTCTGCCACCCTTAATCTCAGTCTGAGGCAAAGTCCCTGGACATGAGCAAAATGCAAACAAACTTTCTGCCAAGGCAAAACACACAGCATCTGGAATCCAGCAGTCAATGCAGTCCTTCTTCCCAGCAGAAGGACCATCTTGAGCCTGGTCTTCTAAGCTCTGACCAGAATCTCCCATACAATACAGCCTAAGGTATTCTAGCACTACTTTTTCAACCAGCATCTCCAAACTGTTCCAAACTCTTTCCACAAGCCGTTCCCAAAGGCTCCGGAAGTACATGGTCAGGCACAGTCACAGCAATGACCCCACTTCTCTGGTAACAAATTCTGTCTTAGTCTCTTTTCTCTCATTGCTGAGACAAAATATGCAGTACCAGGACAGAGTCAACAAACTCAAATCACTGGCACAGGGGGGTACAGGGGCTTTGTGCAAGGCTACAGTGATCCTGAGGAAGGGGAGACAGTCTCTGTGGATGCCAGATCCTCATGGCCATCACTCTGGAGAACCTGTCTATGGGGAAGCCAGCATTGGGAAGCAGAATAGAGCACAGCCTCTGATCTGCAAGCCCAGCCATATGGGGATTTCACAGGGAAGGCTCAGGGTGGCTCAGGGTACCCCAGGGTGGCAATGTGCAGGCCAGTGTCCATGCCTAGGGAGCCAGGCTGACACCAAATCCACCAATATACTGGTCATGCAACTGCCAACACTGCAAAGTGCTGCTCCCTTTGCCCTTCAGAGGCCCAAGGGCCACCACTGCCCTAAGCCTGGCCTCATGCCTTCAGGACATTAACAGGAGACTGGGAAGAAAAAGACCTGTGGTCATGACCAGGTGATCTAGTCAGGGACAAGGCCTGTCCTTGCAGGATCCTTCTGGGGCTTTGTTGCCTCTGGGATGTCCTGGGAGAGATGTCCAGCTAGCCAGGTGATAACTTATTGGATATCAGCGTAGTGGTCTAACAATATAGGCAGGGGGAACAGGAGAGTATGGAGGATCTGTGCATTGTGATGGCAGCCCCTTGAGTCTCGTGCACCCTGAGCTCTGGCTACAAAGTGTGCCCCAGCTCTGGGAGGACGGAGAAGGGTAAGTTCCCCCAGGGAGGAAGGGGAGGAGGGGCGCCGCCAGGGAGGACTGCTGGCCCCGGGCTGGGTGCAACCTGCACCTCCCTGAGTCTCAACAGAGAATTGTCTGAGGAGTTCTGCTTCTATGCTGGGTTCAGTGCTTGTCGGGAACTAAGCCTGAGAAGCCCAAAAGCTCCTGGCCCATTCATAACAGTGGTTTTTATAGCCAGTAATGAAGCACAAAACTTCAATGAGATGTAAAAATACCAATATTAGGTAGGTTTTGCCTTGTAAGAAAATTGAAGAACTTTATGCAGTGGCTCAGAGGACAATTACTTGGAAGTCTGCAATGTTCTTACTTTTTCCCAACAAAGAAGGACATAATTATTACTTCTTTAAACATTTTTGTCTCAATGATTCTTTTTTTACTGTCTGCCTTATTGCATCACAAGAATACCCTGCAACAGTTTTAGAAAACACAAAACATATAAGGTAAAACCCAATCAACTGAAATGAACAGCAGCCCGGTGAGACTGCGACATGTGTGTGTCCTGCCCCTCCTTGCCCTGGGTGGGCAGACTGGTGCTGCCCTTGTGTCTCTGCACTGTGGGGAGCCACAGAACGCAGCAGGGATGCCCCCCTGTGCCTGGTATGCAGCCCTGTGCCTGCCTGGCTGCTGCTCAGGGCCAGCACCTTCCATCAAACACTGAAATTCTAGCCTTCTCTTTCTTTTTTCCAAAGTTCACAGTTTTGGTTTTCAGCAATAGACTTTAAAAACACAGGGCCACTCCTGAGTCTGCAGGTTATCAGTTAACCTGCAGAGAGCAGCTAGAGGAGGCGCTAGAGGGAGGGCTCCTCCTAGGGGAGCAAAGAACTTAGCCAGTAGGCCTGCATGCCCTGTGCTGGGCTGCATGCTGGTCTCCTCTGAATTCTTTTGCTCCCACAGGCTGCATGGGAAACACGTTCTGAGCAAGGATTAGCCGGGAGATACTCTCAGAGGGTCACTCTGAGACAGCTGACTTCTCACCTGTCAGATCGAGTCACTGCGAGGGACATCATGAGGCAGAGACCAGCCAAGACCTCTGGACAACATCGTGTGGAACTGATTACACCTGGGTACAGGCAGACAGAGGGCAAAAAGGCCATCTGTTGGGGACAAAGACAAGCAGCCCTTTTATACAGCTTGAAAGAAGGCAAGGGACATTTGCAGGAAGAGTTTAGTAGGCATCAGTGGCCAAAGTGCTCTGGATGTTTCATGCCCTGGTGGGCAAAGTCCTTGAGGCATCTGGTGCAAATGCTTGGGTGCCTTAGATGTCCTGGCGCTTGCAAAATTCCATGCTCTGTCTTATCTCTTTTAAGACAGCCTGCGTTTCCTGAGGGCAGCCCCAGTGCCTAGCTAAGAACAATGCCTCTGCTGGCAGGCAGGTTGAGTGCTGGGAGAGTCATGTCCAAAGTGAGCCTTACAATCACCGCCAGGGGGCTGGGGAAGGAGAAGCTTCGGATGGCCAGCTGAAAGATGAGTGGAGGGACGACTGGCCACTCACCTTTCAATGGTGAGATCCTTGAAGGCAAAAATGATTCTTCAGAATGAACACTTGGGACCAGTACAAGAACCTGCCAGTGTTTTTATTATTGTAAAAAAATGCCTCAGCCACTGTGGAAGTCAGTATGTAGATCCCTCAAAAAACTAGGATTAGCCATCCCATTTGACCTAGCTCTTCCCCTCTGGGTATCTTCCTGGATGAATTAAAAACATCATACCACAGCAATATATGCACACCCATGTTTATAGCAGCATAATTTGTAATAGCTAAATCTTGGAAACAACCCAAATGCCAATCAACTGAGAAATGGATAAATAAGATTTTTTTAACAATGGAGTACTACTCTGCCATAAAGAAGAATGAACTTGAGACATTTCTAGGTAAATAGGTGCAATTTGAGACCATACTTTTAAGTGAAATAAATCTGACTCACATGTGTAAACATCACATTGTCTCTATGGTATGAGAAAGCTAAAGAGTAAATAAGGGCCAAAATGTACAACAAATATGGTGAAATGGTAAGATATTGTTCAAAAGGAAAGAGGAACTAGAGTGGGGGGGAGGAAGGAAAAAGGAAAAATAAATTATTTTTTAAAAAGGATAAAATGGAAACAAAGCTTTGTAAATAAGGAGGGGAAGAGGGGTTGAAGACAGGAGAAGGGATTTGGAAAAAAGAGGAATCAAAATATATGATATACGGGTACAAATTCCCTGTGATGAATATGATCATTATGTATATTTAAAATGTACCAATAAACTTAAAGAATAAAATAAAAATAATTCACAAAAAAATGCCTAACATAAAACATCGTCTTAACTACTCAGAGTTCATGGTGTTAAGTAGATTCCTGTTACTATGCAACCAATCTCCATAATGTCTGTATGTTGCAAAACTGGAAGTCTGTGCCCGTTAAACACAACTGTCCTTCCCCTCTCTCCACCCCAGGCCACCCGCCATTCCACCTTCTGTCTCTCACTGAGCACCCCATATGAGTGGAACCCTGCAATATTTGTCTCTTTGAGACTCATTTATTTTACTTTTTGGTGACTTCAAGGATCATCTATATGGTAGCATATGTCGGTGTGCTCTCCCTTTATGAAGGCAGGGTAATTTTTCTGTGTATGTGTATAACACATTCTGCTTACCACTGTGATGGTTTAGATCCCCAAACTTTCATGTGTTGGAAGGTGAGTCTGACTTGCTGTTAGGAAGTGGGGGGTGGTCAGAAGAGGTGGGTCACTGTGTGTGTCCTGACAAGGTGAGTTTCCCTTCCTGGCCCTTTCCTTGGTTTTCCTGCTTCCCGTCCGCCATACTGTAAGCAGCTGTTCCTCTACCATGCTCTTATACTATGCGATCCTGCCTTGGAGCTAGTTGACCAAACATGGACTGAGACAACTGAAGCATCAGCCAAAATAAACCTCTCCTCCTCTAATCTGTGGGTGTCAGATATTTTGTCCCCACATGGGAAAGTGAATAAGGCAACCACTTACCCACTTGTCTGTTGGTGAAGACCTGCCTCACTCCCACGCTTTAGCAACTGTGAGTAATGTTGCTAAGGTCATGGGTGTGTAAATATCTCTTCAAGGCACTGTTTCTTGTTATTCTGGATCTATACCCACAAGTAAGATAGCTGGAAAGTGTGGTAACTCTGTGTTTAAGTTTTTGAAAAATGTATATACTGTTTTCCACAGCATCCACACCATTTTCCATTCCTATCAAAATGAGCTCAAGGGTTCCAATTTTGCCGCATCATTGCCAACAGTTGCTATTTTTTAAAAAAATAATTACCATCCTAGTGGGTGGAGTAGAACTTCACAGTCATTTTGAAGTGCATTTCCCTAGTGATTAGTGGTGCTGAGCATCTTTTAATGACTTCTTGGTCATTTGTATGTTTTCTCAGGTAAATGTCTATTTAAGTCATTTGTTTACTTTTTAATGGAGTTACTTGTTTTTTCTTATGGTTGAGTTTTAAAAGTTCTTTGCATATTCTGCATATTAACTCCTTATCAGATATATGGTTTTGAAATATTTTCTCTCATTTGAGGGATTGCCCTTTCATTCTGTTAACTGTGTCTTTCAATGTACAGGAATTTAAAATTTTTGATACAATCCAATTTATTTTACTTTTGCTCTCTGTAGTTTTGGAGTTATGCCTAGGAAATTCTTATCAAATCTAATACTATCAAGTTTCACTCCTATGCTTTCTTCTAAGAGACGTACATTTTGAGATGAAAGAGGTTTGAGTTTTATATTTAGGCTATTGATTCATTTTGAGTTAATTTTTATTTACTGTATAGGGTAAGATAAGTGCTCAACTCCTTTCTTTGTATTGGATATCATGTTTTCCCACCCCATTTGTGGAAGAGGCTGCCCTTTATGTGACTGAGTGCCCTTGGCACCTTGTTGAAATTATTTGGCCATATAGGCAAAGGTCCATTTCTGTCTGTTCTGTTTGTCGTCTGTTTTAATGTCTGTACCATGCTGTTTTGATTACCATAACGACGTAGTAAGTTTTAAAATCAGGAGACCTTTATTATTTTTCATATTGTTTTGACTATTTGGGACCCCTTGAGACATCATATAAATTTTAGGATGGATTTTTTTGTCTCTAAAAGAAAAGTTGCCTTTGTGATTTTGACAGGGATTACACTGAATCTCAAGATTGCTCTATGTAGTATGACTATTTTAACGACATTGAGTCTTGTGATCCATGAACATGGAATATATTTCCATTTATTTGTGACGATTTCCATTTTTTCAGCAGTGTATTATGGTTTTCAATGTACAAATCTCTCCCCTCCTTGGTTAAGTTTAGTGTGCGGTTCTTTATTCCTTTTTGATGTTATTGTACATGAAGATTTTTCTTTATTTCCCTTTTGGAGTGTTCATTGCTAGTGTATAGAGACACAATGGAGTTTTGTGTGATTTTTGTATTTTGAAACTTTGCTAAATTCATGTACTAGTTTTTGGGGGATAGATACCAGTAATTTTTTTAAGCAAACATTATCTGTGGTGATATTGGAAATAATTGTATTCACTGAACATTTATTATGTACCACAGGCTTAAAATAGTTCTAACCTGATATTACACATAAAAACTTAGTCTTTTAGAGAAACGTTTTCTCTTTGACTGTACTAATACCCTGGTGCAGTTGATGGTTTCCCCACTTGCAAGGGAGAAAACCAAGGTTCACAAGCTGAGCCTCTGCACAGTAAAGCAGGACAGAGCCAGATGCAGGGTGTGCCTGGGCACGTGGCCTGCAGAGCCTATGTTCTTTGCATTGTGGTTTACTGAATAAATGAGCTGTGACACACATTCATTCATGCATTTTTTATTGTTGTTGTTGTTGTTTTGTTTGTTGTTATTTCTTTTGATTTATACTAAATTGACCCACACATCTTTAACCACATCTGGAGCTTTAATTAAAATATATTAAAAAAAACATTTCGAATTATGTTGTCTGTAACTCCCAAAGGACACCTCAGTGGATCCATTGATGTTTTGTCTGTTTTTAATACTGTGACATGAATAGATGCTCATATGCTTTAGTACACCACACCAAAGGAAAATTGTTTACAGGCTTTGTAAGAGGCTTCAATGTACCAGCAGGGAGCCGCCCTCTACCTAGAAGCACTCTGTGCAGGGAGCAGGTCCAAGGGAGGCCTCGAGCCACTGGGCAGGTCATCAGAGACCCACATGGACAGCTGTCCATTCCTTCCCATTTGATCTGGTTCTGCAGCAGTGTGGGAGGCCTGTCCAGAGAGACCTCTTTGCGTTGTCCCGACTTCCATATGCTCCCAGCGCCTGTGCCACCCCTTGTCTGAACTAATGCTTCAGGTCACTCCCACTGCAAAGCTTCTGCCAAGTGGCACCAGGCTTTATAGGTTTCTTCCTTTTCACCCAGGTTGGAGGGACAGAGGCTGTGGTCCTGAGGGGTTGCAGCTCTATCCCTTCCAGCTTCTCAGGCGTGGCGCCCTCCTTCCCCCAAGGTTGGCTGAGCTCAAAGCAGTGCCTCCTGGGCCTCTGGCATAGCCCACCCTTGGGAGTTGGGGAACAGCTACAGCCATGGAGATGCTTGGGGAACAGACCTGCATGCTGGACCTTCAGACCACTCCAGATAGAGGGAGCAGACAGAAGCCAACACGCAAGAACACCCCAAATAGGAAAAGACCCGCTGGGAGTTCTGAGCTCTACAGCCTAGGAGAAAACTATGACCTCTGCCTTAGACCCAGAGACCACCGCTGAGCAGGACTGCGCAGGCAAGGTGGATGAAGGAGCTGCTGGATAGCCAGGGCTGGGCTTTCCTCCACCCTCTTGGTTTTATTTCCTCAGCATGAAGCCTCAGCCCACAGTCATGGTGGGTGGGAGGGAATGGGGTCGGGGAAGCAGGTCATCTGTGCTTCCCTGCTTATGCAGGAGCTTATGGTGAGTCTGGGAAGGTATTTCAGCATCCTGCCTTGTCTCGTGCACAAAAGAGCCGCCTGCCTGTCCCAGCAGAGAAGCGCATCCTGCGGCCTCCCATTTCCTGGAAGGGGTCCTGGGGCCTTCCAGGCTCCGGAACTCCTTCAGAAATGACTTTCTCTTCCCTCCTGGTGATAAACGAGCCACTTAGCATTTCAAGTTAATTCACTAGCTCGCCCTCCCACCCTCCCTGCTTTCCCGGATCCTGGAGACTTATGCTCAGATTGATTTCTTTTGAGGAATGCAGGACACAGGAAATTGTCTGCAGGGAGAAGTCTTGCCTCTGTGCCCAGGGCACCTCAGTTTTGGGCTGGGTTGAGGAGTCGCTCACATGGCCCTGGGCCTTGGAAGCTGCAGCATTTGTAAGATAACACCCTGAGCCAGAAGTTAGTCTGTCTGCATGGACACCAGGTGAAAAATAAAAACTACCATGAAATGCACAAGATTGTAGGAAATAACTTTAAGAGAAATGAGTCCCAGAGCTTTTGAGAACCAGTGTAAATCCCTCGGTGCATCTTTCTTTTCCAAGTGGGGGTCCTGGGCTGGCTCCCCCGACTCTGTTTCTCCCTTGCTGACTTGCTTTGCAAACTGCAGTCCTTGCTGTGTGACAGCAGAATAGTGGCCTTGTCCACATCCCGACCCTGAGCCCGTGACCTGGGCGCCTCACAGGCAGAGGGAGCGCGGGTGCAAACCCGCGTGGACTGGAGGAATCCGGTTTCCTCGGTGGGCCCTGGTAGAGACTGCATCTCAGACGTGGAGCAGGGAATCAGAAGAGAGCCAGAGCGGGGAGAAGGACTCTGGGCTGTGGGCTCCAAAGTGGAGGAAAGGGGGTGGCCATGCAGTCAGTGCGCCAGAAGCAGGGAACGGAGCCCCCAGAGGAGCCAGCCCTCTGGGACACTGCCCTACCTCCAGGCGGTGCCTTTGGGTTTGACAGGCCCGGAGCTCAAGGATGGTTAATCTGTGTGGCTGTAGGCGCTGAGTTTGTGACAATTTATTACAGCAGTGAGAGGCACTGTTTCTCTGTGAGAGCCAAATGGTTAGGAACCCTTGCTGGACCTGCAGAAACAATCTGAACCCTTCTTCTCAGGGAGGCCTTGGGGGCTGGAGAGGAGCATCTCTCCAGGGCAGGGTCTCCACTGACCCATGACTCTGCACTTATTGAAGGCCCTTTATGAAATAACTGGCGCCTGGACAGGCTCACTCCCCAGGGTCTGCAGAGAGAAAACACCTGGACACTGGCCCATGCACCGTGCCCACGGCCCTACAGGGGCAGGCCCCAGGGAAGCGTGGGACAGGGATTGGCACACTGAGAGACGCAGGGGTGGATCATGCATTATAAGATCCAACAGCACAACTGGGTAAAAGAAGGAGCCGATCCTAGAGGCTACAGAGGTTAAGGAGCCCACAATGTGCCATCCACAACTGTGACACCCAGCGATGCAGATCTGGCAGGTGCAGTGGGAGTGCTGGCCAGGGGGACAGAATGTGAGCAGGGAGGCAGCAGAGGAACATCCCCAGGAGAGGACTCAGCTTCAGGACGGACGTCCAGACTAAAGCCGCTACTTCTATGTGGACCCAGGAATGTGGGACCCAGCTGAGGAAACTGGGGCCCCGAAAGCTGTGGGATCTCGAGGGCCACAGATCCTGAGGACGGCAGCACACTGAGAACTGTAAAGCCGCCGAAGCAGGCAGGACGCCGTAGGTCAGATGTGGGCCAGAGAGGTGGGAACTCTCAGAAGCTCACTTCAGCGGCCATGCTTGTCTTCAGAGGGACCGGATTCTAGTCCCACTGGCCTCTGTTTACACAGACCAGGCAGGGAGGATGAGACCTGGCCTCCTGCACCCTTTAAGGAGCTTCAGAGGTGGCAAAAGGCCTCTGTGTAGAGCTCAGGACACGTAGGACATGTGAGGCCACAGTGGCAGGCCTGCTGGGCATGTCCTGGGCGAGCCTTCTTGTTTCTGGGGCCGTAGATGTCTTGTGTGTGTGTGTGTGTGTGTGTGTGTGTGTGTGTGTGTGTGTACGTGACACTTCCCGAAGGCGGTGACAGTTTCTGAAGTCCCCGGTTGCAGACAGGCCTGTTCAGACCTTAAACCCACTGGGGGCTGTGCTGAAGTCCTTCTTGGGGGCATTTCCTGGCTCCTGCCTCCACTGTGCCGACAGGGGTAGGTGAGTCTTCCTCCCTGCTCAGGGCTGTGGCGGGCTGCGCAGGGCCCTGTGGGAAGCCCAGCAAAGCTGTTAGGCCAGCCTGTGGGGAAGCTGAGGCTTGGCCCGCACCTCTCAGACCAGGGCCCACCGCTCACCCCCTGGGCTGTGTCGCTGCTTTTGACCTGTGGTGGCCAGGCTGCTGATAAGCATTCCCGAAGACAGACCAGAGCATGTGCCCAGTCCTGTAGGAAGGGCACTTGGGAGGATTCTCAGAGATGCCAAGTTATTCGATCTCAAAGCCTAGGCGGGGTCGGGTGAGCCAGCTGGACTGTGTCACGGCCCTGAGGCTCCCTGGAGCCATTCCCGGAGGAGGCTGCTTGCAAACGCTGACCAGCAGCTAACCTGACTTCTCCTGCCGTTGCTGGGCTCCCTGGCCACCTGAATGCTGGCTTGCTCCTAACAAAGTGACCACTTCGGCTTCTGAGCCAAGGGCACAGCTGTCATTTCCTGCCACGTTCTATCGCTAGGCCACGCCACAGCCACTGGGGAGCCACTTTGCCGTCTGGAAGGGGATGGCCAGGATCGATGTGCTGCCCTGGCTCTAGGGGTGTAGGGGCTTTTCCACGTGGGCTGAGCACCATGGCCCCAGCTGCGTCTGAGACCTGGGCTTGAACTGCCCCAGTGGGAACTGGCAGTGAGGCCATGTGTGCTCCAGGCCTGCTGCAAGTCTCGGACACCGGGGGCAGGGGTCTCCCTGCCCCCTGCCAAAGCATACATGGGTGCCAGAACCCCACTTCCCCTTGGTTTTTACCCATAGCCTGGACAGCCCTCTCTGTCCTGAGTAGACAGGGCCCAGTGTCTCAAAATGCCCCACCCTGGCCCAGGACAGCTGCTCTTTCAAGTTTCTAACGCTCTGTGGCTTGCACCTTGAGGGAGGCCCCAGCTGCCACGTCCCTGGGGCTCAGCTGAGGTCTGCAGCCCGCAGGAGCTGCCCGCGTGATCTCACTACTCCTTGCGGAGCATGCAGGGCGCAGAGGGTCCCAGCTCACTGAGGCTCCAGAGCTGGGTGAGAACGGCCATGGTTAGCTGGTATCCCACGCTGCAGGTCTGGCTCTCTCTTTAGGCAGACAGGTGATCACTGGTGGATGCTAAGGGATGCAGGCTGCCCTTAAAAGGTGTCCCTGTGTCCCCTTCCTCATGGCCTGTCCCAAAAGGAGGCATTGCCTTGCCCAGCTGTGAAGAGGGCCTGGAGCTCCAAGTGCCAGTGTGTTTCAGGGCATGGCGGTCTGTGCCCCTTGGGTCAGCTCCCTTGTGTGTGTGTAGGGGGGTTCCAAAGGAAACACAGCAGACCAGTGAAGCCCACAGCCCACAAGCAGGGCACGAGGGTAAGGTACGGTCCAGAATAGCAAAGCACAGGAGGGAGGAGGTAGCTGGGGCTCTCTGGTGGTCTCTGAGCGCTGATAGCCCTCAGCTGCCCCTGGGCTCGCTCCTGGCCGCTAGCTTCGAGAAGGGCCAGCCTGCCTGCACAGCTGCCAGCCTTTGATCTAAATCCCTGCTGGACCCAGCTGTGCTGGCCGCCTCCTCCCCGCGGTGTCCTGTTGCCACCCCTGGGCTGTCTGTCCCTGTCTTCCTCTCCCTCGGGGCACTTTGAGTGAAGACAACACATGCCGAGTTTGCTTACCTTCCTGCGGTGAGGCTGCAGAACGCTGGGGACAGGAATGGTGGCATCTGACCTCAGGGAGTGCTGATTTACCTCCTCCTGTGGCTGATGGCTTGCGCAGAGGTGGCCACAATTCACCAGCTGTCACCTTCCCCACCCCAAGCCACTCACTTTCAGATGCCTGAGGATTCCACCCATCCCTGGGGATGGCTGCAAAAGTGAAACACGGTGTGTGTGTGTGTGTGTGTGTGTGTGTGTGTGTGTGTGAGAGAGAGAGAGAGAGAGAGAGAGAGAGAGAGAGAGAGAGAGAGAGAGAGAGACAGGGCTGCCTGCGTATGACTGGGTGACGTGTGCAACTGCTTGTGACCTGGAAACTTACAGCTTCTGGGTCCCTGTGGTCACAGGATCTCCTCCCTGCCTTGTGAGTGATGCAGGCATTAGGGTGACGTGATGATTCCTATGATGGGAATGGGCACCTCAGCAAGTCCAAAGGAAAAGTAGAGACACCGACCCCAGGTCTGTGCACGCCGTGGAGAGCTTCCCAGCGTTCCTGTCCTGCTGTCTCTCCGGCTGCCTTCGTCCCTCCACATCCCATCCTATGACTCATGGGATGTCTTGTCAGACACCTCAGCGGGCCCTGTCCTTCCAGGTGAGGGGGACACGGCTTTCTGCTTTTGCCCTGACCAACATGGAGGTGAAACCATTCCCTGTGGGTGCCTGTGGGGGCCAAGCCCAGCCCCCACCCCCAGGTGCCCTGTCCCTAGGGGGGAGTGTAAACCCAGTGTTGCCAAAGTTTTTCAAGAGAAGGGAGAAATCTGGATGTGATCTGAGGTGACTGAGGTTTTAATGCCAGCTAGGACCTCAGACAAGGACGCACTGGCTGTAGCTAAGCCACGCTGTGGCAGACCCCTGTCTGTCAGTGAGCACCCCACTCCTGACGACATCAGTGCTCCTGGAAGTGCCTCAGTGGAGAGCAAAGCCACAGAACATTCTAGCACATCCGTGTTCAAGTAGTCACATAGGAATTAATCTTTGGCAATTGCAGCGTAAGATAACAAGTTTCAGCTCATCCCAGATGATTTGCACTCTGGAAATTCTTTCTGTTCAGTGCTGGGCATCACACTCGGGGCTAGACTTATGTCCTGCCCCTGAGCTCCGGCTCCAGAGCAGTTCCATTCTGTTTAACTCAAACGCTATAGGACAGTGTGTAGTTTGCGCTGCAGTTTAACTATTTCCCTACTCAGGGACTTTTGAGTTGCTTCCATCTTTTTCCTGTTACAAACAACCCCACAAATAAAATTGACCCACAGACTGTGGAGAGATGCAGGGGGTGCGTAGGGAGGAGCCAGGGCTGGTCTATGGGCCCCCGGAAGCCTCCAGGCCTCCCTCTCAGGACAGCAGAGGGCTGGGGAGGGCGCCTGTAGGATCTGACCCATGGGCTGAGAATGACCAGGTGCCGAGCTATCTGCGGGTTTCTCTCTGTAGCTCCTCCCCAGTGTAGCCTGGTCTGCATATGTATCCTGGGGTCCCTCTGACAGCTGCGCATGTAGGCCCCACCAGGAGAGAACCACTCTAAAGGTGTGGAGCCCTGACACCACCATGGGCGAGTCCCTGACGACACATGGGGTGCTGGCTGGAGGGTGGGGGGCCATGTTCAGGAGGGGCTGGGAACATGTTGGGGTGGTGAGGGCCTCGGGGCTCTCCAAGCTCAGTGGCATGGAGACCCACAGGGACTCGTCACGCGCAATACAAAACTTTGTGCCGGTGGGCAAGCGAGCTCTGGAGTGGATTCTAGCCTTAGAGCACATGGCTCTGTCTCTGTTCCCTGCAGCAGCTTAGGAGCACCTGTCCCTGTGGAGTGGCCCACTCAGCACCCTCCACTTCCGTGTCACGGCCTGGTAGCTGGACGCTGTCTTGCCACTTTCCTGCTTTGGCCTTTCCTAGAGGGAGGAGGCCACCTGGGTAACTTCACTCTGATGGTGACAGTCCCTTCAGGACCCCCACCCTAAGGCTCATGTGTCTTTTTTTTAATCTTGGGGATGTTTTGCGGGTGAAGATTGCCCTCTTGGTCGTCTTTGTTCTGGCTGGTTTCTCTAGGCTCCTGCCCATTTCCCGGCAGCGGACCTTCTCATCAGGAGGTACCATTACTGCCCATTGTTTTGACAGAAGGCTTCGCTGCAGTGTCAGTTTCCATGCACCACTTGCAAGTTCTACCTCCCAGTTCAAAAATAGCGTCCTAATTCCTCCTGCTGCATTTTATAGCTGCCCAAAGGAAGTACAGTGGTGAGACAATCTAGTGTCAGTGTTGACTCAGGCAGGGCTTGGAACAAATGTGGGGCATCAGGGTGTGATGAGACTTGGCTTTGGGAGGGAGAGGGTTGTGCAGAGGACCCTCACAGCTCCTCACCCTCCCTCATGGGGCAAACCCGGCAATGCACAGTATCTTCCTCAAATAATGCCACACACATCTCAAGATACAACAAAGCCAGTAGTTCAATACCATTATCAAGCCTGAAAAGCTATTGATGATTCCTTAATTCCAGCAGTGATGCCCTGGCTTCGGAGCCTGCATCCCACAAGTGCTCATGTTCATGTCTGGCTCACAGTCCACACAAGCTCTGTGCAGGGAGGTGGGCTGGCACATCCCCAGGACGATGTCCACTTCCTCCTGGTCTCCTCTGCCCCCATGACGTCATCTGCTGGTGAAAGGGATTGGTCCTGAGGTTGTCTGTATTTGGGGCTGAGCTGACCGTGCTTCAGTGCCCTAAGCTCCCCATAAACTGGTAGTTGGGCCTGGAGACTCACCACATTTGCGTCTGTTGATTTGGGTAAGCTTCCCGCCAGTGCACAGAGCCTGCTGGTCAGCCTCTGCTGTGGCGTCCCGCTCCAGGCAGTGTGTTGGCTCCTTGGTGAGGGACTGTAGAACAGCCAGAGCCCCACTCGACAGAGCCTCACTTGCTGACAGGAAGCCTCCTGCGAAGAACCTGCCCCCATTCTTTGGCTGTCCAGCAATGCAGTTCATCTATGGAAGTCAAGATTCATGCTAGAGTCATTCTCTACTTGCATGTTTTTTAGAAAAAGAAATTTGGTTAGCTGGCATTCTCCAAGAATAATCAGTATCTGTGAATAACATGTAAATGTTTTAAAGCATTCTTGTATAGCAGAACTTGCTTGCAAAGGAAGGTATTCATTTATTTAGAATCATTTATTTTTTGGAAATTATATTTTAATAGTGCTTTGCAAATGTTTAATAGTTTTTTAGTACTGTGAACTTGTGGATTTACACAGACTTGAGGTGCTTTAGTATGCTGTAGTCACATTCTTGAGGTTTTCGACTACCCCATGAGGAGCATGCGGTGCTTCTGGTCCTCCCAGGAGGCTTGCTGGCTTTCACACCTTCCTGTCTGATAAAGTATCCAGGCTGTCCTACCTCACACCAGGATGCAGCCATTTCTCAGGGACCTTTTCTACTCGTGCAATAGCGTAGCAGTTTGAGCATTAGTAATCAAGAAACCGGAATTCTATTTTGTGGGTAGCATGAGCAAGGCCCCCTCTGGTCACGGTACTGGTGTTCCCAGAGGAATCAGCTGGTCCTATGGCACAGGAGGGTAAGCAAAGGGCCGTCCCAGAAGGTAGCACTGGGGTTGCTTCCTGTTGAGTTTTTCCTTGTACTACACGCAACTACAGTTGATTTGGACATAAGTCCCCTTCTCAACCACTCAAGGTGCTGGGGGCATTTCTGGTGAGGTCCAGGCTCTCAGGAACCCTCATGAACACCACAGAGGAGCTGATCCCCACAGTAGGGTCCAGGTGCTTCAGCTGGTGCCTCGGTACTGAGACCCAATGTGGACTCCTCCCACAGAGCGCAGCATGGTGCCTTGGGGCAGGGTCTACAGTGGGAAGGCTGCACTGCCTGTGTGGTGGCCCGAGCCCCTCTGTCCTGGTCTTGCTATGACCTCATTGAAGAGCACAATCCCATTCTTTCTCTTCTGTTGGCCCAGGGTGTCCCAAGGGACAGGTGAGGGCTTCCGGGGCAGCCCAGGGCTTCCTCTGCCCACTTTCCATGTGGCCTGAGTGTGCTGCATAGGTAGGAGGTATGGGGAGGCCCTGAGCCTTCTACCTGCATTCCCTCCATGCGGCACCCCGAGCTCAGCTCCAGCTGGGCCTGTTTTCTCTCTGGAACCTTCTGGCTCTTCCCTTTTGCAGCCCCAGGGCTCTTCTGCGCACCTGTGGGAACCAGAGCCGGGGTGAGACACCCGAACCTGCAGTGAGGACCAGTGCTGGCTTCTTCCAGGCTCGCTGAGCCGGCCGATCACTTTCCTCCGAGGCCTGGCGCACAGCCTGTCACACAGGAGGAAGGGAAGGAAGGGCAGAACCGGACTCACGGGTTAATCCGCTGTGTCTGGTGCACTGCCAAGAGGACTTGGCAACAGCACTGATGGCCGCTGACCCCTCCCCGCCGGGCCATGTGTCACCCCGGAGCGTCCTGAGCCCATCTCACGGATGAGTCCATGTGGCGTCATCAGTGGATCCTGAGGCGGGATTTCCAGGCATCTCCACACCCAAAAGGGCACACCAGCACTTTCCTCTTCTGCAGGAAATGTTCCCAATCAGGACAGTGAAAGGGAAAAAGCATGCAGGAAGCCTGGGGAGCGTGGCTGGGGAGGAGAGGAGGCAGGCAGCCCATACCCCACCTCCGTGGCAGGCCCGATCCTCCTCACCCAGCATCGCCTGGGCTGAAGGCAGGTCTGCGCACAGGGTCCCACTGAGACAGACGGAGGAGCCCGCCTGTCCCCTGCGCAGCATGGCGGCACGGTTTGGCGGCTGGCACAGCCCTCCCGCTTGCTTCCTTTCCTTTCCCCTCTGCTCCCTAGGGAGGGACAAGGACAGCCTTCTTCAGTGTCCTCCTGCCACCCCAAGGTTACCTCACAAGTGACAGGAGCTGTGGCTTGGCAGTCAGCCGTGATGCCCCATTTCACACTCCTGCTGCTCCTATGAGACCAGGGAGAGATTGGGGCGGGTTATTAACATCTCCAACCTCCCCAGACTCCAGGAAGCTTTGATGAACACAGCCAGCCACTCTAAAGATTTCCTGGTTTCCGCCCTGCCATTTCTCATAGAGCTGTGGTAGCTGTCAATCGAACAGCTGGAGTCTTCTATGGTCTGCGCACTGCTGCCATGGTCCAGGTTGCCTCACACATACTCAGGGAGGTGTCTGCAGTGACCACAGTGGTCTGAAGTTAAACTGAGCAGTAGAATTTAATTTGGACCAATCACAGGCTTGCGGTGGCTACAAGCACCTCCCCGTGCACTTCTCGGATTGGTCTAGGAGGGCTTGCTTCTGTCTACTGACTCCCCTGCGCGGCTGCATGGCCCTGTTCAAATGCAGCCTCACTCCAGCAGACTTGTAAATCCGCTTTCTTGGGCACCACGGGCTTGGAAGGTCCCGTAAATCTGCTTGGGATCTTTATCCTGAGTAGTGTGGACACAGTGGTTGCTTTATAAAGGAAGGGCTACGAACACCTGGGGCTGTTTCCTGATGTGTTACAGAGCCCAGCACCCCCAAAAACCCAGAGGCAAAGACCAGACCAGCAACTGGCAGAGCTGGCTGGCAGTGCCCAGCACGAACGGGCATCGACAGGAAACACCAGGGCCCAGCGCTGTGACACCCAGGGCCAGAAGCCTGAGGGCAGAGCTGTGTTTTGCTGATTCATGAGTTCTGCCTGGATTGCGCAAAGGAGCCCTCAGCTGACTGGGGACATTTCCCAGGGGCCTCCAGGGAATCCTGGGAATGCCCCCCTCCCTGGTGTACTTCTCGGAACCTGTGCCTTTGCACCTTACCGGAACTCACCTGACCACTAAAGGCAAAGATGAGGCGCTGCCGGCAGATGGCGTGGTAACAAGCTGACAGGGTCTTCAAGCCCTGCCACCTCAGGACCGCGGAGAACCTTGTGAGAGAACCATGGTGCATCAGCCTGCACACACCCTACAGAGAGGGGCTCTGTGCAGCCGCTTCGTGCCGAGAAGCCAAGGTGCAGTGGCTTCCTGGGTCACGCAGGTCAGCAGCCAAACCCGGCTGCACAGTTCGCATCCCTGCGCCTGTGCCTTCTGGGGAGCCGAGGGGACCTCTTTTCACCATGATGCCACCCGTCCCCTAGGACCAGCCCCACTCTCTGTAAGTGACGTCCCGCCGGCTGATGGCCATGTGGACCCAGAGCGTGGAACCTGCACTGAGCTTCCCTGAGCCTGGGGGTATCTGGCATGGCTGCCCTAGGGCTCCAGAGAGTGCAGAGCTCGGAGCTTCACTGTCCCACAAGATTTCCCATAAGCACAAGCTAAAGACACTTGGAATTTCTGTTTAATTTCATATTTAATTTCTTTTCTTGTCTGTCTTTTTTTTGTGCTAGGTGTTGAACCAAGTCTTCATCTGACTCTCCTTTATCATTTTGAGACAGGGTCACACTAAGTCACCAAGTTCCCCGGGCTGGGCTTGATCTTGCTATTCTTCTGCCTCCTGAACAGCTTCCAGGGTGCTGTTAGGAGGCTGGACTGGTTAGTCCGTGCCAGCCTCCTTCAGATGCAGCCTTTTCTCTGGACAAGATGGATATTCTACCTCTGAGGGAGGAAATGGGAATGCAAGGAGGTCGGCTGCTCTGTGCACCCTGATGGAGCCAGCCTCCCTCTACCCACAGCCAGCCCCTGTCTACCTGTAGCCAGCCTGCTCTACCTGAAGCAGGCACTGCTTCTACCCCTACACCTACAGCTAATCTACTCTACCTGGAGCCAGCCTCCTGTACCTGGAAATGGCCTTCTTCTACCTGGAGCCAGCCCCCTGTACCTGGAAATGGCCTTTCTCTACCTGGAGCCAGCCCCCTGTACCTGGAAATGGCCTTCCTCTACCTGGAGCCAGCCCCCTGTACCCGGAGCTATTCTCCTCTACCTCTATCCAGCCACCTTACCTGCACCTGTCTCTCTTCTGTCTGGAGCTGCCCTGACCCACCTGCAGCCCCCTCTAGGAGAAGCACATGCTCTCATACTGTTCCCCAGCCTTGATCTCCAGGTGGGCTGGGATCTCTGGTTGGAAAGGCTTCTGGTTATATTTCACAGACCCTGAGGTCCCCCTGAGGAACCCACCTTCCTGACCGAGCAGGGCAGAGCACTGGCTTCCTGACACAACTCCAACTCTGTCTTTTAGCTTGCACTCCTTCTCACGGTCCCCAGGCTGGCCTGGAGTGGGTCCAGGAGAGGGGAGGTGCCAGGACCTGCAGATGGCCACTGTGGTCCTGGGAGGATGCTTCACCTCCAGCTCTAGCTCTGCACAGGAGACCCACTGAGCAAGTTTCTCCTGAGGAGGTTCGGCCACGAGCATGGGATGCTGGGTCTCACGGCAGCACTCAGGTACACATGCAAAGCCAGGGCCCTAAGGCCATGCTGCAGTGAAAAACCTCCTAAAGTGAGGATTCCTAGTGTCTCTCCTCCTTCCTGGCCTCACAGCATCAGTGCCCACTATTCTTAGGAACAAGATGGAGTAGGGGTTGAGGAGCAGGGCTGCCAGGTCAGAAGGAGTGCCAATACCAGATGCCTCCAAAACACCAGCTCAGAGGCCTGAGCCCCTGGCCTGGGAGATTCCACTGGGATGTACTGAGTGGTCCAGCCTGGGGGCAGGGCACTGATGGTCACGGGCCTGGGAAAGAGTCCAGAGGCCTGGGACCATCCTTGCCTTCAGGAGGTCTCCAGGCAGGTCCCCCAGCACTGCTTAGGACTCTGGTCTTGGCTGGTTTTATGTCCCCGGAGCAGCAAGCAGCTCTGCAATCGTGGGGATCAGTGGATCAGAGGCGGTGGCTCAGGGCCTCGGTCAGCAGGGCACTTTGCTCCACACTTCATGCAATGAGAACGCCACTTCACACAATGACACTGCACCCCCTCCACCACGCAGCACTGTGGCCGCTCTGGGACACACCCGTGGGTGAATGTGATCTGGGGCTGCAGAGGTGCCCTCCCCCAGCCATTTCTGGGCTGCCGCTGTGGTGGCATACATGCAGAGGGCCCGATCACGGACCTGTCCATGGAGCCTGGGAAGGAGCCCCCGTGCCTTCATCTTGATGTGGCCGCGTGTTGCCTGGAATGACCTGGTTTCAGGAACGAGGGCCCCACTTGCTGCCTGCCAATTCCTGTTGTCCTCCTGGCCTCTGAGGGCTTTGTCCCTGGTGCCAATGTCCTGGTGAGATGAGGGTCTAGATCCTCAGGAGGCCACAGCCTTGACCGGGCCAGCGCACACTGGCTTCCACGTTTCCCGAGTCAGGCGACAAGGTGCCTTCCGAAAGGGCAAACAGTTGGCTCCTGTGTGGTCATAAAGGGTAATTGTCCTCAGACATTTCTGAGCGCTTCTCCAAATGTCTCCACTCATTGTCTCATAATCCGAAGCAGCTGTCTCTCCAGAAGGCAAGCAACACCCTGCATCCATCTCCTTTCCTTTCTAGAAGAGCCTTTCCAGAGCCCTTCTGTGGGCACGCCTGGGCCTCCTTGGATTCCGCACAGACCGCCTTCTGCACGGTCCTTTTGCTTCAGCAGAAAGCACAAGATGGGCAAAGACGTGTGCGGATGGCTGACAAATCCTTCTCCAGCCCCCGCCTCTTGGGGGTGTCGCATCCTTACCACTGCCGAGTTGGAACAGGGGTCTCCCATGTCTGGGTGCCCATTATAAGCCTGGAGGACATAGGCTTCCCCCTCAGCTGCCAGCAGGATGAGCGGAGGGGGCTATAGCTAGATGCCGGGACCGGATACAGCCCTCCCAGAAGCTGAAGGTCTAGTTGGAGGCAGCGGGCCCCATGTGAGCTGAGAACCTGGGCATCCTGAACCCAGGCTGAGGTGCATCTGGAGCTCCAGGCAACACCGAAGAAGCCCGCTGGGTAGCCAAGCAATCCACGGTGAATTCACCCCTGACGGTGGCTCTGGGCTGAGACCAGGCTTCCACGGTACACTCAGCACAATGCCCGGCGCGCAGTAGACAGTGGATCCATCCCTAACATTTCTTTGTCTTCTTGTCCATCCTTTGGCCCTGTCATCCCAGGGGCAACTGGCCTCACGCTGGAAAAGGCATTGACCCCGTCCAGGCACCCGCCAAGGCATCGGAGAGCTCGATGGTAACAAGAAGGCCTGGGGTGAGAGCTGCCAGTCACCTCCCAGGGAAAGGCCTGGCTATAGTAGAGGTGGTGCCCGCTTTGCCTAGGTGGGTGGCAGGGCCTGCTGCCTGCTCTTGGCAGGAGGGAGCGCCACTTCCTGTTCCCCAGCTCTCAGGCATGTGGGTGACTCTACGCGCCCTCCCACTGTGTCTCCCTGGGCTTCATGGGCCCTGTGTCCAAGGGCTGGGAGGCCGCGAAGACAGGGCTGTGCCCCTCCTCAGACGTCATTACTCTGCTGTGAGATCTTCACCCCTTTGCTGCCCATGGCTTCATGAACCGGCTTCTCTTTAGTTCTGTGATGGAGAAGCGGCTCCAGCAGCGGGCTGGGAGGGAGCAGGCAGGGGCCAAGCTCAGCTGTGCTGAGGAGAGGGGAGTTGCGTGCCCCTGCGCAGCCATCGTGCCACCCAAGGGACGAGGCCGGCCTGGCCGAAAGGGATCACCTCAGTGGAGAAGCCACTGCCGAGCAGAGCTTGGTGTTTTAAAAACTGATTTCAGATTGTATTACTAAGAGCCAAAGATTTGGGCTTCTCAGTGTTCAGCTGGGTCAGAGGCCAATGGGTCCGAGGAGCGCTCACACCCACCTCTAGGGAGGAGGGAACCAGCAGTTCCTCTCGGCACAGCCTCACAAGACCTCACCTGAGAGGCAGCAGCCAGAGAGCTATGGCAGGAGAGGCTGCGTGCCTCGGGTGCAGGCAGGCAGAGGTGACCGGGATGGAAAGGAGTATCCGGGGGCTCACCTTCCCTCCACCTTCCTGCCATCACCTCGCAGCCCTGCCCCCAGCACACACGGGGATGGGGCCCGGCCCTGCAGGCGGCAGCGGTGTGGGCCAGCCTCTCGGGAGGTCCTGACCAGCCACGAGCCTCCCGTCCTCTCCAGCCTCTGCAAGGCGCCTCCCACGGCTTGTCCTGGCCACAGGCGGCAGCCCAGCCCAGCCCAGCGCTGACCACCCAGGCTCAGGATCAGAGCAACAGCCTGGGGCTGGCCTCCTGTTCTTGCAGACATCTGGGTGGAGGCAGCGCAGGGCTGTGAGCAATAAGCGAGGCGAGCAGTGGGAACGGACTCCCGGGCCCAGACTCCAGCAGGCCCCAGAGGCCCTTTGCCTGAAGTACCCGCGGGCCAGGAGCGAGGACAGGTGTTTGCTTTGGGGTCCCTGCAGAACGCCAGGGGCTCCTCTTGGGGGAGCTGTGGCTGACAAGAGCCGCTCTTGGGGATCCCGGTGGTGGGTTGGTGACGACACCAGGCGGCTGGGGAAGTGTGGTTTATTCTCATTATCCTGGCACCTCTGCTGGCACCTAGCAGACGTTTTCCTGCTGAAAGGGAAGTCCAGAGATCTGGCACCCGAGGAGGGTGGTCAAGACCCCAGGGTGTCTGCGAGGGTGATTCTGGGGGAGACAGGCTCATGAGTTGGTGGCTGATGAGAAGGACCCACTGTGGCTATAGGCAGCACCATTGAATCAGTGAGGCCCAGAGGGCACCAAAAGGCAGGGCGAGGGGGTGCTTGTTCCCTCTCGGGCCCTTGGGCTGAGAACTCCAGGCTTCCTGGCCTGTGGACCGCCCCCAGCCCCAGCCTGCTCTCTGCCTTCAGCCTCAGGGTCAGTCTTGCGGTCTCCATTGGCTTTCCTGGTCCTCATCCAGCAGAAGGCCTGGCGAGCGACTTCTCAACCTCACTGCCAATTTCCTGAGCAAATCCCTTCTCTTATCTCTCTCCAGCTTTTGCCTCCATCTCTGCAGAGGACCCCGACTAAAACAGGGACCCAGGGATATGACAGGCATTTCTTGTTGAGTAAGGCCTTTCTTATGGGAGGGCAGGGGATCTAAGCACACGTGGTTCTTGCTGGGATATCTAGGGTCCACAATAGGTGTTTCTTACTAGGGGACTCAGAGTCTAAGCCAAGCACTTCTGACTGGCAGATCCGGGGGCTGAAAAAGTGTCCATCACTGAGAGGTCGGGGGCCAACGACAGGCCGTTCTTGGTACATGTTGGGCTTCAGGGAAGATACAGGTGTCTCCTACTGGGCATGCAGGCTCCACAGCCTGAGATCTGGCTGACAGGTCAGGAGTGGGGACAGTTGTACTGACGGGTGTTTCTACTGGATGACTCAGGAGTACGCAGGTGTTTGCTCCAACATCACAATCATGGGCCTTTCTCCTTGTTAGACCTCTTTCCCCAAGACAAGAAACTCCATGAGATGGCAGGCCCTCACCCGGGCTGTGAGCGCACGGACATAACCCCCGTGTGTGACGCTGGGTGCCTGGGAGGCTTGGTCTGGTCCTGGTGCCAGCACTGTGGTCTCATGGTTGGCAGGACACTGGCCTCTCGTGATGCCCACTGCAAGGTCAGGCGTGAGGCTTGGAGACAGCAGGCTCAGGGGACCTTCATCCCGGCCCTGCCCCCACCTTCCAGAGGCCCATCCAGGTAAACGCAGACAACTCTTCCTGCCTATTTACCCTCTAATTTTTTTTTTTCTGGTACTGGGAATTGAATTCAGGACCTCATGCTTGCCAGGCAGGCGCTGTGCCGCTGAGCTAAATCCCCAGCCCCCTCCCCTCCACTTTTAACAGGGCCTCATGGAAGCACCTGCGATTAGATAGGCCAGGGTGTTGAGATAGACTGTACAGCACACCAATATCCCCCGCAGGCAGAGGCAGCGGCCTTGTGTGGAGTGAGGTGCCCATGGGGACTTGCCTGCCTCAGAGTGGCTCCGTGGCCCCTGGGAGACAAAGGGGCAGCCTGGGCAGTGCAGATGGGCACAGGCAAGCCATGCTGTTCCAGCCCCAGAACAGACTGTGTAGACTTGAGGAAATGGGTCCGGAGATGACCCAGGGCTCCCTGTGGGGGTGCTGCCTGGCAGCTGGGGACCTTCCCTGGGAGCCACAAGGAGCCCTGGGAGCATCGTAGGAAGAACAGTCACCCGGAGGGCTATGTTCATGGGAATGGCCCTGGGGAGGTGCAGAACGGCCCTGGGAGTGCAGGCACAGAGCAAGAGCTCCTACTGTGGGTCCTGGCGAGTCTGCAGTAAAAGCAAGTCCGCATCTGCGGCCCATAGCCTCAGGCACAGCCCACCTCCAGCTGCGAAAAGGTGGGCTCCATAACCCCACGTCTGTGGGGTGCCTGCTCACATCGCCCTTCCTGGTCTGTTCAGGGACGGACCAGGTTCAGGTAGGGTGCAGATTCCTCCAGGTATTGGACTCGAGCCACAGTTATGGTGTATATCAAATGTCCCCTAAAGCTGCAGGCAGTCACCAGTGAGACCTGTGGGAGGTGACTGGATTACTGGGTTCACAGCGGACTTGCTGTTAGGAAGCGGGTCTGGTCGAAGAGGTGGTCACGGGGTGCATGGCCCGGAAGGGTTTCTCTCCCTCCTTGGCTCTCTGCCTCCTGGATCCCTTCACCGTGCTGGGTCATGCCATCCTGTTTTGGAAGCAGCTGACTGCGGACTAAAATGGGAGCAAAACAAACCCCACCTGCTGTAAGTTGGACCATTGGATATTTTGTCCCAGTGACGAGAAAGTGACTGAGACACCCCTTGGTCCTAGAGACTAAGATACCAGTTGAGGATCAAATGTGGCCCCCGGCAGGTGTCTGCTGAGCAGCCGTCTAGACAGCAGACAGCCTGGCCGCCCGTCCCACCTCGAGGTTCTCAGGATACCCGCCCTCGGGTGGGCGCTCCTCCGTGGGAAGGTGGGACAATACACCATCTGATTCAGAGGCTAGCGGGGCCTCGGTGGCACAGGAAGGGCGGGGCGGTGTGGGCGCCTCTTCCGCGGCCATGGATGCAGCTTTTGCAGTAACTACAGCAGTTCGGTGCCATCCTCCTCCTGTGACTCAGGGTATCAAGCTTCCCTTTTGTCTGCCTGCCTGCCGCTGCAGCCCTAGTCTGTCTTCCTTCTTCCCACTGGGTGCAGGTGCTGTCTGCTGGACACTCCGCTCACTGGTGTACGGAGTGGAATCGCGGTCTTCAGGCATTCCTCTTTGGCGGGTCTATCTCAGACCTTCTGCCTGGCGCCTACCTGCACTGACTCCTGCGCCTGCTCCCCACTGACTGCTCCTTGGTCCACGCTGTGTCCCATGCCCGGCCTCAGCCTGGGGGAGGTGAGCAAGGGCAGAGGGGCCTTGAGAAGGATGGAGAGGGCTGCACAGGGCACAGCAGAGTGTGCACGATCACCAGCGCAGGAGGCAGCCCCGCCAGCCCGGCACACCTCAGCAAGATGCCCTGGGACTCTTTGCAGGGACAAGGCCAGCTACAGTTTGTTCCCACTGTTAACAGGAAGATTTTATTTATAGGGAGAAATCCCCAGAGGTTAAAAAAGAAGGCAAAAAGACTGGGTCTGTCTTGGATAGGTAAACAGGGGCCCATTTGGCATGAAAATCAGCAACTTGAAAACATAATGAAAACTAAATGAAATGGAAACTTAAATGAAAACTATCAGATTAATTCAACAACAGCCCCGCTTTCTTGTTTCTGACAAAACCAGAGCAAACCTAGACAGCAGTGCCTGTTGGTCTGCCCAGCCCCTCCCTCCAGCTGCCCCACCCCCACCCCATGCCCCAGCTAAGTCTGCTCTGCATGGTGCCGCTCAGGTGTGGCTGTGGGTTCCTCCAGGGGTCTTCACGGTGCTCACAGCCTGCCCCTCCTGAACCCACAGCCCTGCAGACATCTGAAAAGCATCTGCTTCTGGGACACCAGAGGTCACCACATAGATGGGACAGTGTGGGGAAGGTGGGGCCTAAGAGCCCCAGAGAGCAGAGCTGGTATCCTAGGGCTGGACTTGTCTGAGGCTCCCAGGCAGAGTCCACACCAGGTGAGAGAGAGTCGATGATCTCTTCTGTCTTCCAAGAGCAGGGAGACTGCATGCTCTTTGCTAGTGTCTTGGTTACTTTTCTCTTGGCTTCCTTTCTGGCCAAACTCACAACATTCTAAATCATCCTGCTGGGCTCTTTGTTCTTGATTCTCAGTATAAATCTGGCTAAAAGCCCCCAACAATAGCCATGCCACTGCCCCAATGTTTGACTGCCTTGATATTTCTTTTGCCAGATTAATCAGTCCACTGCCGCCCTTAATCTCAGTCTTAGGCAAAGTCTCTGGACATGAGCAAAATGCAGACAAACTTTCTGCCAAGCCATAACACACATCATCTGGAGTCCAACAACCAATGCAGTCCTTCTTTCCAACAGAAACCTCCTGAACCTGATCTTTACCGGCAGGATTTTTACCAGTTTTCTGGTCTTCTGAGCTCTGACCAGAATCTCCCAAACAGAATGGCCGAAGGTGTTTTAGCGCTTCTCTTTCAGGTGACATCTCTGAACCTTTCCAAACACTTCCCACAAGCCATTTCCAAAGGCTCTTGAACCACAAGGTCAAGTATAGTCACAGCAATGACCCCACTCCTGGTACCAAATTCTGTCTTGGTTACTTTTCTCTCATTGCTGGGACAAAATACCTGACACCCAAAATGAAGGAAGGAAAGGTTTATTTCGCTTACAGTTCATGGAGGTTTCAGTCCGTACTTGGTGGATTATAAGGCAGAGTGGCACATGGCAGAGAGCTACAGCTCAGGGTGGCAGACAACAGCAAAAGCAACAACCACACACCAGGGCGGAATGGGGGAGAAATGGCCTCAAGCACCCTCTTCCTCTCCCTTACATGTGCAAACTATCCACCCCAGGGTGGGTGCAGCTCTCACACCCATCAATCAATCAAACTCTAAAAGCCTGCTCCATGGCCACATGAGGCTTTGGGGGGACACCCAGATACAAACCATAGCAGCTACTTTGGATCCAAGTCCTCATGGCTTCTGCAGGTGAGGACACCATGCCCATGGTCTGGGAGCCACAGCCTGGAGCAGACAGCCATGGTGAAAGCT
>NW_004955411.1:3691256-3736040 GCF_000276665.1 Chinchilla lanigera
ATCCAGATTCTGGGGATACAAAGGGCAGCTCTATGTCCTGGGAGGTGCTGGATAGGCAGAGGAGCAGAAGTACCTGGGCCCTGCCATCTGCAGCTTCTGATCCTGTGTGTGAGACAGACAAGCAGGAAACAAAATAATTAGATGCATCACTGAATATTGTTGAAGGCTAACAGTGTAAGTGTCAAGTGCTGGGAGCAAGGAGAGCTGGGGGCTGGGAACCAGGCAGGGGTGGAAGGGTCTGATGGGCTGACTATTATGTTAGAACCTCAGGATGGGAGGATCGAGGAGGCCACGAGATGTCTCTAGTGGGAGAGATAAAAGAAAGGTGGTGAGTATCCACTGGGGAGGGAAATGGGCGGCCAGCGCTGTGTGGGAACCTGGATTTCATCCTGACTACAAAGGGAAATGCTCAAGGAGGCACGCACAATCCTCTTCTGCTCACACTGAGGGGGGGGGAAGCCGGAGGCAGGAGACCTGTGTGGTTAGATGTGTATGTGCCAGGTGGGACCGACAGATCAAGAGGGAAAGTCAGGTCTCCTGAGACTCTCAGGCTTTGGCACGAAAACTGGGGCAAAGAAATTGCCACTTCCAAGATGGGAAGGACTCTGTGCAAAAATAACTGTGTTCAATCATCGCAAAGTACCACGGGGACACATCTTAATGGGGAGACTTACAGAACATCAGGAATTTGCCCAAAAGTCACACAAGTAATGGATTGTGGAGCCCGGACCCAGATCCGATCTGCCCAGCTCCAGAGCGGATGCAGCTTCCTGCTCACCAGCCCACTCTCCAAAGCGCTTTTTGTTCTCCATGAAACAGAGGACTATTTATTCTTCAGAGCTTCCCTGGGTAGGAGGGAAGCAGTCCAATCCATACGCTCTCACGGATGCAGCAAATCTCAGAAGCTGCCTCGTCCAGCTCCTGTTTACCACTTGTTACATGCCAATCACTGTGCAGACCTAGGCACAGAGGGGGGAGGGACAGAAATGCTGAGCGTTTGGTGCAGGAGATGGGTGCTGGCTACAGCTCAGCCGCAGCCTCCCCCTTGACTGCGGAGGGCAACAAGAGGGTTTTGATGAAACTGTGTCACTGCCCCAAAGCAGCCAACGATGTCGGCTGAGGAGCACCCCATAGGAAACGAGCATGAATTGCCTGTTAGTTCACTTGGATCCACAAGTGCGCTGAATACATCTTCTAAACATACATGTTTGCCCTGTAGGTTCTGACCAAGCTTGGATTGCTCTTCTCGCTTCTCTGAGGGAGGATGACAGAATGATGCCTGCCAGCCTAGAGAATTTGGAAAAAATATACACATGCACTCAGGTGTGCACCCAAGTAAACCATGACCCCACCCCTCATCCTCACCACCCAACTGTTAATATTTCATGTGAGAAGAGTTTAGAGAGGTGTGAATGGGCAGTTCTTAATTGAGTTGGCACCAGATACAACCAGGATGCTCTGGAATCGTTGCATCAGAACTCAGTGAGTGATGGAGTTCCGAGTTCATGTGCTCCAGGACTCCCGCTGTGTGAACCAGAAACCTGAGGCTCAGGGCTCAGGGAGTCAGACAGAGAAAGCTCCCTGGCCCAACCCTGCTGGTGCTGCCCACGTGCACTTGTGGATGTGCCCAGCCCACCTGATCATCTCTGCCTGGAAGACATTCATTTTCACAGACTATTCCACGCAGCGTGCTAGAAAGGACAGAATCCTATTCCCAACCCTCTTTCAAGATCATCATAATGAAGCCAGCAGTTAGTTTCTTAATAGACGAATGCTTTCTAGTTAAAAGGAGTCTTTGCTGTTAAGTATTTCACAAAAAATGTGATTGGACGTTTTGTGGGAAAGGCGGCAAGCGGAGCTAGGAAGAGGCTAACAGAAGCTTGCTGAGTGGCAGGGCTCAGCAGGTTGGCTAACAGGAAGTCTGACACATGTGACCTCGGGGATCCACACGGCAGGTGTGTATCACTCACTCGTTGCTATCTCAGTGCATCTCCTTTACATTTTAAAAATTCTTTAAAAAAATAAAAATTCTTAGAGACCAAAACATTTCTTCATTTCATTTAATCTGTATATAGTATCTGTAGAGCGATGTGTACGATTACATTCACAACAAGTTATTTTGATGATAGTTGTTACTTACTCAATTTGGTAATGATTTATGAACACCTGGCATATGACTAATTACCTCTCAGGCTTCTTCGCAGCTCTAAAGTTACCCAAAAGGCCTGAGCTATATTGAAACTGAGATGAGGACGTAGTCACACAGCAAATCATCCATAGTCCTTCACTCAGGGAGTGGGGTGTGCGGGGACCCGGAGGAAGGGGAGCAGTGGTGAGACACAGGTTGTGCTGCGCCTGGAGACCTGCAAGAGGGACGCTTCAGCTTCACGAGCTGTTCACACCACTACCCCGGGCGTCCCTTTGTATCCTGGCTCTGTGGGCAGGCACTTGACCTTCACATTCTTATGAAGTTAGTTCCGGGCCATCCATGTACTCACAGACAAGGAAGCAACACAAAACAGTAGGCCCATGGCTCCTCCCGGTAATGGTGAATGACAGTGATCCCTGCAATTCTGGAGAACTGTAAAGTACTGACTCCACTTCTGTGTCCCCCTTTCTGGCACCAGCACTGGTGCAGGACACGGTGGTGGGTGTCAAAGTTCGGTCCTTAAACCCAGAGAAGCTTGCTGCAGTCCTGCGTGGGGTCCTCGGACAAGCACATGGCTCTGCCTGAGACACCCAGAGGGGCCTAGTTCCTGCAAACAATGGGGTCTCTTCATGGCTTCTGGCCCTCCTGGGACCCCCAGGGGCAGCTCCCTCTCCCTGTGTGTCTGCGGTCTCTGGGAAGCGCCCGCCATTTCTTCTTCTCCTTTCAGCACTCAGGGGGTCCTGAGGGCGTAGCTGTGGTAAGTGCCAGGCCACCTGCTCACTGTCCCCTCTCCCTCACAGCACTCAGCGCTCTTCGCGGGTCCACAGAAGCAAGGCCAAGGGTGCGAAGGGCAGCGGGCAAGGGAAACGGAAGCTGGTGGGACCTGCTACCAGGAGTGGCTGTGGACACTGGGGTGCTTGCTCTGGCCTGTGCTTCTCAGGGAGACTGGGGGACACACTGCCCCTCGCACAGTGACGATCCCTCTTTGGTTCCCATGGGTGTCCCTGGGACTTTCTGACCCAGTCTCAGACCCCAGTCTCCTCCCTGTCTGAGGGCCAGGAAGAGGGGCAAAGGTTTTCCTCTGGTCCCAAGTAGCACCTGGATTCTTGGGAAACTGGGAAGAGAAGGGAACCGGCCTTTCTCTCTGCATGCTGCGCTCCACTGCCAGGACATTGCTTTGTCTTACACAAAAAAGACTTCCTGGTAAAAAGTTCGAAGCACTGAAGGAGCGAGAGGGGCCAAGTGCCTTTCTCCTGAAGGAAGCCATTTTAACCTGGATGTAAAACTCCTCTCCTTGGGGCCCGGCAGACCCGCAGGTGTCTTATTCTCCACCCGCATTTCCAGGGTGGTAGAAGTCCTCCCAAGCCCTGTCCTCACCCTCACCTGTCATGACCCTTTTGCATCCCTTTCTCCTCCAGAGTTAACAGAGGGCAGGGAGGAGGGAAAGAGAAGACAGTCCGCTCTGAGGTTCACAGGGGAGATTCCCAGGGCGTAGGAGTAAGGACAGGCCTGGCCTGGAGCTCCCTCCCCACGGCACGGCCTCTTCTTTCTGGCCTGTCAGGTTGCCCGAATGCCCTGACTCCACAGCAAGGCCCAGTGGACAAGCTGACCCTTTGGGTCCTGCTATCTGGCAGAGTCAGTTGGTGCCTGTGAGATAGGTTGGTGCCTATTACTGCTTCCCCTACCCCACTGGTGTCCTGAGCGTTCCCCAGGGGAGCGCAGAGGAGGACAGACAGCAGCTGCCTCCTGCCACAGGCTTGCGTTCAGGCCCGAAAGGTGTGGGACTGAGCCTCAGCCCTTGGTCACCAGCCCTCAGAGGCTGTGCAGAGTGCTGTCCATGCTAGCAAGGACGGCCCAGCGCAGCATGACCACAGTCCCCACAGGAAGCTCCTGATCACACAACAGGATGGCATGTAAGGCCAGTCAAAAGTGTGACTCTTAGCTGGGTGTGGCGGTGCAGTCTCTGGGAAGCTGAGGCAGGAGAAGTTTGTGTGTTTGAGCTCAGCCAGGGTAACTTTTAAGGACTTAGCAAAATCCTGACTTAAAACATGAAATAAAAAATCCTGGGGTGTAGTTTATAATGAAGGACCTGGGGTCAATCCCCAGTATCAAAAATACATACACACGTACACATTCTTTTCCCACTGACTAGAACTTTCCTCTGGATACTCCCACAGGATCTGAAAGTTGAGAACGAACTGCCAAGGCTGTCTGGATTGCTGCATGTTAGGGTGTGCGGGAGAAGCAGTAGAATTAGGGCCTCCTCTGCCTGTATAGGACGGGTGTGTGTGAGGGAGGCAGAGCTGGACTGCTGAGCTTGCGCAGGGCAAATCTGCCTGAGGAAGCAGGTCAGGGTGTCCTCAGCACCGCAGGAAATCTCTGTGGGAGGGAGGCAGAGTTAGAGCTCGCTCAAGCTGTGCACATTTGGGATGTGCGAGTGTCTCTTCCAAGCCATTGACTTCTTAAGGGCCAGCTGGTTGTTTCCCCACTGAGCACCTTCGGGCCTCTGCATAACGGGCGAGTACTCAGGTCTGCATTTCTTGGCACACCCCCAGGACCCCCCCCCCCACACCACAGTTCTTACTGAATGCCACCTACAGGCCTCCTTCACACCTGCACACAGACAGATGCCAGCGTTTCTAGCAGCGGGTGTTGGCTCAGTGAGCTGTGCAAGGTCTGCTAGCTCTGCTCTGTCCACGCCTGCGGCTGGCAGGACATCCACAGGAACTTGGCATTTTTGCTTGGGCGTCTGTGAATCATGGCTTCCTGCTGTGTAAGAGGCTCAGAGACTCAATATTTCCTGCTCAAGGTCAATAGTCCTTAATGACTGAGTCAGTTTTTGGACACAGGCTTGTTAAAGAACCCGGCATCTTTTAGTCCAGTTCCAGAGTGTGGTTTTTATGTGAGTGCCGCTGGGAAGAGACAAGGGAGGAGGTGTAGAGGCCCCAGGAACGGTTCAGGTAGGGAGGGAGTAGATGAGGTTCTGCAGGTTCTGTGTCCACTGCACTCCAGAGTTCCCCATCTGCTCCACACAGGGGAGCCACCCCTCTGAGCTCGGTGCTTCCGGCCACTGGTTCCCAGAGCCTGTGGAGAAGCCCAAGGCTCACGCTGACCAGTGCCTAAGAAGGAGACAAGCGATGGGTTTCTGCTTACAACTAAAAATTCATCCCCAGGCTCACAGGTGATGAGATGTTCTGGAAATTTAACAAATAGCAGCATGAACACCTAGCATGCTAACCCCAGGACTGCTCCGGGAGAATGTCCACGCTGCCCCTCACACCCTGTCTGGGGACAGATGTTATCACCTTCTGGCACAGGAGAGGAAGGAAAGCTTAGGGAAGTGTGGCAGCTCAGGCTTCCAGGTGGGGTAAGGGATGCCGGGGCTTCTCTGCCCGTTGTCACTGGAGGCGCAACAAGAGTTGTGATGGAACCACTGTTTGTCTCAGTGTCACATAGTTTTTTGTCTGCATTCCACACACATCTTCCTAGGCTGGTTGGGAAGTGCCCATGAGGTGGAAATGAGCAGCTGCAGGTGCTCAAGGACCACCCCCCCAAGTTCTCTCTGGGCACACACAGCAGTCTCTGAGGAGGGTTTCTGAAGAGAAGTATTAAGTTCATCCCCTTATGGAGGAACTTTCTGGAACTGCACTGTCCAATATGGTTGTCCCTATCCCTGTATCTTTACTTGCATCTAAATTAATTGAGAATGGACTGGATCTAAACTCCAGTCCTCAGATGTACTACCTGCCTCTGCGGGTTTGGTGGCTGTCAGACGGTACAGAGATGACTTCCATAACCTGAGGCCTGTGGACAGCCTGCTGGGAGTACCAGGCTAACGGTCCTATTCTAGGGGCAAATTAGAGGGATGTAAAAAACCCAGCGCCAAATGTGGATAACAGTGTAAAATCACCACAGTTTATCTGTGGCCGGAGATTGTAAGATCATCACACACCTATCATGTACCATGTGCTTGAAAAAACTGTACTGTAACCATGTCCTTATGAAAGTGTCACTCACACTGACTGTACGCTGACCTGATCACCTTCCCAGAAGCAAAGGCTAAGACCCTGATTGGCTTAGCCCAGACCAATTAATGAAATAGTTTGCCGCTATAAGTATGGGCACATCCCACACTCCCTGGGGCGTCCTGAGTAGGATGCCTCTGCTTTACACGCTCACTCTGCTGGCAGGATAGCTTTCCTTCTGCTTCCACACTTTAAATAAACTTTTGCTTCACACTGTACCAGTCCTGACGCGCCCATTTTCTGCTAAGAGCTCCACTACTCCATTCTTTGCTGGAGCGAGGGCAAGGACCTGAAGAGAGGAGGAGGGTAGTTGTAGGCATCACCTGGCCTCTCAAGACCCTCCCCACTGGAGGCAGCACTCTCCTGACTCACCCTAGCTGGGGGCCATAGAAATCAGGCCACGTGTCTCCTTACCTGTGGCTCGGTCATCCTTGTAGCCCGGAGCCTCCCAGGCCCAGTGTGGGCGGCTCATGCCTCCTCCTTTGAGGCTTCCCTATGGAAGTACCTGGCAGCCGGCACAACACACTTGGTGGAGAAGGCTCAGGCCCTCACAACACCGGAAGTCACCAGCCAGGCTCTTGGGGTGGCTGAGCCTCGCAGATGAAGCTACCAGTACTGCTTTCCGCTTAGCACAAGTTCATCTACCTGCATTCCTTTTCATAGATCGTTATCTTTCTGTTTCCTGCTCACCGGCTGACTCAGTTTGCCCTCAAATCCTGAATTGATTCTGATTGTTGTAATGAGTGGTAATAGGATTCCTGTTGCCTCTAGTACTAAAACCAACATTTTAAATTCAAAAACGTAAACATGTTTTAAAAGAGCTGTCCATCGCAGCCTTCTTGGGAACTTATTTGGAATAGGCACTAATAATTTTTTCTGAACTGATTTGAATCACTGATTGAATCCTGTTAATAGCATAGAACATACACAGAACATCTCTGATGAACTTCTCCAAAAGCCTTGCCATTTAGCAGATGTTCTTGGAGGGGCTTGGAAAGATCCACGCGTGGACAGACCAGCTCAAGGCTGGCTCGGGAGTGGAGGCCTTTGGTTGCTGGAGCCCTTCCCGTCTGTATCAAGACCACTCAGCCCTTGTGAGGCCCTTCCCGTGTCCAAAGCAGAGCTCTGCCCTGGGATGATGACCTCGGTCAGAAGTGCCGAGAGTTTAGCTGAGGTTGGGGTGCAAAGGCTATGCTGGGGACCACAAATTCACAATAGCTCGTTTTACATACTTCCCTAAGGGGTGAACGGAGGCTTGGGATTATTGGCGTCACGTGTTAAGATTTCCCACTGTCTCATAAGAGGTGGGCAGTCCTCTCCCATCTGCTAAGACTAAAACTGAGACGGAGACCATGATGGAGACCGAGACGGAGACCGAGACTAAGAAACACTCCAGGGCAAGATCCTTCTCAGCATAAGCCCACCTCCGCCTCTGAGTCCTCCCATAATGCCCTTGCCGTTTTCCTCAGTGAATAAATACTGAGGGTGTGGCTGCCTCGTGGCATTTTGTTCCCCATGAACGCCTGGGGTTCATGCCAGATCCCCACTGCAGGCCATTTTGTCTCTTGCTCTTTGTTCCCTCGGTGCGCCATAGCACCCGGCAGGAGGTTGGAGCCCACTGCAGGGGTGTCCGATAAGGCTGCACCCTGAATTTTTCTCTCAAAGTCAGGGGATGGGTAAATGCCTGGACACGAAGATGAATTATGTGTCACTCCCTGGAAAGGGGCCCGTTCCTGACATCTGAGTCTCCTCTGTTGTCGAAGGCTGCAGCACGAACCTCCCCAGTGTCTCTAATGCCAGCGAGGGCCCCTGTCTCTGAGGCTGGCCTGGGCTGCAGGACATTTGTCCCAGCCACACAGAGGGGCCGATGGGTCCTGGAGAGCCAGCCTGGCCTAGCATCCCGCTTTTCTCTCTGCAAAGAGCAGGACCCCAACACGGCCACTTCCCAATGAAGGTTTCGGTTTCGCTTCACTTAATATGACTTTGTCAGTAGGTTGGTCATAAACGGCTTCTATCTGATTAAGATAAGGTCCTTCTGGATCTATTTTTATTAGGGTTTTAATCGTGAATGGATGTTGGATTTTTGTCAAAGACTTTTTGTGTCTATTGAGGTGATCATGTGATTTTTGTCCTTGCTTTTGTTTATGTGACGTATTGCCCTTACTGATTTTGTATCCCTGGGATAAAGCCTATTTGGCCCTGAAATATGCTCTTCTTGATGGTTTGTGGCTCTCTGTTTGCCAGTATCTTGCTGAAGACTTTTGCATCTGTATTCAGAAGAGGGATTAGCCTGAACTTTCTCTTTTGGCTGGATCCTTGTCTGATTTTGGAATGGGTAACGCTAGCTTCCAGGAATGACTTTGGAAGTACTCCTTCCCTTTTATTTCATCAAACAGTCTGGGGAGTACTGATGTTAGTTCTTCACTGAAGTTCTTGTAGAGTTTGCATTAAATCCATCAGCCCTTGGGCTTTTCTTAGTTGCTAAGTTTTTTATTATTGCTTCAATTTCATTACCTGTCATTGGATTTTTCAGGATTTTTAACTCTTTATAGCTCAGTTTTGGTAATTCAATGTATCTAGGAATGTCTCCATTTCTTTTGAGTTCTCCAACTTATTGGTGTAGAGGTTTTGATGTAATTATTAATAATCTTATGGGTTTTGGCAGTGTCTATTGTGACATCTCCTTTTTTATTTCTGGTTGCATTGATTTGTATTTTTTCTTTCCTTTTTTGTAAGATTGTCTAAGGGTTTAAATACTTTGTCTATTCTTTCAAAGAACTAGCTCTTTGATTCATTTACTCTTTGTATTGTTATTTAGTCTCTATTTCACTTATTTCTGCTCTGAGCTTTATAATTTTCTTCCTTGTACTACCATATTTCCCCCAAAATGAGACCAACCAGAAAATAAACCCTAGCATAAGTTTTCAAAATGCTTGTAGTGTAAGCCCTACTCTGAAAATAAACCCCAGTTAAGACTGTCAGCCAGACAGATGCATTTAGTATGTCCATTGCAATGTACAATGAGTGTATTGAATTATAAAATGTTAATGTATAATTAATTATAAATAATATTCTTGACATTAATACTTAAAATAAATGATAATATAAATTAAGTATTTGAAAATACCTAAGCGGGTATGTTCAGATGAAAGGGAAATGCTTGTGTAAACAGATGAACTTGAGACATTGCTGAATGACCAGTCAGAGTTCAGACACAATGCATAGATAAAGTGTCCACTTGCTAACAAATGGCTGTGGTTGTTTTTGATAGGAATCTTCATATTTCAATATGTCGTGTATTGTAATGACATACTTAATTCACTCAGGTGAAACAAAGAAATGTTTTCTAAATTTCGGTGCCTGTGATTTTTTGTTGCTTTTGTGTGGACCGTCATTCTTAACTGTCATCAATTTTGTTGCTACTCCTGTCTCCTAAGTCTTCAGTTAACATTTGATGTACTGGAAACTTTGTGAAGCTCAGCCTCCAAGAGCTGTGACTTGGGTGAAGAATTCATGAGACAATATCACTGACAGCTGCGTTGCCAGTGCACTATAAGGAGGCCACATGGACAAGAAGTGCTTATTTAAGGAGAGCTTTATTGCTGGACATGAGAGATTGGTAACAACGGCTCTACTGGAAATGCAGATGCAAAATATTCAGGCCAGAATTCAGGCTTTGGAGAGTTATGATGATATTCCATAAGAAGAAGACATGACTGTATTTGACTAAATGTAGATTTTCATACATGGATAAATATAGATTTTTGTAGATGAATAAATATAGATTGTTGTACATGAAAAAATAAGACATCTGCTGAAACTAAGCTCTATAGCATATTTTGAAAGCAAAAAATAAAACAAGATACGATCTTACTTTCAGGGAAATACAATAGGTCTGGATTTGGAATGGTCTTGCTTTTCTAGGGCCTTGGCTTGCATCATTTGGTTGTTTACTTGTGCTCTCATTTCTTTCATTAGGAGCATTATCTGTTTGGTTATGTCTTCTTTGAACTTGCTAAACACTTTGTTGATTGGTTTTGTTACTTTCACTGTTATCAGATTTTGTGAATGCATAACTTTTGATTTCCTTCCTCTCATGTCCCCTAGATTGGCTTTCAGGCAGTTGGGAATTTTTGGAGGAATTTTGTTGCCTCATTTTCTCATGTTTCTGTGTTTTTGTTTTCTGTGCTGAGGTTTTCAGACTGCTTATAGTGGTTTACTTTGGTGCTAGTATGGAGTACTCCTTAGTTAATGCCTACTTTTCAGACATGTCCTCTGGGTGTATTGGCTTTGCCTCTGTCCTAGAAGTCCACTTATTTGAGAAGGGAGGTTGTAGCCTATTTGGCTAAATTATTTGGAAATGGTCTGCAGTATTGTTTATGATCCCCAAGCAATCCAGATAGCTACATACAGAGAGAACCTCTTCACGCCAGCAACTATGCAGCCTTGCCTAAAGCAGTAATATCAGAAAAAATTGTATCAAATATAAACCAGATATTGACAAATCCTAAGAACCAATAATGTACCACCCTTAATCATGGAAAATAGATCTATAGTAATAGCATAAACACTAAGATATTGATGTAGTAAATATCTACTCAGTAGAACAACTTTTACTCCATCAACAATAGAACAATGGTCAACCATAGTGAGACATAATTATCTATACATTCATAAAGCTAAAGACAATACTTACAAGCATAGAGGTTCTGAGGAGCGAGAGCATGAATTAAGGAGTAAAAGGAAATTAGCAGTATTAGACAAAAGTCTCAGAAAGAACCAACAATGAAAAGGATAAATAATTAAAAAAAGGGTATCACCTGTGTGGCCCTGTACTGAGGGCAACCAAGGTGAAGAGCTGACCGGAAGTTGACAGTCTGACACCCTCTGGGTGGTGTCCTCCTCACCTGGATTCCAATAACTTTGAAATATGAAGGCTGCCCAAGAGGTTTATTATTTACCCCAAACTGTGGCTTATTAGACAATGTCAAATAGAGTAGTCTAGCCTGGGGTTTAGCCCAGCACCAGTGCAGAGCAGGCTGTGTGAGGAGGGGTGAGAGCCAGGCTGGCTAGAGGTTGAGGAGTAGCCCCAGGAGGTGGGAAGCCTCAGTGATGCATGAACCGAAACTACATAAAAGACTGTGAGTCTTAGTCTAACAATGTGCCCTTCTCTACAGTCTTTGTCTTAGTTACTTTTCTCATTGCTGAGACAAAATACCCAACACCCACAGGTTAAAGGAGCAAAGGTTTATGTCAGCTTATGGTTTGTAGAGGTTTTAGCCCACATTTAGCTGGCTCTAAGGCAGAGAAGCATTGCAGAGGAGAAACAGTCCATGGCAGAACAGACAGGAGGCAGCAGCACCAGCAAGCAGCAGCAGCCTGCCTTCCCTCTCTCCCTTTACATTCCATCCAGGCTATCAGCCTGTTGATTGATGCCTCCCACACCCAGGTTGGGGCTTCCATTACTCACACCCAGAACAACACTAATTCCAATCAGTGGACTAATTTAGTACCACACACCCTTAATCTTAGTATCACGTGCCCTAGACCCAGCCACCTCAGAAAAGCCCATCTATGAGTAGCATGAGTCTTCGAGGAGGACATCTTGATACAAGCCATAACAGTTTTGTGGGTTGAAAGGAAAAGTTCTTCCTCTGTGTCCGAATTGGGAAGTGGTCTTCACTGTTGATTTTTTGTTTACCAATTTGAATTCTTAAAAAGGAAGGAAGGAAAGAAGGAAGTGGGGGGAGGAAGGAAGAAAAATTGAGCTGCTTTTGGTAGGAGCCAGCCCATTTTTGATGAACTGGAGGATGGATAGAAATGTCTCTGAACATCTTTTATGCTGAAGTACTGTGCAGGCACATAAACACTTCCACTTTATTTTCTAAATCATCCTCAGATTTCTTCTTCCAGCTTGCAGGGAAAGGGTTCCTGCACAACACATCCTAGTAACCAGGTTAGGCTATCACTAATGTTGAGCAGCAAATCCGAAGTTTGACCCAGAAACTTAAAATGTATGTTGTATTGAGGTGCAATGTATATACCCTAAATCTCACCATGTAAAAGAAAATCATTCACAACCGTGTGCAACCGCCATCTCTATCACATTCTAAAACACCTTAGCACTCTGATGTAAGACCACATCTACCAAGCACTTCATCTTGCTCCCCATCCCTCCAGCCCCTGAAGTACTAACCACCTGTCTCTATAATCTACTCATTCTGGAATTCTGTGCAAATGGAATGCATAAATGTGTTCCTTCATATCTGACTTTTTTCACTGAGTCTGTCATCTTCAAGGATCACACACACATGCACACACACACACACACACACACACACACACACACACACTTTGCTTCTTTTTAGGGCTAGGTATTTTTTCATTGCATAGGTTTTTAATATTGTGTTTGTCCATCCATTTATTGATGGACATTTTGGTTACCATTTTATAGTTGTTGTGAATAAACTGTTATGAACATTCATGTACAAGTATTTGTTAGGGTTCCTGTTTTAATCCTCGGATAGAAATTTCTAGACAATATGGTATTTCTACTTTCCGTGTTTAACTGCCTTCCATGATGGCTGTACCATTTTACAGTCCTAGCAGCAATGCACAAGGGCTGCAAATGTCTCCATACCCTTGCCAACACTTCTTTCTTCCTCCTGTCCTCCCTCCTCACACCTTCCTCCATCCCTTTTGTTACAGCCATCCCAGTGGTAACATTTACAAGTCCTTTCTTTATTCCAGTCTGATTTTATTACTCAAGTTTCAATTTAAAATCAAAAGGAGCCATCACTAACTTCAGTCTGTGTAAGAAAAGTGAGAATAAAGATTACTGTATTTATATTTAAAGCTCAAAGAACCAATTACCTGTACTATTTTTCATTCTGGAAAACTTGCAACTCAATTACTAATCTCAAGTCGACTTCTATTCCCAAATCCCACCAAACACAGAATAAATAAGTCTCACCTACTAAGGTGTCATCCTGAATCAACCTAGGCCTTGAAGTGCGCCACCTTCCTGTAGGTCCTGTGGTCCTCAGAGCCTCACCAATGCACCTGCAGAGACTTCTGACCCTAATAGAGACCAACTATGGAGCAGACCTGAGAAGGACTTAAATTAACCAACTGGATTTCCATGTTCACTTGTGAATCTGTCCAAGGCCTAGGTCCCTTGTCTGGAAATGGCGGACTCATAGTAAGTGAACCTCTGTGAGTCACTAATCCCTACTAAACCTGTAATGGTGGATCAAGCTGGAAAGCCTCAAAGAATAAGACAAGATCACAGCCAAGGACACCTGGCTCCAACCTCAACTACATAAAGACTATAGCCTCAGATATCTCACTCCTAGGTGGATTAATTTAATCCTTGAGTAATTCTGCCCTTCTTGAGTACTCTCCTCCCTTCTTCTATAAGCAAATAAATATGGGCCACCCAGAGAAGGTCTTGGTCACAGCCCTGAGAGAATCTCGAGTTCTGTGAGAGGGCTTTGATTCTCCTGGAGCCCTGAAATCATTCCATTTGCCTCTTTTTATTTAGCCTTTGCCATACACTCATTCAGGAGATTGCGGACCTGGTCAGCCTGTAATAACTAAGGGAAGTTATTAACCTGATATGACCCCTTTGGCCACCCTTTGCCTTTGGGTCATGGGTCATGGAGCAGGTACCCACCCCATTGCTGGATTTCTCCTGGCTGCCTGTCATTTCTGGGTCTTCCTTCATCCCATTTTCTAGTGTTGGGTCTCCACTGCTTGGCTGGGAATTTCTGTCTCACTATGCTTCCCATGAACTGGTTTGGTGGGCTCGCTCAAAGAGGACCTCACACACCGTGACCCACACAGACAGCAGGCACAGGCACCTGCTGCTAAAGTCCCGAGCTTGAGGTAGAGGCTATCCCCAGGGACTGCCGTTGCTACACTGAGCATTTTAGGACATATTTCTCATGTGTGACCTTCAGACCAGAGGGGATAATAGCCACTCACCTAGCAGGAGCCTGTGGTTACAGAAGGGCGTGCACCGACCCATGGTGGCCATGGAGATCCCATGGTCTGCAGGTCTCTGTGGTCTGAGTCCTCACTCGTCTGCTGAGCACCTTCTGTGTGAGGCCACTGGACAAAGAGGACAGGCTTCTTTGTAGGACTCCTTGGGGCAGTGTAGTTCGGGAGCTGACTTCGGCCCTGGGGGAACCTCCAGGCAAAGTGCCTGGTGGCCTTGTCGAGGGCTCAAGCAGGAGCAGGAGCTGTTGGGTAACAACCTGGGGTGAGGTGGGTAGTGCTCCTGAGGATGTGATGGTTCACCTGGGGCTGGAAGATGAGGAGCTCAGGTCAGGAGAGTGGGATGGACAGAGGAGAGAGGTCACAGGCAGAGAGGAGCACAGCTGGGCTGAGGGGCTGTGAGAGCTGGGGTGGCTGATGTCATGGAGCGTGAGGAGCAAGCCCTGCCCTTCGGGGTCTTGGGTCTGGTCCCAATCTGGACTAATGGTCGGGGCCCTCATGAGTGTCTGCAGCTCCAGGCCGCCCTCGACTCTTTCTCTCCTCACAGAGACTGCTCTCAGCCAGCCCAGACAATGTCTGCGTCACCAGTGTCCACGCAGGGCCTATGAGCAGACTCAGCCGAACACTCTGTCCAGGCCAGTCCCAAGGAGGAGCTTCTGCCTTTGGGGGATGGTTCAGGGATGCCTGTCTAATAGAATTTTGGGGAGTCATTAGTAAAGAAAGGGAGAATTGTGTGACACATTGAGTGATAACTTCTGGAATCCTCAGCAGAGCAAGCCTGAGTTAGTGCTTGCATTCCAGATTTGGTTCTCTTGGGGGTTAGGGGCATTCAGATGTCTGACAAAGGCGGCCACGACCAACTCAACACACAGAACAGATCCACACTTGGATCCAAATGCACAGCCAGATTAATGGTCCCGTGTCCCCACCCGTAGCCTGTGGCCCAGGTGAGGAGGACATAGTTGAGCAAGGAAGGCCCAAACAGAGTTGGTGGTTTGCTAGCTGGTTTGCTCTTTCCCCTGGGCTTCTGGAGCAATCTTCCTAGGAAACAGATGCCTCACTGTCGCCCTCATCTCTGGCGCTGCATCTGGAGCTGGGGCTGGAGGGATGGCGACAGGACACACCGTTGCATGACCCCTCAGGACCACAGAGGCTGAGTTTCACCTTGCTCCAGCTGAGTGACACCCAGACGCAGCTCCTGCAGCTTCAGTCCCACCTAGAGAGTGGCATGCAGCCCCTGTCACCATGCGTCTGGCCAGGACTTAGTGTGTGGCAGTGTGTTCTTGCGTGGCTTCCTCTCAACCTCCCCACAACACACACAGCTGTCTGTGCCTCCTGGGGAGCAAACTACTGTCCCCCCCACCCCGGTTCCTGGTGGGTCCATCTCACTGTGCATAACTGTGTCAAGTCCTGTTCCATGGAGCAAAACTGCCACGTTCCCCTCCTCCCTTACCTTGGGCACGAGGCCACCACCAGCACTGTTAATGCTCTTCCGCGATTAATTGTTTTCAACCCAGCACTGCCCAAACTTACTTGCATGGAGTTTTTTAATCTGCAAAATATATTAACATTCCATGAAATACTTGTACTCTGTTTGTTTGTTTGTTTTGTTTTTGCTTTTTCTTCCAGGAATCAAAATCACAATCTTGTGCTTGCCAGGCAGGCGCTTTGCCGTTGAGCTAAATACCCAGCCCCCAACACTTGTACTCTGTAAAAAAGAGTTGGAGAAATTCCAGTCTATAAATATTGCTGAATTTAACAAGTGCCACTCAATGAGGCTTTCAGAAATGGCTTTTCTGACATAATTTAAATACTGAGAAATTTTCCCATTTATGGTGTAGAATTCAGGGGCTCCAGCATACTTGCAGAGCTGTGCAATCATTGCCATAATCTAACACTAGGACATTTCATTATCCCTCAAAACACAGCACTCATGAGCAGTCACTTTCCTGCGCTCCTTCTGGCAGCCCCAGCCAGATCTCTGTGTCTCTGTAGATTTGCCCGCTCTGGATACTTTGAATGAGTGGAATGATACAATACGATTTACAGTATGACTCATTACTTTCCCTTAGCCTGATAGTTTAGAGGCTTGGACATGTTACAGCGTGTGAGCACATCATTGCTATTTAGTGACTGGATAATATATATACACAGAGAATCATTCCCTAGTATGTGTGAGGGATTGCTTCCAGAACACCCCATAGATATCAAAGTATGCAGATACATAGAAGTATGCATATCGAAGTATGCAGATAGTGGAGTAGTATTTGCATATGACATGCCCACCTTCCCCTGTGTACCTTAAATTATCTCTGGATGACTTACAATACTTCATACGATGCAGATGTTATGGAACGACTGGTTACACTGTGTTGGTTAGGGAATGATGACACGAAAAAAGTCCCTACATAGTCAGTACAAACACAGTCTTTAAAAGCATATTGTCAACCCACAGTTGGTGAATCCATAGATACAGAACCTGCAGATCCTGAGAGTTGATTTTCCATATCTCTTATTTTGTTTATATGGACATCTAGCTTGTTTCCATTTTTAGCTATTCTGAGTAGTGTCTAGTAACAGTCTTTATTTCCAGAGAAGGAAACAATAATATGTGTATGTGTATGTGTGGAAAGATACATAGGGAGGGATTCCTTAGGAGAACTGGTCAGAAGGCTCAGAAGTCCCACGGCAGCTGTCTTCAGAAGGAGACCTGGGAGCCAGGGCTGTGTCTTGGTCCCAGTTTCAAGTCACAAGTCTGAAGTCAGAACCTTGAAGCCCGTGTCTGACTCTGAGCCACAGGCAGGGAGCCTGGGGTGGGGGTGTGAGAGTCCCAGAGTCCACGGTGGACACTAGGAGTTCTGATGTCCCTGGGCAGGAGATGGCAGCCCAGCTCCAGGAAAGAGAGAATCACCCTTCCTGGCTCCGGGGCCACCAAAAGGCTGAGGATAATTAGCCTTTCCCTAGCTACCTGGGCTCCCTAACTCAGAGAAGTTGTCACTAACCCATCACATGCCTATGCATTGTTTTCTGTGGAAATGAGTTTTCACTTCTGTTAGGTCTTCACCTGGAAGTAGAACTGCCAGTTCATGTGGGAACTCCACGTTTGCTATGTGAGGGGCTGCCAGGCTACTTCCCAAAGTGACCACACTATTTACACTCCCATCACAGTGGTGTATGAGGGTTCTGACTTCCCCACATCCTCATGGACACTGGTGACTGCCTCTACTACAAGTCATCCTTACATGTGCGAAGTGTTATCGGATCTTGGCTCTGGTTTACTTCTCCCAAATGACTGGAGACGTTGGGAACCTTTCCACGTGCTTGCTGCCATTTGCATATCTTCTTTGGGGAAAATGCTGTTCAAATCCTTTGCCGATTTTGTGTTTGCATTTTGTCTTTTTATCACTGAATCACAAGAATCCTTTATGCATTCTAGACATAAGTTGCAATTATTTTTCCCCTTCTGTAGGTTTTATTTTCAAATTCTTGACATAATCTTTTGAAAACAATTTTTCCATAAAGTCCAACTTACCTAATTTTTCTCTTGATATTTGTTCTTTCATTGTTTTGTCTAAGAATTGATTGGCTAATTTGAAGTTATGAAGGTTTACTACTCTTTTCCCTGTAGAGCTGTGTAAAATCAGGCCTTCCGTTAGCTTGTTGTCTGTTGTAGGTGGGTTTTGTGTACAGAGCGGGGGAGCATCCAGCTTCGTGCTGCTGCTTATGCAGTCAGTTGTCCAGCACCGCTTGTCCACTGTCCTCCCTGGTGGAACTTTCCTGGTGTCCTCATGCGAACTCAGTCAGCCCTGAAGGCACAGGAGGAATGACTGTTCCATCATTCTGTAGGCCTGCCCTACCCACACGGGCACCTGCTTCTGCAGCTGTGGAGTGAGGAAGAATCTGGAGGCAGGGGTGCCCTAGCCTTGCTCTTCTCTTCCAGGAAGGAGTTGGCCAACCAAGTCTAATTCTTGGTGACTGGGTCCTAGGTCCAGTTCCACCTCAGGAGAGACCCAGCAGCCTGTCTTGTTCTTCCTTGTTCTGACTCGGAGGGTGGGTCACAGGACTCCGTCTCCTAACACACAGCACTGTGGCAGCCCCACGGGATGGCACGTGCTCACTGTGACCTCACATACCCGCTCTACTCTCTCTTCACAAGGGCTGTGACTTCTGGTGACTCCACAGACGCTGAGTTGGCCAGAGAACGAGGATTTAGACCCTTTTACCCAATGGGCACCCAAAGAGACACCTGGAAACCCAGGGGTTTCGTCTCTCCTACCATCCTGCCTGAGACCTCTGACGATGTCGCTGGGGCACAGCTGCATAGTGAGGGTGCAGTGCACCCTGCCCTTTGCGCCCAGCATCTCATTGTGACACTGTAAACCCTGTGGGGACGCTGAATCAAGGCCGAGCCTCCAGGCCATGGACAGAGGGGAGGAGAACACTGCTCTGTGACACAAGGACTGTGCTGTGGTCATTTTGGACAAGGTCATTGTGGTCATTTTAGGGCCCTTTGCTGTTCTAGTTATCTGATGCCATGTAACAAAACAGCTTGAAAATCAGTGGCTTAACACAGTGACGTAGATTCTGTTGTGAACTGCAATGTAGACAGCTCGTGGGGCAGCTCCAAGGCTGGGAGCCAATGTCATGTGTTGACGTCACTCGTTCCTCAAGCCTAGGGTGGGCAGGAGGAGACTCAGGCAGGGGGCTCCTGGTATTTTCCTGTCTGTGCAGATTTTCTCGGGTATGGATTTCTCTCAGGTGGCTTCGGAGTTCTTGAGTAGCACGTTCCAAGGGAGATTTCTGGGGTGAAACCACTTCTCTTTTACGGCACAGTCTCGGAAGTTACACAGTGTCAGTTCTATCACATTGTTGGCTAGCACCAAGTCACCAAAGATGATGCACTGGAGAGGAGGGAGTGAGGCTCCTGGCCGGCAGTGCCATTTCTATCTTTGGATTCTCAGGCATAGTTTGGCAGTGTGAGAGCTCTGGAATATTAACAAATGCAATGAAAAGTGTACATATAGAAAATGAGTTGTAAATCAAATTGAAGACTTTCTATCTTACCAATAGCTACTGTCCCAATCTATGTACATGGACTCTTTCCCCTTTTGCTCAGGTCTTCCGTATTTTTCTAAGCAAGATTTTTTCAGCTTGCAGGATATAGGTCTTATGTTTCTTTATAAAAATTAGTTTCTTCTGTATGTTTTTGTCCTTATTGATGCTTTGTGAATGTAACTGTTTTCTTAATTTAGTTTTTGGAGTTTTCATTATTGGCATATTGATCTGTAGTGCTTTTTTTATAATGTTTTTGTCTGGCTTTGGTATTTAAAGTACTGTTGGTCTCACAGAGTGAGTTAGGAAGTCTTCCTTCTGCTTTTATCTTCTGAAAGCGTTTGTAGCTAAGTGGCATAATTACTTCCTTAAATATTCAGTGCTATTTAGCAGGGGGCACACTGGCACCTGTTTTCTATTTTGGAAGCTCAATAATTATGGATTCAATGTTTTAAATATGTAAAGTCCTATTCAAATGAACTATTCCTGTTTGAGTTTTGGCAGATTATATCTGTCAAGGGATTGGTCCATTCAAGTTAACAATTTTGTGAGCATTGAGTTTTTGAAAAATACTTAGTATCTTTTAATGCCCATGGGGTCTGAAGTTATGCCCCCCTTTTATTTCTGATATTAGAAATTTATGTTTTCTTTTTCTTCTTAGTAAGCCTCATTAGAGGCATTGTCTTAGTTACTGTTCTTGTTGCTGAGACAAAATACTCAACAGCCAAGGTTAAAGGAGGGGAGGTTTATTTAGCGCCCAGTAAAGTTTCAGTCCGTAACTGGCTGGCTCCAAGGTAGGGTGGCACATGGCAGCTGAAAACAACAAAAGCAACAGAAGAGGAGGGCCAGGGACAAGCCTCATTCTGCCCCTTGTATTGTGTGCAGGCTACCTGCCCTAGGGTGAGTGTGGCACTCAAAGCCTTGATCCTAGTACCCTTAATGCCAGCATTGAGCTACAAATCAGCCACAAACTCTAGGTTCAGCTAAAAGGGCATGTAGTCATAAACCAGAACAGGCATATTGATGTTACTGACCTTTTTGAAAAACAGCTTTTAGTTTTACTGAGTTTATTGATTTCTTTTTTCAATTTCATTGATTTCTTCTTTAATTTTTATTATTTCTTTTACTCTTCTTACTATGTATCTATTTGCTTTTCTTTTTCTAGTTTATTAAGGAAGGTGAACATCACATGATTTCTATTTGCTCACATTGTTTCAGTAGACTGCGTCCTTATTTGGTAAATGTTCTGTCCTGCTTCAGAAGAAAGTGCAGTCTCCTGCTGTTGGATAAGGTAGTGCAGGGATGGTGAACCTCTTAGAGATGAGTGCCCCGACTGCAACCCCAAACTCACTTATCCCAGAGTGCCAGTTAAATCTGATCGCTGCAATTAAACCTGAATCCTGACATTTTAGTTTAGTAGAAACAATGCGTGCATTAACATCTTTTCTCTTAAAAACAAGTAACATGCATGCCATAGGCTCATCACCACTGAGGCACTGTACAGCATCTGTCATATCTACTTGACTGGTGGTATTGTGTCTTTACTGACTCTCGGCCTGCTTGGTCTGTTTCTGGAAGAGTGGTGCTGGGGTCTCCAACTGCGATGCACTGCTCCATTTCTCCTTGCAATCTCATGCTCCCCCTCACAAGTCTTGCTAGTCTGTCGTCAGGCACATGCACATTTGTCTTGGTTACTTTTCTCTTGTTGCTGGGGCAAAATACCTGATGCCCAAAATTAAGGAAGGAAAGGTTTATTTTGCTTACAGTTTGTGGAGGTTTCAGTCCATACTTGGCAGATTACCAGGCAGACTGGCACACGGCAGACGGCTACAACTCATGGTGGCAGAACACAGCAGAGCAACAAAAACACACAAGGGAGGAAATGGGCAGAAGCACCCTCTTTCTCTCCCTTACATATGCAAACTATCCACCCCAGGGAGGGTGGAGCTCTCACACCCATAATCAATCAAACTCTAAAAGCCTGCCCCATGGCCGCATGATGCTTTGGGGGGACACACAGATACAAACCATAACAACATTAAGGGTGCTGATGTCATCTTAGAGAATTCACCCTTTTATCATTACATAATGCTCTTCTTCACTCCAGTAACTTACCTTGTTCTGCATCCTGCTCACCTGTAATTAACACTGTACCCCATTTAGTTTTTACTAGCATTAGCATGGTGTGCATTTCTCCATCCTTTTACCTTAAGTCTGTATGTGTCCACTTAGTTATTTTTTTTAATTTTTTTGTTTGTTTGTTTACAGTACTGGGGATTGAACTCACTACCTTGTGCTTGCCAGGCAGGCGCTTATGCCACTGAGCTATATCCTCAGCTGTATGTGTCCATTTAAAGTGCGTTTCTTCTTTTTTTTCTTGAAGCACTGTGACAACCTCTATCTCTTAGTCTGTACATTTAGACCATTGATATTTAGAATGATTGTTGACGTAGTTGAATTCGTGCTACCTATTGTTTTTGTTTTGTTTTGTTTGCCTTTGTTTCCCATTCCTATTTTTGTCTCTCATCTTTTTTCTGCCTTTTGTCTGTTTTTTTTTTTTTTTTTCTTTTCTTTGTCTTTTTGAGACAGGGACTCACTATGTAGTTCAAGCTGGCCTTGAACTCACTTTGTAGTCCAGGCTGGCCTCAAACTCAAAGTGATCCTCCTGCCTCAGCCTCCTGAGTGCTGGGATTACAGGCACTCCTGAGTGCTGGGATTACAGGTGCGCCACCATGCCCTTTTTGTGGTTTTAATTGACAGTTTTATGATTTAGTTTCTTTCTCTGCTTTGTCTATCAGCCATACTTCTTTTTAACTTTTGCAGTGGCTGTCCTAGAGTTTACAGTTTACATTCACAACTAATCCAAGTCCACTTTTTAATTACACTTGGAGGTAGTGCAGGGACTTGTGGGGACGAAGCCACCCTTGATTCTTCTTCCAATTCCTTGTCACATTTTCTTCCCTTTTCTTCTCAGGCAGCCTCCTGAGAGGCTTATTGATTTTGTAAGCCTTGTTAGAGGCGGATGATTTTACGTTCACAGAAGCACCTCTCTCACACACACTCATTCCCTCACCAACTAACAGTGAGACGAAGGGTTCATTTCACCTTTAGTTACTCATTCTCTAGTTATATCAGTCAGTGTTACTGGGGAAACAGAGACAGCACAAGACACACAAATGTGTAACAGATTACAAGGTGGCTAACGATGGCCAAGGGTCACCCAGAGTCAGATGAGGAAGCGTGCAGAGGAGTGCACACAGGCCACCAAAGGATTCAGTCCGAAGTCTGGAGCCCACTGCAGGCTCCCCTGCTACTCAGATCAGGAGGCTGGTGGGTCTGCGATGGAAGCTAAAGTGTCTGCGCTGGAAGCCAGGAAATGATGTCCAAGGTGAAGGCGAAGGTTGGAGCTCCTCCAAAGAAACACAAGCAGCTCCGTCCTTTCGCATTTCCCTTTAGATCATCCCGGTGACAAGCACCCTAGGGTGCGGAACTGCTGAGCCCAATGGGCAAGCTTCTCCTGACTAACCTTCCCAAGATGACACAATCAATCAGCCATCACTCGAGAGTACTTCCCTTCTTTAAGTGGATCTTGTTACGGCCTGTATAATTTTCTCTCTGAAGAAATTTAGTTCTTATAAAGGTAAGTTTATAGGCAACAAATTTCCTCATTTTTTCTTTGTCTACGAAAGAAGAGCAATGAAGGGCAAATCTGAAGGGCGTAGAATTTCAGTTTGTTGGTGTTATTTCTCAGTGTTAGATATTTTTCCACCTTTGCTTGTTTGCATGGTTTCTGAGGAAAATTAGACATAATTCTTACCTTTGTTCCTGCGTTGCTAAGGTTCAGCCCCACCTCCAGCATCTTTTTGCCTTATCTTTAACTGTCTGCACTTTGTGTACGAGAAGTATAGCTGGAGATACAGCTCAGGGGCACAGCGCCTGCCTAGCAAGCACGAGGTCATGAGTTCGATTCCAGGTACCAATAAATAAATAAACAAATAAATAAATAAGAGAAGTTCAGGGTCGCCTTTGGCATTCATTCCGCTTGGTGGCCTCTCAGGTGCCTATATCTGTGGTTTGGTATTAAACATTAATTGGGAGGAATCTCAGTCACTCCTTCAAATGTGGCTTCCTCTTTGTCTTCTCCTTCTGCTGACCTTATTATACCTATATTTTTGTTGTTATCCCACAGTTTTTAGATATTACCTTTAGCTCAGTTCTTTTTTTCCTGGCTTGGAAATCAAGAAGTTCTTTTTTAAAGAAGTGACGCTACACACATTCATTTAAATAATTAGTCACCCATAGGATGGGAAGTGGCCGGGGGGTGCCGCTTGGCTGGCTGTGCCCACGCTGGCATTGAGACGTTTGGAATTGTAGGGATCCTCACTGGCCTTGGTGTCCCTGTCTGTAAAATGCACGTAACACTTTCACTAACAGGAAATTAGTAATTCTTTTACAAAGCGTCTGTGCGTGGTAAGACGTGCATTTAATGACAGAGGTGATATTTCCAAAAGCATGTTGCATTTTCTTTTGAAAGAAAAGAAAATGTATGCACCAAATGTAGCTTTTCCCTTCAGCTTCTAGGAAGGCTGGCCACTTCTCCACCCACACAGTTTCTCCCGGTTCCTTGGAAAGATCTCCACTCTGCTTTTCTTCCTTAGGCTCTTGCTCCGCATGGTGAGAGGTGAAAATCTCTGAAACCCTTCCACGGAAAGGTGAGCAGAAGCCCCTTAAGTGGTGGCATCTATTTGTCCCCGACTAGCCCTTTCCCCAGGACTGGCCATGTGAGGGGCAGTTCCTTCTCCTGCCCACCTCCCACCAAGGCACAGTGGACAGTCACACCCCTGACACAGCCACACCCAGGTGCTGAGGCTGAAAGTCACTTCCTGTCTTCCTGCCACGTGGCCAGGACTCAGTCCTTTGACAGCACAGGGTGCTGATCTGACGAGATCCCTCTTGTGGTCTTGGGCTGTGATTTGCAGGCCTCCTGCCTTCATCTGGATTCTAGGATCGCCTTGTAGGAGCTGGGGTGTGGGGTCAGCCTGAAGGCTTCGGGTGGCAGGTCTGGAGAAGACACCTCCAGAGAGCTCTGTGTGGATTCCCGGGGGCGGCAGGCGTGAATCTTTCTAAGTGGGGTCTGCACGCTCGCTGGGGCCCAGCTGAGTCACAGGCCCCAGGCAACAGCAGCCGGGCCCTGCAGAGGGCTGGCGAGGACCAAGCACAGCAGCCCCACTCTGGCCCCAGATCTGGCTGCTGCCACCCGCTCCCAGCTTGGTTACCATTGCGAGGCTGGCACTGTGCTCCACCCTGTTAGTTGTGAGCGTGACCCCACGACTGCAGAGGTGGCCTCGCCTTGGACATAGGGTCGCTGCATGTGCCGCAGGCCAGGGAGGCTGCCCACTTCACTGTGCCCCTGTGGGAAGAGGGCATTCGTGGCAGGCACGCACGGGGAGGAGGCTGCGTGAGCTCCGCGTGCTGCCCCCTTGGCCCCAAACCAGGACAGGGTAAGTCCCTGCTGTCCACACCACTCAGCCTGATCCTCAGGTCCTTGCAGGCTCACGGGGACAGGGCTCCTTCCGGGACCTGGAGACGCTGCCTCCTGGCTACAGGTGCTGAGCGCAGGCCCAGAAGGAGCCTGGAGGGTGAGTCTGTGCCTCTGCCACGCGCCCACCTCTGCTTTCCTGGTTAACGTCCTCTCCTTCGGGACGTCTGTGTCCCCGGCTCATCCACGTGCTCTGTCCAGAAGCCCCGAAGCCCAGGGGCCCTCTTACCCTGCGCTGGCCCCGTCCCACAGTCTTGAGCTCAGAAGGGAACTTTATGCTCAGGCTTCCCAGGCGTTTGGAGCTGGCTCACTGCACCCAAGTGTCTGCAGCTGCCAGTGCGGCCACGGGCAACCCCTGTGTCTCTGAGCTGCTCTGCGGGGCCTCAGCACCCAGGTGCCCACAGGGTCTGAGCTGTGCCAGCCTCCACAATGCCCTTCCTGGCCCTCTCCAGGCAGTGCTGTGTGGGCGGGGCTTCAATGCTGTTGGCAAAAACCCTGCATGGTGATGGGTCGTTCCTCCAGCCCCAAATGCTGCTTCCTAGAAAATCCAGAAGGAGAGGGGCTTCTACCCTGTCCTCAGGCTTCCATCTGGCCTCAGACACAACATCTTGTCCTCATGCAGGGCCTTTGCACATGCTGTCCCCATGGCTTGTAGGGCCCATCCTGGTCTTCAGTGTCACTTCCAGCCAAACGCTGGAACTCAAGGACAGCCCCGGCCATGCCCTCCAGCGGTGGCAGGTATGCACAGAAAGCTGTGAAGTAAGCTCAGCAGGCTGGGACTGGTGGGTGCCTTTGTTTTGCTTTGTTGTTATTTCTGTGGAGCAAAACAGCAGAACCTATCCTACCCATCAGGCCAAGGTTGCTTTGCAGAGCTGCTGGGTTTGTCAGATGTTTGCCTGAGCCTGCACTCCACTGACTGGCTGCTTCTCCCTGTGGCCAATGTCCAAATGCCTGGAGCCTGCTGCTCTGCAGTCCGGTCTGTCTTCTGCACCACACGGTCAGGTTCCTGCTTGCTTTCTGTGTGCTGTGTCTTCCTCCCTGCTCCATCTGGGGTCCCGACCATGCCCACGGGCTGTCCCCAGGATGGAGGCTGCATCCATAGATGGCACTGCCTCGTGTGTGCTGGATGCTGGGACGACCCGGGCTCTGCCTGAGGTGTCCCCTGTGCAGCAGAAGCACGGCACCTTGCCCCCTGTCCAGGGCTTGGGACGCCTCACGCTCCTCACACTGCCTTGCACAGACTCTGCTCATCCTTATGAGGCTGGGCTACCAGCTCCGTGCAACGTGAGGCCAGGACGCCCACACATCCTTGGCAGCCCTGAGGGTGGAGAGCTGTGCCGTGGGCTGCATGTGTGCTGGGTGGGCGTTGTCTAGGGGGCCGCAGACCAGCTCTTCCTCCTCCGTGGCCCAGTGCAGTGCTCTGCAATGGGGATGCCGGACTAAGATTTTGTGAAAGCCACGATGGATAAATCTGTGCACTTGGAGGCCGAACATCCTTCCTGTGTAAAACACGGGAGGAAGACTGTGGGCCGTTGGTGGAGGGAGGCGTCAGGGAGGACCAAGGAGCGAGGGCCAGAGCAGGTGCCACCACATGAAAGCACGGAGCCGCTCGTCTGTGCCTCTCAGAGCCTCGGCCTTCATGGCGGGCTGGGCTGGGAAGGGACTTCCTCGAAAGAACGCGGGTTGTGGAGGTCGTAGCACAGCACTGGAGAGACGGAGGCCCGTGCCTGCAAGCAGAGGGGGTGGCTGCTGGTGTAGAACAACAGGAAACCGAGGCCCTGCTGGCACGGAGCGCGGCCTTTCATCTTGGCAATGGGCAGCGAGGGCAGAGGCTGCAGGCAGAGCTCATCGAGCTTCCAGTTTCTGCTTTCTTGAGGTCCCACCTCACTCCTCAGAAACCAGGAAGATGGGTTCTCCACTGGGGAGGAACTTGGAGCCGGCTGCAGGGCCGGGAGCCCCTGTGGGCAGCAGTAGGCAGCAGTGGGCAGCAGTGGGCTGTGGGGAGGCAGGGCCCAGGGCGACCTCAGGGGCCGCAGCCTGGTCTATGTAGAACCCAGCCCGCCCTGACCCTTGGAAGCCTCAGCTACCACATGAGCCACAGGCCCCTGCTTTCCCAGGCCTCGGGCACGGCCAGGTGCCCAGATGTGAGCCCTATTGCCCTGGGGGAAGCTGGTGCCATGGCCTCAGGGCTCTGTAGACCACTGTCCACGTTGGAGCCCAGAGTGCCCTTCATCCCGTGTTCTGTTTAATGCATTACTAAATGCCCAGTGCAGGGTGTGCAGCCTCCTCACAAGGCAAACTCCCAGTGAGCTCAAGCCTGGTGCTGGCACTGGCCTGGCTGCCCTGGGCCTTCATGCACGTGGAAACAACTCCCACCAGGCACCTGCCCTGGGTTGGGGGACAGTGTCCCTTCTGCAGTTTATTTATGTCCCCAGGCCTCAGGGCATAGCCTCATTTGGAGGCAGGGTCTTTGCAGATGTGGCCACATTAGCGTGAGGGCCTCGGCTGGGGGGCGCTGCTCTGGGCCGGCTCCTTCAAGAGGAGGACGGTGGACAGGCACGTGGGGCCCATGCCTTGTGAAGACAGCGGGGGGACCGGTGTCTTATTTGCAGGTGTCAGGCTCTCCAGAAGTGTGTGACCTCAGAGCGTCATCACAGGACTGTCCTTCCCCAGACAGCCTGCTGCTGCGCTAGGTTTCATCCCTGACTTTGCAGTCTCGCGTCTGGGGAAGGAGTCCAGCAACTTCACCCTCAAATGCCCAGGAAGAGGGTCCTCACTCCTGAGCCCAGGAAGGCTGCAAACACTCCCACATGCTTACCCTGCACACAGGAACTCAGAGCCAACTGCCCTGCCAAGTGTCCCTCAAGGAGCAAACATGGCATCCGTGTGAGCTTCGCGCAGGCAGGGGAGGATGCCCCAGGTTGTCCAGTGCTGTGTTCCTGCATTGGCCTGTGGGCAGCCACTCTCCCTCCTCGGCCATCACCTCCCAAACACTCCTGCACCTGGCCCACTCAACCTGGAGGGACCAGAAGCCCCACCCTGTGGGCCTGGCTTCCCACCCTGTGAGGACCCTGGTCATTCTGTCCCGGTCACCCAGCCTTTCTGAGCATTTGTACCCCAGTGGATAGCAGCTCAAGGCCTCCCTGATGGGCAGAGAGGATGGGGGCCCAGGGACACTGGGCACCATGGCAGTTACGAACACTAGAAGAGTCTACGCCCTGTTGGCATCTTGTTCCTCTGGCTGTAGGCAACCCGGGGATCCTCCTCTGCGTGTTTGAGGGTGGAATTGCTGGATGCCTTCCCCAGATATACAGGTCAAGTGTGAGGGGAAACTGGACCATGAGATGCCTCCTGGGCAGGACAAGGCGGCTTTGAGAAGCAACCTGGCTGCATCCTCACACCCTCTTCCTGCGTCTTCCAAAGGCAGTGGATGTGGCTTTGCTGAGCCCAAGGCCATCCCATCAGGACACTGAGAGTTGGTTTTGAAAACATTAAGGGCACCAGATGCCGTGGACTTTTTGAAAACTAGGGACGACTCTTCTGATTTGATGAGAACAGCCCATTTCACACTCTCCCTGGATGAATCAGCATCCACTTCCTGCTAGGCGCACTGTCCCGGCAATGTATGCACCACTTCTATGGCCCTCGGGCTGTCCCGGGGAGTAGATGGGACACCTCACCTGTCGTGGTCACTGCCTGCTGTGGGCATCCCAGGGTCCGGGCGCTGGCCGCTGGGTACGGGTTGGGGACACAGATCAAATCCGAGCGCATGGAGCGCAGTGGTGTTTGTCTTTCCACCTCGTCTCTTCCAGACTCAGCCTTTTTCACTGAGCTTGACACACACAGAAGGTGCAGCGCACGGAAGCCCAGGTTCCGTCGGTGCCAGCTGTCCCTGCGTAGAGCTCTTACATACAGAGCTTCCATGCAAGGGATGATTCCACCCAGTGTACCCGAGGCAGGGGCTGCCCATCAGGGATGTCTCACGTCCTGTCCTCCCTTCCTACCTCGGAAAACTCACCCTGCTTCAGTGTTTGGCATGGCAGCCGCTCAACACAGCAGAGGGGTCAGGCCCCTGGGGACAAGGGTGGTGGAGGTGTGTGGTGCGCAGGTGAGCTGACCTGCACAGAGGCACCTGCCATAGCCCAGACCGTCTCAGCCCTGCCAGTGCCAGTGAGCCCCTACCATCACCAACAAAGGCAGAACCCAGATGCGACTACAAGAGCAGCGGGTGAGGAGACACCGGTGTCACTTGTCCCACTGCGGCAGAGCTGGAGATGGTGGCCCCTTCTGCCCTGGGTGACCCCAGCGCCTTCTGTGTCCAGGAAAAGACCATAGGGGATTTCCCCTGAGCCCAAACGTGTGTATGTGGCAAGCTGTGTCCACACCCGTGGGTCTCAGGGACAAGGCAGAAGCTGGCCCCACAGGCCAGTGTCTGCAGTTCCACATCAGCCAGCTCTTGTCATGGTCCCTGGGCTCCGAGGGGACTCCTTACTGACAATGTGTCTGAACCAACAGCGCTCACAGGCAGCAGCGCTCCCCCAGGGCCATGCTACCGCCTCAACGATAGGATGTTCCCTTCCAAAGGCCACCAGTAGGTCCCGGAGGCCCGTGAGGGACGGGCCTCTCTGGCAAGGAAATGAGATTTCCCGCCGCCACCGGGAGCCCTATTGTCAGGCCGGTGTTTCACAACAACACCATGAAGTCAGGGGACACCAGCAGGTTTCAGCAAAGGATTCGCTGTGCTCGGGTAACAGAGCAGCCATAAAAGCGCTCGCCAAGACAAACACCGGGCCCTCAGCCGGGCTGCAGGGCAAGGCCTGATTACCAGATGGGGCCCGGAGGAAACGCGCCCTCCGGCCTGGCCATCTCCCCTCCCCGCAGAATGGCTGCTCCCTGCTCATTCTTAATGTGCGGAATTGACCCTGCTTCCCCTGCGGCAGCGCCTATCAGGACTGAGGAAGCCCCCGAGAAGCAGCTCCCGTCGAGTGGAGCTACAGGCATGACGTTAACGTGGATCCAAGTCCACGTTCCCCAGAGGAGAGAAATAGCGCAGAGGGTAGAGGCCACGGAGCAGGCACTAGGGGCCTTTCCAGCGCTCCTCGTGGGGCTGCACTCCCTCCAGGAGAGGAGGGGTTGACTCAGTCTTTCCCAGGCTGCAGAGAGAACCAGGCCCTGGCAGGCTCGGGCCACAGAACAGAGCCTCTCGGTTCTGCAGTACCAAGGGACAGGCGTGAGGTTTCAGGTCTGGCCATGGTCGAATCTTGGGACCTCCACCGGGTCTTACACCGGCTCTTCTTGCAGCATCTTCTCATGGCAGAAGGCAGTGCTCCTCGCTGCGTCCTCTGCTAAGGGGTCCCCGCAGGCCATTTCATCACCCTTTTTCCTCCCCACAGCCTCCACACAACACTATGTGGGCCCCAGGATTTGAGTGGGAATCGGGAGGTAGGGAACACTGTTCAGCTTGGAGCAAGCATAAACCAAGCATGTCCTTTGAATTCTCACCTGATCAGGCAGACCTGGTCCTGGCTGGGACCCAGAGTCAGCCACGGGGGCAGGAGGGAAATCTCCCTGTGTGCAGGGGTGGTCATCACCCTTGGCTACTGCCAAGCCTATGACTGTCCTGGGTGTTCCCTCCTGCTCCCACGTCCCAGTGACTGTGCACGGGGGGGGGGGGGGGGGGGGCATTTGGGGCAGGGCCCCAGGGGGCCTCCCTCCTGCCTTCTCCTTAGGAAGCTTGGTCCTGATGAGTGAGCAGGCCTTGGAGGAATGTGAGAGCTGGTCAAACCGGAGGACGGTAGACGCCCAGGGTCCACTGGGAGTGAACAGAACCTTACATGTGGCCCTTCACTCACTGGTTTAACCAAGGCATAGTAAGCATTTTACAGACCTCCCTCAGGTGGGTGGTGTGGATCTGTGAGAGGATTTTTGTGTGCTTAATCTCCTGTCACCGCCCCCACCCCAACAAAGCTGGAGTGATAGCACAGGCAATCTCTGAAAGGCATGGAGAGATCACCCACAGAGATACAGACATGCCCTTTGGGGTTTGGGGTTAGAAATCCCTACACTGCAAAATCCCAAACTTCTGATGATTAGCTTCCATTGCTGGGACAAACTATTCAAGAAAAATAGAGTTAGAGAAGAAAAGGCCTGTTGGGGCTTGCAGTGCATGGTCAGCTGGCCCCGCTGTTTTTGGTGTGTGGTGTGGCAGAACATCACGGTGGGAGTGTGCTGTGGAGAGAGCTGCTCCCCTCATGGAGGCCAGGAAGGGGCTGGGGTCCCAGCGATCTCCTCAGGGACAGACTCTCCCTGACCCAGTTACCTCCCTTTCTCCCTTGAGGCCTCGCCTCTAAATGTCCAGCGGCTCCCAACCGCACCACCAGCTGTGGGCCAAGACTTCACCACAAGACTTTAGTGGGACAAGTTCCCAAACACCATGAACCCTAAATATTATCACCCCAGGCAGGCATCCTTTCATCTAGGACAGCTATCCCACTGTGAGCTCCAGCTGAGTCCCATGCAGCTTGCTTGCTCAGCCGCACAGCAGGGCCTCGGGGCCTTGGAGAGAAAGGAAGGGTTTTTTGTGCACTCCAGGGAGAGAGTTGGGAGACAGCTGGGCCTGGGTTCGAGCCCTGCAGAGAGGCAGAGGGCCCGCCCTGAGAGGTTTCCTTGCACCCGAGGTGGTCAAGGGCAGCAGGGCACCGTGTACTCTGAACGGATGGCTGGAATCCGGCCACTTCACTTCCCACAGCAGTGTGTGTCCACAGCAACAGGGAAGAGGAGCAGAATGCAGGGAGCAGCTGGGGCCTCAAAGAGAGGAAGAGGTGAGAAATGCTTTATAGTAGAACAAAACTTTGTGACAAAAGGCAGCACAGCTGGAGTACAAAAGAAAAAGAAGCACCTCTCCTTGAAGTGGCCTCATTGTGGCCCCAAGCATGGCCTGGTGTTGGTGATGGGACCCTAGTCCTCACCCCACAGCTTTCTGGGGAGAAGCTGACCCTGTGTGTGGGTGCAGAGGAAAACGAGTGAGCATGCCTGAAGCAGCACATTGCTCCACAGAGGGTGAAAGCGTTGGGAGGACTCCAGGCACAGCAGACAGGACAAAAGAACCAGCTGCAGAGGGACAAAGCCATAGTGACCAGCCACAAGCCAAAGAATGGCCAGCGAGTCCCAGGCAAGGCTCAGAAGGACCAGCCAGCAAGGTGGTGGCAGCCCTTCGTACAGTCCAGGGAAGCAGGACAAAGATGTGCACCGGCAGGTAAAACTGGGCAGCAGACATTCCTAAGGAGAAGAGGCTAAAAGGAAAATTGGACAAATAGGGTCCCAAGGATTGTGATGCCACAGGAGGCACACGGCCGAGGAATTCTGTGCGTGGGACTTGGAGGTCCCACCTCGGGGCTCAGCATCCTAAACCAGCTCCCTAGGCTGTTCAGTCTCAGATCCAGCTCCACCTCAGCTCCTGTCCTGTGAGCCGAGGCTCCAACCTAAGCCAAAATGTGCGACCTCAGGTGACCCAAGACCCCTTCCCGTCTCGCAGCTCCCCGTGGAGCAGGGTGAGTGCCAACTGTGATTCTAATCCAGACCTGCCCCTGGGGCTAGGTGCTCTGTGAGCACGGGAGTTGGTGTTCCGATTGTCCAGCACGTTTGGAGCCTCCATGAGCATCGTAAATGTTATACTTGTGATTTCATCAAGATGCTTAGGAGTTGTATAGTGGAGCCTCTGATTAATATTAAATATTTAAGGGACAATTCTTGACCAGGGTGGTTTTTGTCCCCAGAGGCCACACGGTGACGTCTGGAGATAATTTTTATTGTCACAGCTGGGCATGTGGAAGCTTGGGACCCCGCTCGGCACCTACACCCGCCAGGCTGCTGCGAGGCAATGGTCCATACTCGCATCCCGGCTGGGGGTTCAGGGAAACAGCCATGTTAAATGAAAGGGCCTGTTTGCAGTATTGTTTGATTTCTTGGGAAGACTTTACTTGTTAGATTTAAGTTTTCCTTGTGCAGTGCTTGACAGGCACAGAAAGCCATGTGTGAAATTTCTGTGGATGGGTCAAATGCGATATCTGAGGAAATTAGGATGACCGAGTGGAGTATTTACCTGTAAAATGGATAGACTCAGTATTGAACAAAGAACCACTGGAAATGAGGGCTTTTAGTCTTACTATGAAAATTACTGTCCTTAAAAATAAAATAAGTCGTGTTACACCTACCAGTGTAAGACAAAATATACACAGCCAGTCACTGTGCATTGACATGAACAGACGCCTCCTCGGCCGGGCGGGGCTGGGCACTGTGGCCGGGGCAGACGCCTTCTTCTGGATGAGTCTGAGTGGCTCTGACCCAGGAGGGTGCCAGCCCTTGCTGCACACAGCGCCCTATAAGTGTCCCCATCGTGAGCCTCAGCACCTCTGTGGTGCCCCCAAGGAGCAGCTTCAGAAAGCAGGGCAGTGGCTGGACAGCAGCACCCCAAGGCGCTGGGACGGGCAGCAGGGGGTGCCCGAGGTCCCCGTGCAGGATGAGCAGGGACCAGACCAGGCAAGCTGGAGTTGTGGCCAGTCCTGTGCCCTGGCATGTGCTCCACCAGCGCCGCTTCAGCCCTGAGAGACACGGCCTCCTTGTCAGGCGAGCACAGAGGAGCCAGCCCATGGCGCGGACTGAACTCACACTGCCGGCCGCAAGTGGCCCCTCCAGTCCCACCTTGGGTCCAGATTCCTTCCTTCGCTGGGCAGTGAGAGAATGGGGACTGTCAAAGGCCAACGGAGCCTTGGAGCAGATGCTGTGAGGCCCCTGGTCACATCCGGGTCCTGCAGGCCTCCCTCCTTGTGGGTCTCACTCATTGAGGTCGGTTCCATGCAGGGGCGGCACTGTGGGACAAAAAGACTAAATCCTGCTACTCTGAGGTGACACGTGTGAAGACACTGCTCCTCCACGGTCCTGAGGACGTTCACTCCCAGCACCGAACCACAGGCTAGAACTTCATTCAAGGTTGCAGAATTGAAATCCTCAAGAAAAACCTAAAGGCCCACCCAGTGTTATTTAAATAGAGACAACGGGGAGGTACCGGGCAGCACCTTGCTGTTCACAGGCCTGACATGGAAAGCTCTTCAAATTTCACGATGGAAACAACCTGGCGCTCTCGGGCTCCACAAGGCCCAGGGTCCAGCCTGGCTCTGCCTCCATCAGGTAATGAGAATCTAAGGAATATTTATTATTTCTCCAGTGCATGATATGTACACAAATTATAGGTCGTAAGGTCACTAAGGACTTACGAAGGGCAGTGATTTCTGTGACACAAGGCCACGTGTCCCAGGCAGCAGTGCCCCAAGGATGGCAAACATTGCAGTTCTCCTCCAAGACAGAGCCTAGAATGGAGATGAGGGGCACAGAGTCAGAGGCCCATGGTACTGTGCCAGGGCAGGGCTGGCTCCATCAGAGGGCATCTGCTCCACGTCACAGTGCCCACCGACCGCTGTGTGGACCTCACTCAAGCTGGATGGCCCGCAACACCAGCCTTTCCCAAAACCTTCTTGGAAAACCAGCCTGCGGCCTTTACATTCCAAAGAAACTGCACATAGGTTTCGTTACCTGCTGAGCTGTATTTCTTCTCTGCAGTAGCCACGTTTGCCACTCCATCCTCCTGACATAGGAGATACAGCATGGCAAAGACGGCTGGGGAAGTGAGGAGGACCTGTCAATCGCAAGATCTCAGGGCAACTCTAGGACCCGGGCTGCAGAGCTTCTCCCGAGCTCCTGTGAGATTCGGACAGTGCAAAAGCAGAGTAGACACCCCAGGGAGCCACTATTATGAGTTTCCACAATCGCCTGCGCTGTTTCGCAGACACAGCCTGTGGTTTTATTTTTGCTTGAACCCCTTTTTCTATCTGTTTAGCCCAAGTTCTCTCTGCAGAGCGGGATTCTCCTACACCCACTCACCCCCCACTTTTCAAATTAACTTTTGGCACCATCTTTGGCTTTTCTTGTCCAGGTCTTCATTTGAGGCAAGGAGGTCCTGGAATACTTTGGATTGGTGAGCCATTTCTAAAGAAATCACCAACACCACTCTGGGCGACCTCCAAGGACACTGTACCTCCCTCCTGACTGCCTGTCCTCTCTCTTGACCACTCCGTCTTTTGGAAACACCTGTCAGCACTGTCTCCTGGTTCTGCTTCTGAGTTCTCACACTTTTTCCTCTCTACCTCATGGTGCATGTCCTTTTACTTCATGCTTGACAGCTTCTACCTCAAGGATCAAGGTTGCAAGAAAAAGTTACCATCCCCGAATTTTCTTCAACTCTGATCTCAGACTATTTATCAGAGCCACCTACACCCACTCTCATCCTCCCCATGCTCCTCCTCTCTGCCCTGCGCTTTCATCACACCATGGGGCGGTGGGAACAAAATCGGAAGGGTGCTGAGAAGGCACGGATTGAGGAGGGAGACACCAGGCCTCCAGCTACAGGACCTGCTGGCAGGAAGCATACAGGGATGACTTGTGTGTCTCAGTGAAAGTTGGACTCACCGGCTTATCACCCATAAGGCAAAGCTGAGAACTGCTTCCTGCCTGTACCCTCCACTGTTATGCAAATATGAGTACTTATTACGGGTGCTAAGCATGGAATGGGCTCTTTGGGTTGTATTTGTCCCTTTTGGCCAGATAGGAGAGGGTCCCCTCATTCCAGGAACAATGCTGTTACTGACCAGAAAAGGCCAGGAGCAGACATAAATGAAGTATGATGTAAGCCTAAAGCTCTAGGATTATCTGAGCAACTACTTTGAAGATAACAATATGCAATATACTAACCATTATTAATTTCCTATCATCTTGTTTTGAAATTCTGTATCATTTTTATTGTTTTAAAATTATCTTTAAAATTAAAAAATTTTAAAAAATCACTTCTTCCTGCCTACATCTCTTCAAGTGACAAAATATTTGTGTAATGTCATATTAACTTATCTGCTGTTTTTTCAATTATTATACTGATGAGACTATAATATTAGCTACTATGTTGATAGTTTATCAGTATCTATGGAGAATGTGTCTTAACCTAGGAAGCTTTTGCTCTAGAAAAGGGAAAAGGTAAGCCTGGACCTTCACCTGCAGGAGAATAATTCTGGTGTCTATCTGCTGTCTTGTGTCACTCTGTCTTGTCCCACATTTCTGTCACCACCAGAATGTGGCAAACAGCTTGTGAGCTTGTGCCCCTCCTGCGGGCATCAATTCTTCCTCTACCCATAAACCACTGTGAATTCACCCACGGGCAGTAGTCATGGTATTTATTAACATCAAGGTGAAAAGGTAAATAGAGCAAACCTGGGAGTTTCCAGCTGATGTTGCTGCTATTAACCATGATTAATAAACATTTGTTAGCAAATCCGGAGTGAGACTCAGTTGCAATGTGGCCAGTTGGCTGCCGGAAGGTAGCACAGCACGCACAAGCTTACGAGGGAAACTTGGGTAAAATGGGTCCAGGAGAATGAGTCTGGAACAGGCATGGGAATATGGTCTCCCTGGACACCTCTGCTGGCCGACCTGAGCCCGCCTCCCTGATAGCACAAAGCTAGGCGGGTGCTTGGGGACTTCCCACTTGTGTTTCCTTTGGAGTCCATGGGAACCTCTGGTTTTTCTTCCAACACACATAGGAGTCAGGGGAGCCTTGCCCTGGAGGAAGCACAAAGGATTCTTCTTACCTCAGGGACAACCCCAGGCTGGTGTGAACTGTATCAGCTCACCCACCAGCCCAGGGATCTTTAGTCTTCAATATCAAGATGCAAGAATAAGGACAGCTACGTATTGTGCACCCTTGTGGTGAGTGGGAATGAAGCAGGCCCTAGAATCCTTCGTTGGCACTCTCGCTGTTGACGGAGGTACTTACCTGCGACTTCCTTCTAACCTGTAGAAGACAGGATGTCATTCTTGCAACATGATGCAAAATAGTAACACCTTTCTTACTACAGCAATTTTACAAGACCCTTTATGTTATCATCTGGCGGGTGGGGTCTTCTCTCAACCCAGAAAGAATTACAAGGCAGAGTCAAAAGTAGACTGAGCAGAAGTATTGATTGTACAGTGAAAACAGAAAACACATTTATTGTAAAGCAAAACCAAAAAGCCCCCAGGTTATTGAACCAGAGAGGGGACCCGAATGGGTCGCCAGAGGGGCATCTTAGTCTAGGGGTTTTTATACACAGAAACGACAGTGTCTCAGCCACATTGAGATCAACCTTGGGTTTACAAACAGGAAAGTGTGACTTAGAAGCGGACCTATAGGAGCTTGGGTTATGGAGCAGGCATACTTTTACAAGCACCATTAATTGTACCTTTAAACAAAACAAGACATTCTTTAGAGAGGTATGAACCTCTTATTTCTGGGCAAGGGAGTCCCGCCAATCTAATGAAGACTTTGCTTTCTGACGGAGCCCTGGCCTTGGCCATCGCATCCTTTTACCGCGTCGTCCCAACTTTCTCTTTGGCCTGGCTTCTGCCCCGGGTGCCTGTCTTGTCTGTGGACCTCCCTTTGCCAGAACACTCCCCACACTCCCCTCCCCTCGCAGGGCAGCGTCACTCCGAGAAATCTTTTCACCCTTCCACAGGGCTCCGCTCCATCTAATATACACGCAATTACTGTTGGGAGCCTCTTGTTAGGAAGTGATACCCAGCCGCGCCTGCGGAGGGCTCGTGGGTCATTCTCCACAGGTCTCTTCCTATTTCCCTGCTATCCCCGCTCCAAGGATGCTCTCCAGCTGATGGTGGCAGAGGGACTTGGGTCTTCTGTTACCTCCCTGTTTCACTTTACAAGACCCACTTTCACTTGGACCACACTTTATTTCTGTAAGCAACCCTCAGGCCCTGAGAAGCAAGCACAGTGAACAAGGGTGACCGTCCCTGTGAACGGCGCATGGCTGGCGAGGGGCTGGCGAGGGGCTGGCGAGTTCCTTGTCTCTTAGTGTCAGAGCAAAGCCACATGAACCCTGAGCAAACTCCACCCGCAGTGCACCCCAGGGACCCGGATCCACAGACCAACTCGGACCAAAGGCAAGGCGTGGCAATAAAGCAACAGCAGCAGTTTTGTTTTGTGCCTCACACTCTATTCTAAAGAACATGGGCATCCAGGGCAAGGGTCTCGGAGACTGCTTCCCGAGGTGAGGGATCATGGCACCAACTGCTGGACCCCAGGACTAGGAGTCCCGGTGAGGACTTCCTGACCCCGGGTTAGGGGCATTGGTGACCGCTTTTGAAACTGGATGCATCGTCAATTCCTGGAGCTCTATAGATGTCTCAAAATGCACTTTCCTTGGAAAAATCAGTAAATACAGAAATGTTTTGGCTGTCAGTGGGCCGAACACATGATCTTTGCAAACAGTTTTTCAGGTGTTTGTTTTGTTTTTCAGCAGCACTAGTGAAGAAAACTAGGGCTTCATGCATGTCTGGTAAGTGGCTAGTACTCTACCTCTGAGCCCTATGCCAAACCCAAAAGCAAGATTCTGAAAATTTCATTGGAACATCTGCCTTTGCCTTCGTGTAAATAAGTAATCACACTTCGGGAGCACGTCAGCCGCTCCCTGAGCACTTTTCACTGCTAGTGCAGGGCTTTCCCTGGGAGTGGTGGCAGGAAGTCACGCTGGGCTCTGAGGGGCCTGACCAGCGGGGGGAGGGGGCTGCTTGCCTGTGAGGGCATAAGTGTGGCCCTGCGTGTTTGTGGGACTGAGTCTATGAATGTGTGGGCGTGAGGCTGTGTGAACAAGTGCATGACTGTGAGCGAACACGTACGTGAGAGTGTGTGTCAGTGTGTTAGTGTGAGTGTGGATATACTTGAGCAACGAATGCGAAGGTGTGACATGACAGTGTGTGTGTGTGTGTGTAACGCAGGAAGAAGCCAGGATGTGGTAGAACAGGGTCAGGGAAGTGTCGTTTAGTGGCCTGCTACAGCTAGGCTGGCCATGGCCCTCACAGGCCTTGTGGCCAGTGGGCAAGCTGGAGAAGCCATTGGCAGAAAGTTCCCAGTGACTGGTTGGTGGTGACACCAAGTGCTGAGTGTGCTCTTGCCTCCCTGCCAAGTGCCAGGAAGCTGAACAGTGAAAGAAACAGACGCCAGACATTGGGGAGCTAGGCAGCGCCTGAGGTTCTCAGTCAAGCAGTTTAGAGTCCAGGGTGGCCTCAGGACTCTCAAGTCTGATGCTCTCTGCTCTAAAATCTGATGCTTAGTTGGACAAGTGGGTTCTGAATTTTCTTCTGCTGACTGATCCAACATGGCACAGGTATGGAATGCTCTGATACTACAGGGAAGTAGAATTTGTCCCTGATACTGCATACTGTAAATCAGCAATGAGATATAGATCCTTCCCTCCCACAAGGGTGATCCCAGGAAGAGGTCTGCCTTCTACAAGGATATGATGGCAGCAACTGCCAGTGGGTTAGGGATGCAGAAGGGGCAGCTGAGACCACTGGCTTTGGAACCAGAGCAACCTTGGTTTGGATTCCATCTGTGCCACAGGTCCTATGAAGGAGAGGTTGGTGAGTGATATAAGTAACCATCTTAGTACAGAGTCAGGCAGGGATACAGGTAGCAACGACTATAGATGTCCCTGACATGCATCACTACCTGTCCTTTCTGGGAGCCTGTTTTGCATGAACCATTTCTGTATCAGGTTGGCGCTGGGCTGGGGTCCTCCTTGGGTGAGAGCAAGTCAAAGGAGTGACAGACTTGGGTCAATAATAGGTGAGACAGGTACTTTCAGGCTATGGCGATTCAGGGTCTGAGAATCCCTCCAGCAAGGGATAGCTGCATGAAAAAAGCAGGCTGGGTGGGAAGAAATGGGCACTGGAGCTGACAAAGTTGTCCTCTGACCCCAGCTCCCACACTTTAGGGCTGTGTGATCCAGGCCTGCAACGCACTAGTTGTTTTTGTCATTCAGTTCCTCCAACGAGAAACTGTGGCAACTGCACTTGCAGGGGCAGTATCCCACGAGAGAAAGGATTGGCTTCCATCCTTCTTACCTACGAGGCATACAAATGTGGGAAAGTCACCTGGTCTATATGAATGTTAGTGTCATCATCTATGAAATGGAAACATAAAGCAAGTTGTTTGCCATCTTCTCGGGCTTCAGAAAGGTTTAATGTGTTAGACCATATAACATGTTTAATATAGAACCTAATGAAAATGCTCAAGATTTTCATTCTTCATGACAGTTATAGAGGTGATGGTAGTGATGTGATGGTGGTGACGATGGTAATGATGGTGACGGTGGTGATGGTGGTGATGATGATGATATTGATGATGGTGATAGTGATGATGGTGGTGATGGTGGTGATGCTGAGCTGGTGATGATGGTGATGACAGCCATGATGGTAACGGTAGCTATGTTGACAGGGGTGTAGTGATGGTAATGGTGGTCATGTTGCTGATGGTGCTGGTGGTGGGGGTGACGATAGTGGCGATGATAATGATGATGGTGGTGGTAGTTGCGATGGTGATGGTGATAATGCTGATGGTGATGCTGATGGTGATGATGATGCTGATGGTGATGGTGATGGTGGTGATAGTGATGGTGATGAGGCCTATGTGTGCCTGTTCTCCCCAGCTCTGAGCCAACCTGTAGTCATGTCCCAAATTATCTATGTCTGTTCTAATTATGTAAGTTAATTATTATTATGAATCACATAGAAGGCACCAAATATTTTTATCAGCAAGTTATGTATAACATTGCTATATGAATGTAAAAGAGGAAAATCTTGTTGCTATCAGAGTTAATGTGAATGTTTGTAATGACCTTTAAAATTGAGTGGAGAACACATTTGTCAAGTCAGGTGTAGGCGAGGCACCGTGAGCCCTGGGCCACATGAGAAGAACGCTGGGCTTTGAACCAGCTGTGTCACAAGGATCTGGAACTCTAAATCCACTGATAAGGAAGTTGCATGGCCTGGTCAGTGCTTTATTGCAGTAGTGGGCACAAAAAATGATGTGGGACACCGATAGAGACAACAAAAGTACTGACTCTCTTTTCAAACAGGAAAATAAGTGTTTGTGATTTCAGAAAAAAATAAGCTGTCATACAAATGTGCATGCGTTTCCTTAAAATTTACCCTGATTTTTTCAACTAACAAAATAATCCTAAATCTAATGTGCTGGAAAAATGACTTCCGCCCTCTGTATTAACCAACCGGAACAAAATCTCAGCCCAAACTGGGGACTGCCACCAGCAAGGCCCTCGGGGCCTCTCTCCCTGAGAGCCAACCCAGTGACACGGCTGCCTGAGCAGCCCTGGATGAGTCCCGGACGAGCCTCATCTCCAGGCCCTGAGCGGCACTGTGGGTGAGCGCCCGTGTCCTGGGAGCTGACCTGCACTTCAGGCATGTGTCAAGGCACTTCCTCTCCGTTGACTCTCTGGAAAGTACTGTCTTCCTCCTTCCCAGGCAGCAGTTGCTGGGAAGGGGCCACAGCAGAGCAGCTTGACAAATGACCTGGGTGATAGATTAAACAAATGTGTAAATATTAGCTGTAAAATAAACTTCCTGGGCCCCAGTCCCTCCCTCCCACCACAGCCCCTGCGGCATCCTCATGGCTGGTGAGGGGCCTGCTCTAGAGCTGAGGGCCAGAGTGACAGCTGTATGCTCCCTTCCTAGGCTGTGCCTAGAGCAGTCGCTGGCTGTCTTGCGCCCGGGTCTGTTCCGCTCCAGCAGTTCCTGGGGCTCAGGGCCCTGTCCTCAGATCTGACCCTCTTCTTGTGAAGCCGCAGACCCCCAGCCTTGCTTTCCCTCCACAGCCCTCCTTTCCAGGGGTCTCCTGAAGTGACACCGGGGTGCAGGAGGGGGCTCAGAGCTCTGGGCGCAAAGCCTGAGCAGCACAGGAAGAGACACTCGGCTGACCTCAGAGGTCACGCCGCTCCTTCTGCCTTCTGCAGTGTTGGTGACAGAAACAGGTCTTGTGCCTCTTTCTGTCACTTTTTTGTAATGACTTATCAGGTGTCCTGCTAAGCACTTCATGTACACTTTCCCATGTACACTTTTAGTCTCAGGCTGCTCCAGAAAGAAACTATAGAATCCTTGTTTTGTCCTGGCTGGAACAGGACTGCACAGGCAAGAAGTGAGGGACTTGGACCCAGCTCCACCAGAAGGCCCTTTCCATGCCACCAGCTGAAATAATGAACTGGCAATGCCTATCTGTGAGCTGCCATGGACTGTCCCCTGCCAAGCAGCAACCTAGGCTCCTCGCTGGGCTCAAACCTCTGAAAGTCCTGCGTTTTCCCAGCTGGGCAGGAGGAGTGGACCACATAGGGCCTCTCTCTGGGAAATAGCCATCCAACAGGCGACCCCTGTCACACTGCTGACTGATATACCTACACTTAAAGGTGCTTTTCAGCATGGATGGGGGTATTTGTTCCCTTTCTCTTGATATTGAGGGAAAGTTCCCAGGAGAAGGCGTCTTTAACAGGGCTATAAATTTGACATCAGAATAGAAAGTCCTGGCTAGGAAACTAGTGACCCATGAAATTAGATGCTCTTTCCGAGTGTGTGCCCTAAGGTCAGAAGGAAAGATGTGCTGCACACCCGGGCTTTCCCACCGGCTCTCCCCTTGCTTGGGACTATCATAAATAACGAAATCACATCAACGCGCATTTCTGGCAAGCGTGTGCACATGCATGAGTGTGTGTGTGTGTGTGTGTGTGTGTGTGTGTGTGTGTGTGTGTGTAGTGGAGCCTAGCAGAGGCCCAGATGCATTTGTGCACATTCATGTGTCAGCTTCCCCCATCCCAGGGGCGCTGTGCCCTGGCCTCCGTCCTTTTCCAGGACTCCATGACACAGCCCCCTGGGGATCACCTGCTTCATGGGAGGCACCCTTGTGGGCATGTGCAGGTGAGGAAGACACGGTCTTTGCCTGACTCATGTCACAGCCCACAGGCCATCTCCGGCAAGAGCACACTGCTTCCTCTCATGTGCAAACCAAGGCTTGCAACATTGAGCTAATTTCCTTTTTAACCAGACTCCACAGAACTTTGGTACAGGTGTATGTTTCTCCTGAAAGTACTGGGCAGAGCCACCTGCTCCAAACCAGGCAAAAGCCAGTTGCTCAGAGATGGAAGCACATGAAAGCAAACCTATTCTCATAACCCTGGCTCTCATGATTTTCATGGTGCAGTAGACATCGCCTCACACAGCCGAGGAGTTTAGACCAATTGTGACGTAGAAGCCTCATCCAGATCGGTTATCCTCATAACAGAGGGGAAACCTAAATAAGCCCTCCAGCATCATGAGCTCCCAGTTGACGTAAAAATTACTAATTTTGGAGCTCAGTCTCCTGCTTGCTGTGCTATGGAAAATGCCACTGAGCTGTGGGCCGTGATCACCATGGTTCCCTTGGGGTTACTCTGAGGGATGCGAGAGCCGGGTTGCTAAGAACATGGACTCTCAAGGCTCCAGATGTGCAGTGGTGACTGGAAGCGGGTGAAAACAAGTGGCACCTCTGTCTTTATAAGGCGTCTGCATCTTTTGTGTCCTTTAGCTTTGCCAGATTCCGCTCCAGTCTGCACCTAGACAGGTGGTCTTTTGAGATATGTGTCTGAAACTGCAACACAAGGCTGGCTTAGCCTGGACTCGCCTACCCTCCCTCTTCAAGGCTAAAGTCACTTCCAGCGAGCTGACTGGAAACACCAGAACATGAAAGGAACAGAAAGAGGTGGAACCCGACTTCTCACGAATCTCCAATTCCAAGAAAATGTGACGATTTCCCACCTTTATTACCCTATGCCTCCCCTCATTTCTGTTTTCCCCTCTCTAGGCTGCCCTACCCCTATCAGGCTAAGAAGCTGACCTGTGAGCTAAGCTCCTGCTCTTCCATTCTCTGGCCATTGAGTAAATCTCAAGCCTCAGCACCGTAGTTGAGCAGCAGGGGCGGCTGCCAGTTCCTGGGATCCCACTGGTCTTTGAGGCCTTGAAGCTGCACAGGCCTAGCATTGAGGATCTCAGGCATCTTCCAGAGGCTGTGTCTGTGTGGAGCTCAGTCTTCAACTTTGTCTGAATCTCCCAGACTGAAATGGTGAACTCCAGCAGAAACAAACTACAGTTACCTCCAAGCTCAGTGTGAATAGGAGCGCAGCAAGAGGGAGTCTGTGCGTGCTCCACAGGCTCATGTGGTACAGTCTGTCAAGATCCTGAGACCCCTGCATCTTCCCTCTGCAAACCTGTTCAGTCCTCCAGCGAGCCGCTGATACTAAAACCGTGAGCAATGCGCAATAAATGTAACAATTTCACTGACTGCCCAAACCTAGACTGTGGGAAACGGCAGAAAACTGGACTCCGTCCGCAAGCTGTGACCTAAAAAGAAATGAAAGGCAGACAGAGGAGAAACTTTAAAAGATGTGTGACTAATTTCTTCTTTGAACTCTGATAAAGATGAATCAACTTTTCTGAAAAAGATAATTTTAGAAGACAAAAACTTGAACACCGTCTGTATATTTAATGCTATTAGAGATTTATTAACAATTTTTAAGAATTCTGGTATTTTTATTAAGTTATTGGTACAGTTTAGAGACACACAATAAGCACATTCATTATAGGGAATTTGTACCTGTCCCTGATGTATCCTGGGTCCTCTTTTTCCCACTCCCTCTCCTCTCTAATTCCTCTTTTTCCCTCCTTATCTACAAAGCTTTGTTTCCATTTTATCCTTCTTTTATCATTTTTTTCTTTTCCCTTCCTTTTTTTCTCCCTCCCCCTCCTCTAGTTCCCCTTTTGAATAATTTCTTCCTATTTCACAATACCTATTATACACTTTGGTCCTTATTTACCCTTTTGGCTTCTCACACCAAAGAAACAATGTGATATTTACACATGTGTGTTTGATTTATTTCACTTAAAAGTATGGTCTCAAAGTGCATCCATTTACCTAGGAATGTCCCAAGTTTATTCTTTTTTTTTTTTTTATTATTTTAAAGATAAAAGGAGGGAAACATTAACAGACATACAACATTTTACAACATATCACAAGCACAATACAGACAATACAGAGTTACAAACAAAGTGGT
>NW_004955411.1:3742355-3873033 GCF_000276665.1 Chinchilla lanigera
AAATGGGACCTCTAATCTTAATTTTACTGAGGAATCTCCACACTGATTTCCACAGTGGTTGTAGGAGTCTGCACTCCCACCAGCAGTGCAAAAGTGTTCCCTTTTCTCCACAGTCTCTCCAGCATTTGTTATTGGTTGATTTCTTGATGATAGCCATTCTTTCTGGAGTGAGATGGAATCTCACTGTTCTTTTAATTTGCATCTCTTGAGTGACAGGTGATGTTGAACATTTGTGTTGTATTTATTTGTGTTGTATGAAAGGAGAGAAGGTTGGCACTCCCCTTGACAAGGATGGAAGAGACCCTTGGGCCTGACAATATGCATACAGTTAAGGCATTGCCACCTACTTCATTTATTTATTTGTTGTTTGTATTTCTTCCTCTGAGAAGTGTGTATTCATTTCAGATGCCCATTTTTGGACTGGGTCTTTAAATTTGGGGTTATAATTTTTATTCCTTTTTTGAGAGACAATTGGCAAAAATTTCTTCCCACTCTGTAGGTTGTCTTTTCATTCTGTTAGTGATTTCTTTTGCTGTGCAAAATCTTTTTAATAGGATGAGGTCCCGGTTGTTGATTCTTTGTGGTATTTCCAATACGATTGGGGTTTTGCTCATGAAATCTTTGCCTATACCTGTATCTTCAAGAGTTCTACATATTCTTTCTTCCAGCAGATTTAGTGTTTCTGTTTTAGTAAAAATGAGCATATTCTTAAAATTGCTATACAGATTTAATGCAATCCCAATCAAAATATCATTAGCATATCTCACAGAACTAGAGAAAATATAGCAGAAAATGCATCCCTCCCAACCAGTATATGTCAGTTTCTTAGTTGCCCAGGTAAAAGTTCCTGTTCCAGTTCCAGTTGCTTCTGTCTCTTAGAAACAGCTGGTCACTGTGATGCACATTGTATGAAACAGTTCCCAACTGACAAGCCATTCTGCCTCTGTACTTCCTGTTTGCTTATCCAATATAAGCTCTAGACCACCAGACATAGAGGCCTGATATTCTGGGAATGATCCCAATCAGTGCCCATAGACAGAAATAAATCTGCCTCCAAATCTTGGGTGTTGTTTTGGTGTTTCTGCTTGCCATGGCAAAAACATTCCCAAAATTCATTTGGAAGTAGAAGAGACTTAGAATAGCATAAATAACTTTGGGCAACAAAGGCAAGGTAGGGGGCATCACAATTCCTGACTTGAAATTATACCACAGAGCTACTATGTTAAAATCAGCATGGTACTGGCAAAAAAATAGGACCAGTGGAACAGATTAGAAGATCCAGAAACAACTCAACACACTCGGCCACCTTATCTTTGACAAAGGGACCAAACACATTCATTGCAAGAAAGCTAGCTTCTTTAATAAGTGGCTCTGGAAAAACTAGCTTTCCAAATGCCAAAGACTACAACTAGACCTGTATCTCTCACCAAGTACTAAGCTAAAATCAAAATGAATCAAAGATCTAAATGGTATGTTATGTTTTAAGAGAGAAGTCTTTACTTTTTAGAGATTCAGGCTGAAATAATTATGATGAACAGATTTGACGTTTGGGTTGTTCCTCAGAGTTGTCGGGGGAGGTTGAAACAAGAGCACACACTGATAAATGCTGAGCTATGGTGAGCACATGTGGGCTTATTATACTATTTGTCAGTCTGTGCTGCTATAACAAAGTACCACAGAATGACTAATTTAGAGAACAGCAGTGTACTTCTTACAATTCCGGAGGCCAAAGTCCAAGATTAAGGTACCTTAGGTTCAGTGCGTGGGAAGGGTTGCTCTCCACTTCCAAGCCTTGCTCTCTCTGGCTCCCCAGAGAGGACAAATGTCCTGTGCTCAGAGGGCAGAAGGCACAAAAAGCCAAAAGGATCAGCTACTTCCCCCAGGCCCTTTAACGAGGCAGCAATCCCACCCCTGAAGGTGGAGCCACACAGCTAATCCCCTCCTAAAGGCTACAACTCTCAGCCCTGCTTGCAGCAAGTGAATTTCCACATGACTGGAAGGACATTGTCACTTACATGATAGCTCCACTGTCTTGACTTTTGCATGTGTTTGAGTTTCCTGATACAAAATTTAAGAAATACAGGAAGTCCACGGTGTTTCACAGAGGTAGTTATCTTCCCCACAAAAGCTTTGAGATTTCTGAAACTAAGTGTCAACCACCTGGAGTGAGAGTCTGGGACACCCCCGCCTCCTCTGCAGCTCAGCCAGGGCTCCCCAGTGTGAGCCACCCTCCCGGGCTCTTGGAAGCTTCTCTGCCCTTATAAAGAGTAGGATCATAGACAGATAATAGGAGGTGGGGAGATCTTTTTTCAAATGGAAAGGAGATCAAGAGATGGAGGAAAGGGAAAGGGAGGGGAGGGAAAGGGGATGAGAGAAAGAATTGGAAAAAATAGAGGTAGAACTTTCGCAGACGCGAAGGGACCAACAGATGGAAGGAGCAGAGAGGGATGGGGTGGGGAACGAACAAAATGAAGATGTGTCTTGTGCACATACCAGCTCCTCACAGTAATGCAGTTCTGGTGCACTGCAAACATGGACTAACAAAAAGTTAAAGAAAAATAAGGTGCAGCACACAGGAGTCACTGTCAGGCAGTCTCCGTGTGAAATGTAAAGGCATTTGGAATCAGGAAAAAGACAAGGAAGCCACCATCACTGCTTTTATTCGAAATCACTCGCAAGTAGTCAGTTTAAAATAAAAAGTTCAAGAATTGGAAAGGAAAAACCAAGATGTTCATGGTTTGCAGACATGATTGCAAAAATATAAACTACAAAAAGTTGTTACAAGTGCTCTAACAACTGCTCCTGAGCAAATGCAGACAAACAAATCCCATGTCTTCAGTGGCAACAGTGGTTAGAAAACATAAATTTAAAAAAGATTCCACTTACAGTGGCACAACAACTAGGATACCTAGAAAGGGATCTAAAAGCAGTTGTGTAGGACTCAAATGCAGAAAATTATAATTACACACAGCAAGAAACCTAACTAGTCAGAGAAGAGGTTCATATTTATGGAAAAAGAATTCTCAATGCTCTGAAAGTGGTGGTTTTTATTAAACTGATCTATGGAGCCTATGTAGTTCTGATTAAATTCCCAAGAGGGTTTTCGTGGCACTTGGAAAAATAATTCTCCAATATGCAAGGGAAAGTAGAAACTACCCAAAAGAATCATGTCACATCAAGGCTTTAGGAGGCGAGGCTGTGGGCTGAGGCCTGAGAGGGGTGAACTGACAGGAGGATCAGGAAGACAGGGAAGTGATCCCAGTGCGTCTGCTGATGGCAGAGCTGTTAGCGCCGCAGATTAGTGACAAGACAGTCATGAGAAAGTCAATTAGATTTCTACTCCACACCAGGCACACTGATCACCTTCTGATAAGTACAAACTTCCATGTGAAAAGCAAAAGTTTGAATTTTAGAAAAGGAAAATAATCTGAAAAGGGAAGTTGTGTCTTAAAACAAAATCACCAAAATGAATCACCAAAATTTGAATAATTTGTATTACACCAAAATTGAGAAGGCTAGGTGGTGGTGCATGACCATAATCCCAGCATTTAGGAGGCTGAGGCAGGAAGATTGCTGCAAGTTTGAGGCCAGTCTAGGCTACACAAGTGAATTCAAGTTCAGCCTATGCTACATGGTGAGACCCCATCTCAAAAAATAAAAAATAAAATAAAATAAAAAAATAAAAAAAATATCGAGACGGCCTACACACAAAAGATAGCATTCAAATCAAAAGATAAGGCACAAACCAGAAGATGACACTTGCAATCCTATGTCAAATAAAAGATTAGTATCATAATATTCAAAGAATTCCTATTTTTTCTTCAAAATCACCTATGAAGTGGGTAAGTAGATGTTACAGTTTACACTAAGTGTCCTCCCAAAGCCACATGCTCTTATAGGTGCGGTCTCTGGGAGGTGACTGGATTATGGGTGTGTGATAATTATTGTAGGATTAGACCACTGATAGGTTTATAACTGGGTGTGAGGTTGGGAGGTGAAGCCTGCTGGGAAGAAGTAGGTTACTGTGGGCATGGTCTATAAAGGTATATAGCCCTCCTTCTCCGTTGATCCCCTGCTACTTCCTACCTGTTGTGCCATGAACTGTTTCTCCTCTGTGATGCCTCTCTGCCATGCCACCCTGTCTTGGAACCAGCCAACTGTGGACTGAAACCTCTACAAACTGTGAGCCAAAAGAAACCTCTCCTACTTTACCCAGTATGTGTGGATGTCAAGTATCGTGTCTCAGCAAGGAGAAAGTAACTAAGACAGTGGGCATGAAGAAAACAGAGTAGCCATGTTGGCAGCTGTGGAACTGGAAGACCACCCTGTAGGGTCCTCTATAACATTCCCCTGACCTTTGACAGAGATAGATATTCCCATACTAAAAGTTTTATAAATTACAAACAAAAACTAAAATGAGAGAAAATGGCAGATGAGCAGACAGAGAATAAACAAAAACTCTGGCCAATGAACCAGGGGCCAGTTGCAGTCACAAGACCCTGGAGGAAATGTCATTGTCAAGAATAAGTGTGTGTTGTGTGCACTTTGGTTTCGACTGACTGGGCTGTGTCAAAAACCAACCTCTTTCCCATCAAAGTTCACTCAAAGACAATGCCTGGGTCCCAAACCTTACTCTCGTCCATGAACAACCACGCAAGGCCAGGAGGAAGGTGGAGCCCTCACACATTAAATACAGAGTGCTCCAGAGAAGATGAGAGCCTAATGGGAAAACCCTCTTCTCCATATTCTGAGCATCAAGAAACCTAGGGGGTATCAGTTAGGTTAATCTCCAGAGAAAAAAGAAAAGTTCTTATTCTAGAAACTGGCTGCAGGGCAATTTGACAGCTTCTGGACTTGCAGGTCTGACTTCTGGAGCAGAGAGCAATAAACAGATTGTCTCCAGGATACACACAGGCATTCCAGAAAAGAAACAGACCAGGGTATGGCTATACCATCTTGAGGGACCACTAGCCTCACAAAGAGAGGAAATCTAATCTGATGCTAGAGCATGCTACAGTAAATGATGAACCTGCACTGTCCAGGTAGTGTTCAGCCAGGGCACATTAGCTCCAAGTGATGGAAAAACAATACAAATAGCCTTACCATGGACATCAAAAGACACTCTTACATGGGGTTCAGCTGAAACACCTACCCTGAGCTTTCACTAGGCACCATCACCTTGGGCTTCAAATGATACTGGCAAACTAGGCTTCCACTAGACACCCTTCACCCTGAGTAAGATTCCACCAGACACACTCAGCCTAGGCACCCACATGACTCTCATACCTGGGCTTCCATAGACAACATCAATCAGGCTCTAAGAGACACCCTAACCCTAGATTTCTACCAGATATCCTCAGTCTTTGATTCCACCAGAAATCCTCACCCTAGGTTTTCTCCAGACTCAGGGCTTGCTCCAGAAGCACACCCTGGGCTCCCCCAGACACACACTCTGGGTTTCAGTGGATATACTCAGCAAGAGCTTCCCCAGATACCCTCATAGAGGGTTTCCACTGGACATGAAAAACCTTATCTTCATCAGACATCCTTACTTCGGGCTTCCACCAGACACCATCAAGGTGAGCTTTGAAATGGCCCCCAAACACAGGCTTCCATCACACACTCTCACCTTAACATTTCACCAGACACCCTCAAACTGGGTTCCACATGACACCTATCTCCTGAGGTTCCACCTGCACCCTCACCCTGACTTCCCATCAAACAATCACAGTCTGGGCTTCCACATGATACCCGACCATATCTACCATCAGAAACCTACATGTTGAGCGTCAGTCAGACATCTTCACTCATTGCTTCCACCTGACACCCACATCCTGGCTTCTAACACAATCCCTCACTCAAGGTACCACCAGACACCAGAACTGTCACCCTGGGTTTCACCAGAAACCCATGCATTGTGCTGCCATCACACCCTCACCCTAGTCTCCCCTATCACACCCTCATCCATGGCTTCCAACAGACAACAGCACCCTGGGATTCCACCACACACCCTTACTCCCTCACTCAGGGTTTCACCACAGTCTTACCCTGGGTTTCTATAGAGCCCTTCCCAGTCCTCACTGTGACTCAGGAAGTTTATGTTTGTAATCCCATAGAAAGTTGTTGGAATTCTAATGAGTTAATTCCAACCTACCTCTTCCAGTGCAACCCATGGTGAGAATAAAGACACTAAGACATATTTGTAGTTATGGGGAGCCAAGGGGTCCTAAGTCCAGCCATGATGATGGCTAACAGGAACAAAGGCATAGACCTAGGGCTGAACCCGGGTTTTATTAATTCATGAAGAAGGGAGTGGCTTGAGGATGCGTGACTGTGAGAGTGGGGGGAAATGCATGAGTGCGGTGAGCTAGGGTAGGTAGGAGGCCTGAAATCACCTCTGCAATATTCGGAGAGAAGGATGTGCAGAAAGAGTAATCTGCATAGCACAACTGAGATAGTACCTAATGTTTTGGGGTCAGTTCTTCAGCTCTGATGTGTAATCTTTTAAGCCCTGGGAAGTCACAGCCTCTTATCTAGAGGAGGCTGATCCCAGATCCCAGCAGGACACTGTGGAGCACTGGCTCTTCATCCTGCCTCATCCCAGTTCACATGTGGGAACCACAGTGGCGGCAGGGGGGATGACACTGCCTGTCATCTTTGCTTCAGAGACCACTCAGCACCTTGGCCGGACTGATATGCATTGCTTAAAGCCAATTGAAGGGATAAGGAAAAGTCCTAGCCAGCTCTGTACATGTCAATACATGGAAACAGGGCCAGGTTTAGCCCAAGTGAAGACAATTCCTCCTCCTTCAAGAAGAGTTACCCAGGTGGTCCTCCACAGTTCCACCTTCTTTGCTTTGAAGAAGCTGGAACAGAGTCAGTAGTGGCTGTACGGTGCTGGGTTGTGAATCCTCCATGACACACTTTAAGGAGAAGAATTATAGACAAGAGAATGAGCACACCAATCCAAATATAAAACCAAAAGTGAGCCTTGAGATTTGCAAGTGGACTCAGTTGTTTTATAGCATTAGCAAACATCCCAACTCTAATTTGGGTATCAAATGTGGCTGTCTGTTGTGACGTTAACAGCACTTTTCTCTGAAGAGCATCTATATCTATAGTAAGATTTTGATGGATTGCTCCTTATATGCACTTTTTGATCATTCCCCAAGGGTGTAGACTTTCATTATGTGGTAAAGGGGACACAAACCAGTCATATTATAGAGACACTGTAAAGCGTGCTGCAATTGCAAACTTTCAATTTGATCTCCCATCCAGACAATGGAAGTTTCTAAAATGCTCACCTGGGTTTGCAATTTAACATCAATTTCTTCTTGAATTTTTCAGCTGTCATCAGCAGTTTTTGTCCAATTGTCTACAAAGTGAGCAGTTTGTACTGAATGAGCTAACACATTGCTTAAAGCCAAATGAAGGGGTAAGATAAAGTCCTATCCAGCTCTGTACACACCAACACATGGAAATAGGGACAGGTCCAGCCAAAAGGGAGATAATTGCTCCTCCTTCTAGGAGAGTTGCCCACGGGGTCCTCTACAGGTTCCTTCCTGACACACTCACTATGGACTTCCACAAGACACATACACTGGGCTTCACCACACACACTCACTCCAGGCTTCCACACACACCTTTACCATGGGCTTCCACCAGACCCTCTCATTGGGTACCACCAGAAAACATATTCTGGGCTTCTACCACACACCTCACCCTGGAATTCCACCAGAAACCCTCACTGAGGGCTTCCACTAGATACCCTCAGTCAGGGCTTCCAACAGACACGGCCATGGGGAGAGTCCACCAGACACACAGACTCTGGGCTCCTACTACACAGCCTCATTGAGATATTCCACAGACACTCTCACCCTGGGTTTCACCAGACACCCCCACGCTGGACTTCCACATGAAACTATCACCCTTGGCTTCCAAATGACACCCATACCCTGGGCTTCTGTGAAAAAACCTCACTCTAAGATTCCACCAGATATTTTCACTCAGTTTCACTGAGTCAAGGGCACAGGTCAAGGGCATCTGTGGAACTTCCACAGATGTGGGATTTTTGTGGAAGGCATGGATGAGGGAATCATGAAGCACCCCAGGGTGTGTCTGCCTGGTCCAGACAAGGGTGAGGGTGTTAGGTAGAAATACCTGGTGAGAGTATACCTTGACCTTGACGCCCCCCAAAAGACATTCTCACTCTGGGCTTCAACCAGACATGTTCATTTGCTGCTTCCACCTTAACCCTGGGGTTCCAGCCAACCCCTTCACTAAGCATGTCCACCAAACAACCTGAAAATGGGTTTCCTCCAGACACCCTCACCCTGGGCTTCCCCATGACTTCCACATACTAGCCTTCCACTAGACGCCTCACTCACGGCTTTCCAATGTCACCAACAGCCTGGGCCTGCATGAAAACTCTCACCACATGCTTCCAATAGACACCCCCACTCAGGTCTTCCACCAGACACCCTCAACCTTGGCTTCCACCAATACCCAAAGCATAGGCCCCTACCACCCTCAGGGATTCCACAGATACCCATGCCCTTGCTCCCACAAGCTACCCTCAACCTCATGTTCCAAAAGATACCTTCATCCTGGGCTTCCAAGGCACCCTCACAAATGTCTTCCACCAGACACCCTCACTCAGGCATACTCAACCAGTGATGATACCCATCACCTTCACCCTGAGAACCCATCAGACACCCTTGCTCTGGTCTTCTGCCAGACACCCTTATGGCTGGCTTCCACCAGACACACTTAGAGTAGGCTTCCACGTGATACCCACCACCAGGGCTTCCACCAGCACCCTGGCTCAGGTGTTTCACCACACACCCTCACTCAGGATTTCTATTAGAGTCCCTCACCCTGGACTTCTAACTGCTACCTTCACAAGTGGCTTCCGACAGAAACTCTCTTTCAAGACGTCCTCCACACATCCTATGCAGAGCTTCCACAAGATACTCTCACCAGGTATTTCTACCTAACACCCTCACCCTTGTCTGGACCAGGCAGACACACCCTGGGGTGCTTCATGATTCCCTCATCCAATCCTTCCACAAAAATCCCACGTCTGTAGGAGTTCCACAGATGCCCTTGACCTGTGCTTCCACAACAAACTCTCACCTTTAGTTCTACTAGACACCTACATCCTGGGCCTCCACGACATGCTCACAATAGGCGTACAGCAGACATCCTTCCTCAGGTTTCCCCCAGACCCCTGCACTCAGAGCTTCCACCTGACACCCTCATTCTGGGCTTCCACCAGACACTCTATCGCTGGAACTCCACCAGGCTCAGCGCTTCTCAGATCCCACTAGATCTACACATTCGGGTATTCCACCAGACAGCCTCATGCTACAGTGCACGTGAGAACCTCACATGGGCTTCAACCAGACACCCACACCTCGGGCTTCCACCAGAAATTCTCAGCCTAAGGTTCCATCAAACAGCCCCAAACTGGGTTTCTACCTGACACTCACACCTTGGCATCTACTGGACACCAGAAACCTTAAATTCTACCAGACACCCTCACTCAGGACTTCCACGAGTCACCCTTATCTTGGATTTCCAACAGTCATCCTCACCCTGGGCTCCCACCTTATACCAGTACCCTGGGCTTCCAAGAGACAACTTTACCAAAGGCTTCCACCAGAAAGCCTCATCGTGGGCTTCCACTTCACATCTTCACCCTAAGATGCTGACAGACTAATTCACTCAGGCTTCCGCATGAGACCTGCTGGGCTTCCAGCAGACACCCTCACTCACGTCTCCCAAAAGACATTTTACCTTGGGCTTCCAGAAGAATCACTCACCCTGGGTTTGCTTGATGCCGAAACCCTGGGCATCCATGAGACAAGCTACCCAGGGATTCCCCCAGACACCCTTGGGCTGGTACCAGGTACTTCACTGGCAGGATTCCACTGGACACTCTCATCTTTTGCTTCTTTTAGACAAGCTTCCTCTGCACTTCCACCAGATACCCTTGCCATTTGTGTCCACTAGATACTCTCTCTGGGCTCACTCCAGACCCATTCACACTGGGCTTCCACTAGATATGCTGAACTGGGGATTGCACCAAGCACCCTAAACCTGAGCATCCACCAGATACTACCAATCAGGACTTCCACCAGGTCCCCTCACTCAGGACATCCAACAGACCCTTCACTCTGGCTTCCAGAAGATACCCTCAGCCTGAGAGCACATGCTGCAGCAGGCATGCAGGAAAACATTGGATGACAGTGCAGTGTCAACAATTTGCAATAAAGAAGTGGATTTGGGGTTGCAGCTTGAGCACTCAATCTCTAAAAGGTTTGTCATCATTGCCCTAGGCTTTCACCAACACCCTCACTAGGGCTTCCACATGACACCGACAGACTGGGTCTCCGCATGAACCCTCACCATAGCACCAGACAGACTCACACAAGGCTTCCATGAAACACCCTAACTGAGTCTGTACCAGCCATTGTCACTCAGCACTTCCATCAGACACTCTCATCTAAGAATTCCGTCAGATGCACTCCCATTTAGCTTGCACCAAACTCACACACCCTGGGCTTCCGTCTGATACCCTCACGGGTGCACCCGGCACCCTTGCCCGGGGCTTCAACCAGATGCTCATACCCTGGGATTATCCTACCAGAAACCTTCACCTTGGGTATCCACCAGACAGCTATGCTCTGACCTTCAATCATATACCCTCACCCTGCTCGTTCATTAAGTACATTTACTCAGGTCTTCTACCAAACTGTGCAAATCTGTTAGGCACCCCCATCCTTCTCTTCCAGTGGACATCCACACTTTCAACTTCCACCAGAGGCCCTCACTCTGAAAATCCCTGGGTACTCTCACTGAGGACTTCCTCCAGGCTGCTCACATTTGGGTTCCACTTAACGTCTTCACTCTGGGCTTCAGCTAGAAATATACACCCTCAAGATCTACCAGACAATCTCACCCTGGGCTTCAAACAATAACCCTGCTCAGGGATTCCACCAGACACCCACCTACTGGTCTTTTCCACCAGACTTGCTCTGTGCTTCTACCTCAGAGCTACGGAATGATCTGCCACTATACAACCTCACATAGTTCCAACAGCCACCCCTGGGCTTCCAAAAGACACCCTCTCTCGGGGCCTCCGTCAGACACCCTTACTCTGAATTTTCACAAGACACTCTCACCCTGTACTTCTTCTAGACAGTCTTACTTTGGGCTGCCACAGAATGATCATCTTCATCTGAAACATGACACCCTCAGCATGGGCCCCCACCAGACTCAGGGGCTCCACCAGACATACTTGCCCAGTGCTTGCACAAGATATCCTCACCCCAGTGTTCCACCAGACACACTCACCCTGAGTTCCAAGACACCCTCTCCAAGCGCTTCCACCAGACTCACTCAGAACATGCTCAGCAGGAGGGCTGCACCAAACAGCCTTGCCCTGAGCATCCACCAGACACTGAGGTTCCACCAGTCACCTTCACTCAGAGCTTCCACATTAAGCCAGCATCCCAGGCCTCCCCAGGGACCCTTACCATGAGCTTCCACAAGACACCACCAATCAGGGCATCCCTTAGGTACCCTTATTCTGGGCTTGCCCCAGACACCCTCAATAAGGGTTTGCTCCACACAATCTCTCCACAGTCTCTCACCAGAAACACTCCCCTTGCACCCATCAGACACATATCCTGGGCTTCCACCAGACACCTTCATGGGATTCCACCTCATGCCATTTTGGGCTTTAACCAAAGACTTATGTCCTGTGCTTCAACAGAAACCCTCAACCTGTGCTCACACCAGATACCCTAAAATAGGGCTTTCTAGCGTCCGTCAGACATCCATACACCAATATTCTACCGGACGCCCTTACCCAGAATCTGCCAGACACCTTCAAACTTAGGGCTTCCAGTCAGCACCCAATCCTGGGTTTCCACCAGGCACTCTCACCTCACTCAGGGTTTCTGTCACCCCTAAACCTCTAGGCTTCCACCATAATGATGAATTCCACCAGATATCCTCACCCTGAGGCTCCACCAGACACCCTCAGTCAAGGCTTCCACCCTGATCATCCGCCAGACACTGTCACTCAGGGATACCACCCAACACCCTCACCTGAGCTTGCAAGAGACATGCTCACTCAGGGCTTCCACCAGACACCCACACCCTAGGCTTCCACGGGACATCAGTAGCTTGGGCCTTCACAAGAACCCTCACCGTGCACTTCCACTAGACTAACTCATGCACCCTTTACACTGAGTTTTCACCAAACATCCTCATTTTCTCCCTGGGCTTCAGTGAGACACACTCCCCCTCAGCTTTCACCGGATCACTCACCTGGGCCTCCAGCAGGCATCCTTACACTGGTTCCACCTGACGCCTAGACCAGGGCTGTAACCAGACATGCACACTCTGGACCTCTGCCAGAAACCCTCATGCTGGGCTTCCAGCAGACACACTCACTCAGGGACTCCCTATGACCCTCACAGCCTGAGCTTTGGTAAATACTCTCACTATGCGCACCCATCAGACCATGTCACTGAAGGCTTCCACCTAGGGCTAACCCTTTTCTTCCACCAAGCCTCCTCCTCTTGGCTCCCCCCACACACGTCCACCACAGGCGTCCACACTCACCCAGGGCTTCCTCCTGACCTGCTCACAGTGGTTTCACTTGACCTCCTCATACTGGGTTTCAACCAGACACACACCCCCTGGGCTTCCCCCAGGCACCCAGACCCTGTCCTCCCACAGACATCCTCACCCTGGGCCTCTCCAGGAGACCCCTTCACATGGAATTCTACCAGATCCCTTCGCCTGGGCTTCAGCCACGCACTCTCATGTTGGACTTTCTCCAGGTTCTCTCCCCATGGGTGACCACATGAACCTGTGTCAGCAAAGAGATCACTCTCACCATGTCGGCCCCATCTGCTGCAGCCCACCAGCTCCCCTCCATGCACATACAGAGCTTTTCCGTTGGCAGTTTTCCAAGGATTTTTCTGTTCCTCCATAGAGGAACTTTCATGAAAAGGGCCTGAGTCATAGGCTGAACACTTCAAAGAGTATTTGTCTTGGTTTGCAGCCTGTTTGGGTTAACACCAAGATAAATTGCAAGTTGGCAGTCACGCAGGTTCTTAGTCATTTCTGGGGAAGGATGCGCATGTGTGCAGATCTGTAGCTCACCACCCTATCCTGTCCTTATTCAGCACTTTGCTGACTGTGACAACATGAAGCCGGGGAATGCAGCTCTGCCATTCCCTGTGGGCCATGTCACTGCATATTTCTTACTGACTGCTACTCACATGGTGGGGAGTTTTTAAACCTTTTGCATGTGGAGCCCTGTGCCTATCACCCCGTTCTGCAGATGACAGTGAGGCACTTGTTCTCATTCAATAGTTGATAAGTGATAGAGCATAGCATTCAACCGTGATCTAACCACTCCGCAGCCTGCTGTGGAGGCTGAGGTGAGGATTGTTCATGGTCTACCCCATCCACACACCTGGTCACTGAGCCCACCTGGTGGCATGCCCCCTTCCTGCTGCGTGGCCGGTTCATGCTATGGAGTTTATGTCTCAGGTGCTGATTCCCAGGTCATTTTAGCACAGGCACTGGAAGTGATTGCTTTCATCACAAAGGGGAAATCCCCAAGGAAACCCAGCCAGAGGAGGGACAGAGGTGGGACCCTCCACTCTGCTAAAGAGCAGAAGGACTATTGGGCTGGGTGTTCAGCTGCTGCATGGCAGGTCCAGCTGCAGTAGTAGCCAAGGTCGGCCCCAGCTGGAGCATGGAGCCAGCACTCGGAGCAGAATGATTCTGCGCTCATGTTAGAGATATAACAGGCTTGCCCTTCCCTTGATATAACAGGCTTGCCCTTCCCTGAGCCCAAGTGGTCAGAGCCAAGATGCAAGTCTTCCCTCTTCTTGTGCTCAAACCAGGCTTTCATGAAGAACCACAGGGGTGCTCGTAAGGACCATTTGTGGGCCACACCTGGGGCAGAACACTGTGGTGTCCAGGCGTTGACGACCACATCTGATGTGGCAGTGTCCTAATTGTTTTCACTTCTGCTGCTGCAAACACGCTACCACGGACACAGGGGCACAGCCGTGTTCTCTCCTCAGCTGCAGTTTCTGCAGCCGGAAGTCTGGTCACATGAACTTCTTCAGGCTCAGGGTTTCAGCCCTGGAATCAGGGTGTCGGCTGGGGATTTGGGCTCATCTGGGTTGGGCCTGCAGGCTGTTGCTTGCTGGCAGACTCGTCTCCTTGCAGCTGCAGGACCAAGGCTCCCATTTTCCTTCCTGTGGTCAGCCCCCCAGAACGCCCCCTAATTCCCTGTGAATGTCCTTTGTGGCCCCTCCATGGCAGCACACAGCAGTTCCGCTGCCCGTGCCAGGACAGCAGGAGCAGCCTTGGGAGCCATAGAGCAGCCAGCTGCAGAAAACTGCCCAGCCCCAGAGGACCTCTGCGGGGAGGTCACTGCTGTGGGTCATTACAGCAAGGCCCCTTCCCAGCAGCTCCAGGTCTGTGCTGAGCGGCTGGGGGAGGCGTGTATTCCTGGGCTCCACAGTCTCGGGCACCTCAGGGTCCATGTACTACACCACGTGGAAAGACCTCCACATGCTAATCCCCCCAGGAGCCCCCAGGAGCCCTTGGGACACCGTCATTCCCCAAGAAAGCAAGGCTGCAGAAGCAGAGTGGTCCTGAGACCTTGTACGCTAAGGGACTCCGGGTCTGCGCGTCCCACTCACGTGCCATGGCCCCATTCCCATGGCTTTGGCTGAGGATACCTGGTTCTCATTTATTCACTCATTTATTTATTCTACAGTTGTCTCCTGAACCCACTGCATGGCGGGGGCAGTTCCAGGAATCAGAAAAACTGTAGGTCTGAGATCTCAGAGGGACACCCTCACCCTCAGGAAGGCTTCGTCCTCAGGACACATCCTGAAACAGCGTGTAGGGTGCGGGTGACAGAGCTGAGCAGAGAGGCAGAGCCAGCCAGGACAGGAGGGTCAAGGCTGCCGGCCAGATCTGTGGCCAGGGATGCCCATCTCTCCCACCTCCTGTGGGCTGGGAGCTTGGAGTTGACTATGGTGAGCTCAGCCGACACTCAGGCTTTCTCCTCCTGTGCCGAGCTGTGAATCACTCCTTAGACTCTTGCTCTTTATTCCTGTGAAATGGACACTGCTTTCACACCTTCTACGATTGGAAGCAGGGTGCACAGTGTCCCTGTGGGCCTGTCTGCTGCAGAGGGAGCTGCCTGTGCTACAGGCACACAGCTGGGTGTCTTCTGGGGGATGCAAGCCCTGTGCAAGGTGCTGGCCTCCAGGTAGCACCCAGGGGTGGACTGAGTCCCACTGTAGCCCTTCAGGGATTCAGGGACAGGTAGAGGGCAAAATCAGGGAGTCGTGTTTTCACCAGCTCAGCCCAAGCCATTTGCACATCACCCAAGGCTTTCAGGGATGTCAGGACAGAGCTGAGACCTTCCTGGAGTCCAGAAACCCAACAATCCCCTCACAGCATGATTCTGAGCTCCTCTGTCCCCAGTGGACGCCTGTACTCTGGCTGGTGGAAGGAAGGGTCCAGGTCCTCTGAGCTGGGCCTGGGGTGGAGGCCAGAGCTGCTCTTTTAGAAGAGCAAGACGGGGCATCCCCAGTGCCTGCTCCGAGCAGCTTCTGAGAGATAACCCCAGCTCGCTAGGGCGGGTATTTGTTTAGTGATAATTGAGAAAGAAAGCAGGTCAATGCAGCACTTCCCCCCATTGTTAGCCTTTTTTATCAGGGGCTGAAAAACCACAGCGTCCCCAGGGCCTCAGGCAGAGCAAGGTCTGAGGACAGGAAACGGGGCCTCTAGAAATGTTCCACCAAGCCAGTGAACTGGATGTGGGCCGGGGCCTGACCAATCAGCTGATTCCCCCGTCTTTAAAGACCTCTGCTCTGAAAACTCCGACCAGCATGCGGAAGAAGCATTCTCCACTTCCTCACTGGGGAGGGAGACTCGGGAGGAAATGGCTGAGTCACTCTCACTCAGGGAGCCAGAGCCCCTGCCCAGGCCTCAGGCCCCTCCACCAGCTCCGTCCCCACCTCACATCCCCTAAAGATGCTCATCCCACTCCCGAGGACCTCGAGGCCCCGAGCCCCGCAGCTTCCATCCGCAGACCTCACCGACTCCCCTGGGGAACGACACAGAAACTATCCCTCCTCGTGCACACGGCAGGCCTTAAGATTCTTAGAACCAGCCTGTGTTGGGTGATGTCACAGGACACAAGCAACCCAGCCTCTGCTCTGTGTGAGCGACTCGAGGGTTAAAGAATGACCATGGCATCGTCCCTCCCTGCCAATTACACTTGGGGAAAGAGCCCACAAGTTTACACAGAGAGGTGGTGTGACAAAGTGCGAGACGATGACAAGGGGTACATGCGGGGTGCATGAGAGGGACCACCGTGCAGATAGATGAGGATGATTAGACACATCACAGTGGGAGAGACACACGACAGACAGATGACAGACACATGGGCAATAGAGGCATGGACAACTGATGGATGACTGGCAGGTAGGTGCGTTGTGAGGACGGCAAGCGCATGATACATACTGTGATAGTTAACCATAGTGTCAACTTGAATTAGAAATACCCAGCAGGCGAATGGAGCACAGTTCTGAGTGAAGATTTATAAGCCAAAACCTGAGAAGGGAAGGCCCACCCTGGATGAGACTGGCACCAACCAATAAGCTGTAGCCTGGATGGAATAAAAAGGGAAAGGAAGTCTGCCCTTTTTGTGACTTTGGAAGAGCTCCAGTTTCACCTTTGGACATTTGTCTCCAGTTCCTTCAGGCTCCCAGCGCAGACCCTGCAGCCATCCAGAGCAGACCCATTGGCTTTCTGACAAGGACTTGCTCTGAACTCCGCAGTGAGCCGCAGGCCTTCGGTTTCTGACTGGATCCTCTGGCTCTCCAGCACACACATGGCCATTTCGAATTCTTCCACCCCTGACTCCACAGGCGTCTACTGTAAGCAGCTTTGTAAATACTTTATATATCGTATAGAGATAGTCTGCTCCTCCAGCGAGCCTTCACTGATACATACATAGTTACAGATACATAAATAGTAGAGGATTAGATCATTAAAGACAGATCCACAGATAGGTTCAGAGATGAATGATAGCTAGTTAGATTTTTCTTTCAAAATACAGTTGGAAGCGCCAAGGCAAATTGTGTAGGAGTACACGGTCCAGGAATTTAAACAGCCCCATGGAGAAAACATCCGACAAGCTCCTGAGCCTGCTCTTCCCAGAATAGAGCAAGACTTCCCGGTCCCTTCTTACAGCATGCCTCAGCTCTCAGTGACCGCATCTTTCTCCATTCGCAATCTTTACTGCTCACCTGCTGCTCACCCAGGGCCAGATGTGGTGTGGGGATGCAGGACACAGGCCCAGCTGTCCATGTGCATAGCCAGCACTCAGGCCACCGCGCCATGCAGCTCTGTGGCCTTCACACAGCTGAAACCCATGGCAGTCTAAGGGGAGAGGCTCCTGGGCACAAACCGAGGGCTTCGAAGTTGCCCAGACCTAGGGGAGGAAGAGGAAGAGCAGGGGTGAGCACAGGTCAGAGGGAGGCCATGCTGCCCCAGGCGCCGCTGATCTGGAAAACAGTGCCTATTGCTTCAGTCCATTTGTGCTGCAGACCTGGAACTCTGTGTAAAAAGAAATTTCTCGTGGTTTCGGAGGCTGGGACTTGGCCAGGGCCTCCTTGCCACATCAGCCCGTGACAGAAGGCAAGAGGTGAGAGGGCCAGAGTGGCCACGGTCACCTTCACAGCGAAGTCACTCCCCGAGACCAGCCCGCTCAGGACGCCAGAGCTCCTACTCCTGGGCCCCACCTCCACGCTGCTGCCTCGGGGGCAGCGGCCCAACCACGACTCTGAGGACCGCACCCACTAAAGGATTTGAAGCGAAGGAGTGGCATGGTCAGAGTTTCAGTAGCTGTAGCGCTCAAGCTGGAGTCCATTAGGACAAGCCTGCGTGGAAGGGAACACTCCCGAGGGCCTGAGGTGAGAGAAACAGACCCCACCCAGCCTGAGCGAGAGGGTGAAGGGCCCAGGACTCAGCGTGAGCAGACCTTACGGTTGGACGAATGAGAAGTGACAGAGTGAGGCTGGGTCCCTGGCCCCAGCCCCAGGCGCGGCAGATCCCAAGGCAGTGTGCCTGGGAAAGCACGCAGGGTCCACCGAGGCCTGCTGTTGGCATCGTCCACTTGGTTGCTGACCCCACTGGCCCAGAGCATTGCACTGCCTGACCAGAGAGACAGGTACTTACAGTGGAACAGAGGGGACAGGAAGGAAAGAATCCCACAGCAGGAGGAGAGGAGACAGACGGGCAGGTCCCAAAGACCCCATGTGGGTGGGTTGCACACAGCAGGGCCAGCTGCCCACCAGGGGGAAGGGAGAGGGGCACAGGAGCAAGAGGGCCATAGCAAAGGGAGGAGGGCAGAGGAGCAGCTGCCCAGTCCGTGGTCACTGCAGGGCCCCCTGCCTGTGCCAAGGCCAGTGGAGACTTCCTGGGTGCAAGTGGAAAATGCAGAGGTCCCTTTGTGCTTTGGGCAGCGCTGTGGCTGCAGCTTCAGGGCGGCAGCACCGCGGGCCAAGGGTGGGCTCCTGCCTTGCGAGGCACCCCCAGACGTAGAGCCCTGCCTCCCTCCCAGGGTCCCAGCCCGGGGCCACAGCCCCCTGCACCGCACAGTCTGAGATTCTGCCGAGGCTCCTGCCTGCTGCCAGCTGCCCTGGGCAGGAGGGCATCTGGAGGAGAGTGCTGACCACACCATCCAGGGCTACCAAAGCCAAACATGGGTGGAGGGCAGGGGCTGCTGGACCTTGGGACAGTACCGCCGGGACTGGCCTCAGCCTGAGGAGTCTGGGGAGGGCAAGAGCCAGCCCCCCGTTGCGCATGGGGCCGAACGCAGTGCGCACAGCTCCTGAGGCAGCCTGCTCTGTGCTCCCCAGGGGGAGGAGAGCCTGAGGCCCCAGGGTCCGAGCACAGTGCTTGTTCTGTTCCACTTGCTTCTTGGGAAGCAGGTTTGAGTAGCTGAGTTTACAAGGAAATACCCAGTGGCAAACTTGGCAGAGGAAGGGGGATTCCAATAAAGCGAGACCCTCAGGCTGCCACAGTAGCTGACTGCCAAGGGTCCCATAACCACTGCTGTATGCTGGCCGAGGGCTGGGGTCTGAGGCCACTACGCCAACCACCCAGAGCGCTGTGCACAGGTGCAATGAGGATCTGCACCGTGGGCTCCCCGCATGAGCCTGTTCCCACCAGCCACCGGCGCAGCACTGGACAAGGGTCCAGTGCTAGGGGTCCCCGTGCTCTCTCGTTGGGCAACGGTGGCAGAACTGCCTGCAGTCACGGGCCGTGGACCCAAGGGTGGTGGTAGGGTGTGCTGTTGGTGCACCAGATGTGGGTTCTGCACAGACAAGGGCACCTGCCCTGTGGCCTGGCGTGTGCTTGGCAGAGGGCTCTGGTCTGGCACCAGTGTAGCACAAGAGGCCCGTGTAGGGGACACCCTGCCCCTCCCAGCTGGATCTCTGGGCCCGAGCCACAGATGGAAGCTGCGAGAGGCTGCAGATGCCTTGGCAATTGCTGGGCTGCACCACCACTGCAGTCGGGGTCAGTTGCCCATCTGCAGAGGGGCCCAGTGCACTGCACCAGCCTCCACTGCCTCGTCTGAGGATTTTTATCCTCCTCTTCCTCCTCCTCCTCCTCCTCCTCCTCCTCCTCCTTCTCCTCCTCCTGCTCCTCCTCTTTCTCTTTCTCCTTCTTCTTGGTACTGGGAATTGAGCTGAGAGCCTTTGCACTGAACTATATCCCCAGCCTTTTTTGTTTTTTATTTTGAGATAAGATCTCACTAAGTCATTGAATTGTGCAGGGTGGACTGGAACTTGCAATCCTCCTGCCTCACCCTCCCAGATTACAAGTGTGGGATTACAAGTGTGCACCAGCACACTCAGTGACATGCGTTCCTGTAAGAGGCTGTAGATTGAGCTGATGTCACTGGATAGTCTTGACAGGGCTCAGCCATGTAAGCCACAGCTGTGCCACCCAGCTGATTTCCAGAAGGTGATGGTCTTTCCTCCATGCACCTCCTTTCAAAGGCAATTCCCTCAGCAGATGGGCAGCCCCTGCAAAGACCTGGGGGACCTGGTTCTGCTGGCCCCAACATCCAGAAATGCTACATCCCTTCCTCCCCTTTAGGGAGAGGGACAGTGTTCTGTGCATGCAGTTCAAATCATCGACAAGCCTGGCAGTCCTGCCAGCCTCACCCTCATCCTGGTCTCACGGGGTTTCCTTACTTTATTTTGTCACCTGCCGTCAGTGAAAACCTGAGAAACCCCTGGAATAGGGGCCAAGATGGCCAAGGTCCTGCCCTGAGACAGGGCTCGGCCCAATCCCACACTTTGGACAGAATTCCGGGGGACAATGGGGCGGGTGCCGGCCACATCCTGCCTACCTCACGGAGGACAGAGAGGCTCTGTCCACAGGCCTGGGCCACTGTGCCTGGTGGCAAGAGCCTGTCCTCGCTGGGCCCCAGTGGCCTGGGAAACCTTTGCAGGTGCTTGGGGCCTCTGCTAGCTCACCTTGGAGCACCGTGTCACCAGGGTAATTTCATGCCATGTGGAAATCTCCACAGCTACTGAACAGACATTCTTTCTTGGGCTTCCCACATGCCCAGGCTGAGTGGGCCAGAGCCACAGACTTGGGCTCTGCTTGCTATTAGTAAACCCCATGGGACCTTCCAGGAGCCACCCTAACCGCCGTAAACTCCCCTCCAAGCCCAGCTGGAAGTTCGCCCAGTGGAAAGTCGCCCTCAGAGGGAAGGGAGATGGCCTGCACTTTCCACTCCTGGACACATGGGAAGAAGCCTGGTTTCCTTTTCAAGAAGCTTTGCTATCGCGAATGCACAGTAGCTGCTGCAATCCTTGGAGTTTGAATGTCTGGCATCCGCTTAGCCTGGCCACGGTGCCCATTTTTGATCTGGATGTTGAGTGGAGGTATTTTTAGATGAGATTAGCATGGAAATCAGTGGGCTTTGAGGAAAGCAGGCAACCTTGGTAATGAGGCTGGGTCTCATCCAGGCAGCTGTAGGACTTAGAGAACAGGCTGAGGCCCAGGAGAAGGACCAGCTGTGACATCAGCCCCCACCCTGTCCCAAGTGCCCCACCTGCCTGCAGATGCCAAACCTGCTAGGCCCTCAGCCATGGGCTACGTGGTTACGGTTTCTAGCTAGGTGCCCCCACCCATCCCCTACACACGCATGGACTTTGGAGAGGTGACCGGATCATGGGGCATGATGCTTATCAGTGGGTTAACCCATGGTGAGTTTATAGCTCAATGTGATGCTCAGAACTAAGCCTGGTAGGAGGAGGTGGGTTTCTGTGGGTGTGGCGTGGGAGAGTCTATCTCCCGCCCTCCTCCTTTGGTCATATTCTGCTTACTGTATAGCTTGCCATGCCGTAAGCAACCTCCTCTGCCATGTCCCTCTGCCATGTTGCCCTGCCCCAAAGCCAGCCAACTGTGGACTGAAGCCTCTATAAACTCTGAGCCAAAATAAGCCTCAGCTTCCTTTGTCCCAGCCACACAGAAAGTAACTCAGGTGCATGCCAACTCCTCTGTTCCTCTATACACACCTCCGCTGTTGGTCTGGTTTCTCTGGAGAACCCTGGTTTGACCCCCTTCAAGTTTGTTTTCTCTTGCACTATGCCCTGAGTCCTCTGCCCCTTCCCTGCCATCAAGGGCAGAGATCCTGCTTGTTCTTCCTCTGACCAGTCTCCTGGGGTTCATTGAGCAATCCACTGCCTCTGGTTCATGACTGTCTCTCAGGACCTCTGAACCTGCCCATAGTAGATGATCAAAACTATGTTCTGAGCACAGCGACAAAAGAATGAATTGCTGGGTCTCTCTGCAGCACCATTCCAGATGACTAAGGGCCACTTTGTCCTCCCCCAAACGTCCTGTAACTCAGGTCAGCAAAGATGAGCTCAGTGCTCCAGGTACAGGGTCGGCCCTCAGTGTTGTTGGTCTGTTGCAGAACGAACTCACTGTCCCTGTTGGGTTGGTCTCTGCCTTGGGAAGAAATAGCACGAGTGTTGGGGTGGAGACGCCAGTGCGGACCTCTCACAGGATACCCAGCTTCTCACCCCAAGTGAGTGTGTTCTCTCAACAGCACCATAGATGTGGTTTTGAGCTGCAAATATTTTGGCCTCTCCATTTGTCAGGCATGATTTTTCTTTTTCTTTTTTTTTTAATTTTTTTTAAAAGAGAGTAGTACATGAGAAACAAACAAACATAAAATTAGAACAGCAGCAGCATGCCAGTATCATGAACATAAACAAATCAAAGCAAGAACATTCAAAGTGATACAGGGTCTCAAGGCAAATTCATACAAATCATCAGTGATTGTTAACATTGCATATCACTATCCTCAACTACATTGCTCAGATTATCAGATGTAAGAATGAAAGATTGCTCAAACCACTAAAGAGAATAAGAAAATAATTCTTCAGTAAAGCCTTAGAGATAATACAGAATTTCACTAGACAAGACAATAGGAGTTCACCATTTTAATTCCATTGAGGCATGACTTTCAATTCACGAGACAGTTTGCTAGGAGCCAGGGTCTATATGTCAGAAAAGCCCAGGGTAGACCTGCCATGAACGCTCCGGAGTGGTGCAGGAGGAGGCTGGTGAGGCCAGGCAGGTGGGGAAACTCCCCAGGAGTCTGTTTAGATCCAGGTCTAGTTAACCCCACACGCTCCAGCAGGACACAGGGAGGGATCAACAGTACTGAACAGCCACTGCCAACTGTGCTGAGGGCCAGTGAACAGATTCCTAACCAAGCTGGGCTGCTGAGGAGTAGCGGGTGGTAGGTCTATGCCTGAAAACGGCATCCAGACTCCTCTGGAATGGCCAACAAGCCCAAAGAGCTCACACCGGGACAGTGACGGAGAACCTTTCCAGGTGCTCAAGATGATGGTGACCCTACCCGGGGTGCTCAGGTAATGGAGAACCCGCCCATGCTGCTCGTGGCTTTGGAGACACTTCCCATGGTGCTCAAGGGATGAAGCCCCGCTCTAGTGTGTTAAGGAAATGACCTTCCCAAAGGCCCGAAGGCAGTAGAAACCCTTCCACGGTGCTTAAAGCAATGGACACCTTTCCTGTCGTATTCAGGGCAATGGAGACCTTTCCCATAGTGTTTGTAGCAGTAGACCCTCCCAGGGTACACAAGGCAATGGAAACTGTCTTCACAGTGCTTCTAACAATGGGGACATTTCCCATGGTACTCATAGACCATCTCTATGATACTCGGAGCAATGGAAACCTTTGCGGTGGTGCTCAAGGCAATGATGAGCCTCCCATGTTCAAGGCACCCTTGGTGCTTAAGGTGATGGAGCCTCTCCACAGTGCTCATGGAGTTGGAGTCTCTCTGCCTCTAGCGCCTTGAGACATCGACATCCTTTGGCCCAGGACCATTCAGAAAGAGCCTGTTGAAATATGGCTGAAATGGCTCAAGGTGCTCACAGCGTCTTGGCTAATTATCTCTGTGAGAACCCCAGACTAACCCCGTGTCTGTGCTCCAGAGAATCATGTGACTCAGGATCATGCTGAGGGCCCTTCTGCGACTGCAAAACACCTCATGCCCACGCCTTCTCGTCTGGCCTGCCCACAGCTCCCTGGAGAAGTCAGAAGGGGCTGCTCCTTCAGGCTCTGTCTACTTGCTGACCCTGTACCTCCCTGCTCATCTTTCATGACCTCTGAACCGGGTCGCAACCCCATAGGACACTTCCTACCTTCTTCTGGTGGCACTGACTTGTCCCCTCTGTCTGTCTCTGTCTCCCTCTGTCCCACCGAGCAGGAGCCCCTCCAAGAAGGGGAGTCTTGTTCTGGCTGGCAGTAGGTGGCATGTAGGTTGCCTGCAGAGTCCTAGGGATGCCCTGGACATACTCCTCTGAGACACACTGTTCATCTCCTCCCCTCTTTCAGGATGGGCCATCCTCCCACTCCACAGTGTGCTGGGCTCAGGCTGAGCTGGACACAAAGGATGTATCAGTGTGTGAGGGGGTGCCAGGAAGCTCCCTGTGGAGGCCCAATATACTTGTGAGTGGCAGAGAGCAGGAAACAGCCTTTGTTCCCAGACTCACAAAGACCGTGCCCGCATGATGGCAAACATCTGGGAGACACAGACATGTGGGCATCACCAGATGTCCCCAAGCATGCAGCTGTTTGTTGTCCTGATGACCAGATATCCAGCTGCTTGAGCCATGCAGTCCCTAAAGCATTGGGGTGTGATGAACAGTGCTCATAAAAGAAAGGTCACCATGGGCTCCCTTGGATCTTTTTGTACTGTCTCAGCCACTGGCCCCCCAGGATGTGAGGCTCCTCGTTTAAAGACGTGGGAACTACACACATTTCCTCCCCTTTTCTTCTGGCACAGATGTGTGAGAACAACCAGTCTGGGACCGGGAATCTTTGCCCACCTGCAGTGCCCGCCAGGGCGGAGGATGGTAGAGAGAGCACCAAGTCACATGTGAACGAGCTCCCAAACAGAACTCAAAGGTCCATTTAGATGACAGTGGAATCAGCCCAGGACAGTGGTACTGGGGACTGTGGGAGGAGCCTCACTGCCCAGGTTCCCGGTCCAGCATCACATCTCCTGCCTGCCACACCAAGGCATGAGGGCAAAGCTGCTGGGATCTGCTTCTCAGAAACAGTGACTTCAGAAATCCATGGAGGAATATGGCACTTCCCCCATATACAGCTGGGGACAAGAAACGGGAACTCTGAGGGCTGATACTGGTTTTGCAGGATCACAGGCTGAGGATGATTCCGGAAACACCACCTCCCTCGCTGCCCAGGTCAGTGAGGGGCAGACTGTAGGTCTGCCTGTGTGGAGCTGAGAGCCAGCAGAGAGCTGTGGCTGACAGCCCCACCGAAAAGCAGAGGTGCAGAGAGGATACCAGATGCTTGGACACTGCCACCAATTTCCAGAGTCCTGATTATCACCTTCCAAATGTGCCACCCCATTGCCACATGAACTGATGCATGTGCATATGCATGTGTGTGCACAGGTGCGTGCACTCACACACACACACACACACACACACACACACACACACACACACACACACATCTGTTATGGTTTATATCTAAATGTTTCCACAAAGCCTCATGCTCTCTTAAGTGGGGCTTTGGGAGGTGACTGCAGCATGTGTATGGTATTGGATTGGTCCACTGATGGGTTTGTAGCTGGGTGTGGTGTTGGGAGGTAAAGACTGGTGGGAGCAGGTGGGTTACTGTGGGCATGGCCTTGAAGGGTATATCTATATTTCCCTCCTTGTTCCTTGATTGTTCTGCTTCCCACTGCCACACTACAAAGTATCTCTCCTCTACCATGCCCCTCTGCCCTGTCACCCTGCCCTGGAGCCAGCCTACTATGGACTGAAACCTTGCAAACCATGAGCCAGAATAAGGCTCTCCTCCTTTAAGTTGTGAGTGCAGAGGCGGGGGGGTTAGCTCAGCAGCACAGCGCCTGCCTGACAAGCACGAGGTCATGAGTTTGATTCCTGATACTGGAAAAAACAAAACCAAAAAAAAAAGTTGTGAGTGTCAGGTATTGTGTCTCAGCAAAGAGAAAGTTAGCATGAAGACGGTATTACACATTAGCATGAAAACAATCAATAAGGGTTTCACTCCAAAAACTAAACCACAGCACCCATGTTCACACACAGATACACCAGCACAAATGCACTTTTCTCTGTCTTCCCGCATGTCCTTCATGTCTCCCTCTACACCCTCCTGCTTGTCGTCCTCCTCCATGTCCTCCCACACATGCTCCCAATTTCACGTCCAGTCCTCTTGCCCTTCTTTTGCCTAGATCCCTTCCTTGGGCTTCCACATGCACATTCACTTTTGGGTTCCACTTCGGTCAAGGTTTTATCAAGATTCCAGATTCACCTCCAAGTGTACATTTGCTTGTAGAGAAAGTAAAAAGTCCTAGAAATCCACTACAAATTTCTCTTCTGACCCCTCTCTGCCTCCAAAATCTCAAATTCATTCTGAGCCATAAAGCAGACTGGATGGTTTTCTTACAGTTCTAAGAAATTATCACCGGACCCCAGAGAGCAGAGGCAACTTATGTGTGATATGCATCCCTCTATTCTAGAGTTCACATTTCTGAAGTGAGGCACTGTATGAGTGAGCGATCTTACAGCATCTGACTCATGGCAGGGACATGGACACTCATCCTGGTGTGCACCCTTAGCAATGGTCTCATTGATAATTGGCCTTGAAGAGAGAAAAGGAACACTTTCAAGGAAGACCCAGAAGGTGATGAGGGCATAAGACATTCCAACAGGACACCATACATGCTACTGGGACATCAGAACATCACACAGTCCAATAGGATAGCATATGGACCAGCAGGACATCAGATGGGCTAGCAGGGCTTGTGAATCCTGACAGAACCCAAAGATATGATGAAAGGGTATGGTCAGTACACTCTGCTCCCTCCCCGTCCCCTCTGTCTGCTCAGCATTGGCTGTCCCCACGCCCTGGTAGTGATGGACAGGCCCAGCTTCAGTGCCCTATTGGTCTGCCCACCCAGCCCTCCTGACAGATGTTTTAATCTGCTGTTTGAAGAGTGGCTTCTGTAGGAGTCCTCCGCATCTGTTTCTGCTCACAAACATGAAGGCACTGTGGACAGCATGGAGGGCCCACAGTGGGTGCCACATGACCAGTGGCCCAGGTTCTCATGCCACCTTTCCAGCTGGGAAGGATTTACTGTGGGCAGGTAGGCACACATCTTTGAGTTCTGTAAGACTGTAAAACCTGAACAGTTCAGCTCCCTGAAAAATACTCCCTTCTGAAAGGAGTTGTTTATTTTACAAACCCACCAAAAACACCCAGGCAGCATAGAGATTCTAGAGCTATTCATGATTCAGCTCATTAAAGCCATTTAAATGAGCAGAGTTCTGCTTAGCCCAGGTTTTTACAGCTCATGACAGAGCATGGTCACTGCGCAATAATCACTAGGACAATCCACACAAGGACCACATCTGGTCCTGGAAAATGAGGTGGGAAAAGACGAGTGAGGACACCAAAGCCAGGTACAGCACCTGCTTGGAGCAGGGCCGTAGAGGAGGGGGTTGCTTGGCTGGATCCATGCTGTAATGTTCCCACACCTAGCCTGAGGGATCCTTTAACCCACACAGAATCCTAGAAAACTATTTGTTTACTGGGTTTGCTCAAAAGTGCACCTTTCTTGCTTGCCTTTGTTGTTCTAGGATGTGAAATTTATTAGACACATTGCTAAAGATTTGTTAAAATAATTAATAATGACTTAGCTCATTCATCTAACACGGGAAAACCAGAAGCGTTTGCAGGTTGGAAATGATCAGAAGTAATCTGGACAATGGCTCATTTTCTGCCCATGTATAAACCTGATGATTAACCAAGGGAGAGGCAAAGAAAAAGTTTCTATCCTGTTATGATTTGTGCCTAGGTGTCCCCCAAAGCCTCATCTGGTCTTAGATGGGGCTTTTTCAGAGATGAATGAAGCTAAGAGTGTATGATTGATTTGTTGTGCAATGCTGGGATTAAGGGCGGGTGATTGTTGGATCAGCCCACCAACTAGATTGGCACCGCCCTGATCCTGGTAGACTGGATATAACGTAAGGAATAGGAAGAGGCTTGTCTTTCCCTCCCTTGCTGCTTTGCTACCTTCTGCTCACCATGAATATTTCTCCTCTGTGATGCCTATCTGCCACACTACCCTGCCTCAGAACCAGCCAACTATGGACTGAAATCTCTACAAACTGAACTCAATAAGCCTTTTCCCTTCCCAACACAGGGTGTCCCTTCACACCCATCCCAGCCAGGAGCAGATGCTCAGGGTCTGAGATCGTGACCAATGCTCTCAGCTGTAGGATCCTAACATCTCAATCCAGACCTGCCTGATGTGCCGTATTCCCCGGGAGGAACAAGAAAACAGAAAACAAAGCTTGTTCAATTTTCATGAAACAACACTTTCTCGAGAGTGCAGAGCTAGCAAGTGGAAGATTATGGATCCTAATTTAAGAGGCCAAAGTCCTTTTTATCTCTAATAAGACACATTAGACTTAGAATAAATAATGGAAAGTGTATATCAGGATACTGTAGTTTGAGGATTTCTTGGTTAAATTCTTTAAGGAATCCTTCCTTTAAATTAGCCTCTTCTTTAAATTAGTAGGTAACGGATCTTAATGTTTTCACCAAGTAAGCTTTATTTTCCCTCTAGTACAAATGGCTACAGAAGGAGGCTCATGTGCTTGTGGCGGTGACAGAGTAGGAGAGAGCATCCCGAAACCATCAGTCGTGCTTGCGGCCAGTGGCTGGTGGGGTGCAGCGTCCTGGAGCCCGGGAAATGTGCAGGGAGGGGTGACGGCAGAGTGTCCATGGCTGAGACCTCAGGAGCCTAGAGTTTAGAGATTGAGGCAGAGAAATTCACATTCTGGAATATTACCATCCTTTTGCTTTCTTTTTTCTTTTTACATCTTTACCCTTTTATAAGCACATATCAATACCATAGAACAATAACATTAGCTTTGGGAAATAGGAACAACACATAGCATATCTTGCTCATTTTCAATCCCCCTACACATTCCTCCTTTCCCCTTTTCTTGATCTTCTTTGCTACCTCCAAGAATCTATTTTCTAGTTTTTTTTAAAAAAAAACATTATTCTCTTATTTTATTCATGAATTTACTTATATTTTAGGTTTTTTATTTATGAAAAAGTAGGTTTTTTATTTATGAAAAAAAATAAAAGTTTTTTATTTATGAAAAATTTAAGGATCTACGGCTGGCTTATTTCACTTAGCTTGGTTGCCTCAAGAAAATGGTTCTATCCATTTTCTTACAAAGGATTTCATTCCTCATCAGAGCTGAATAATATTCCATTGTTTACATATACCACATTTTCTATATCCATTCATATGTTGATAGGCAGCTAGGCTGTTTCCAGAGTCTAGCCATTCTAAATTGGGTTGCTATAAACATTGGTCTGCATGCATCATTATAGTATGATATCTTTAGTTCTTTTGGAAATATACCCAGAAGAAGCATAGCTGGGTCAAACAGAATTTCTAGTTTTAGTTTTTTGAGGAATCTCCACACTAATTTTCATAGTATCTGTACTAGCTCAGAACCCCACAAACAATGCAGAAGCGTTCCTTTTTCTCTATGTTCTTGTTAGCATTTATTGCTTTTTGTTTGTGGTGCTAGCCGTTCTGAATGGCCTGAAAAAGAATCTCAGAGTTCTTTTGATTTGCATTTCTCTAATGGCTAAAGATGCTGAACTTTCTTTCAGGTACTTACTGGCCTCGTGTACTTCTTTTGAGAAGTGTGGATTCAGTTAATTTGGTCATTTCTTGAGTGGGTTGTTTACTTTTGGGGGATAATTTCTCTACCTATTTGTATCTTAGACTGTAGTCCTTCATCGGAAGAGTTGAACTCACCTTTTAAAACTGCTTTCACTGTGTCTCAAAGGTTCTGATACATTGTGATTCCATTATCATTTGTTTCTAGGAATTTGTAAATTGTTCCCTGATTTTTCCTATGACCCACTGATCATTGAAGAGTATATTATTCATTCTGTCTGTGTTTGTGTGGTTTCTGTGATTTTTTTCTGCTATTGAGTTCTAGTTTCATTCTTGTGATATGATAAAATCCCTGAGATTATTTTAATTCTTTTGTATTTAAGTCTGCATTTAATGTTGTATTTCATTTTGCATTTTAGTTCTTTGGAAACTTGTTTTATGGCTTAAAATATGGTTTATTTTGGAAAAAAGTGTCGTGGGCTGCCAAAAAGAATGTGTATTCTGATGTTAGATGAAGTATTTTGTAGATATCTGTTAAATCCATTTGTTCTATGGTATAGCGTATCTTGGTTGGTTATTTTATTTTATTTTTTATTTTAAAGAGAGTAGTTAAAAAAAGAACAATAGTAACATACCAACATCACAGACATAAAACAAAGCAAGACTGTTAAAAGTGATACAGGGTTTCAAAGCAAAATGACAGGAATTAACAGTGGTTGTTATTTTGCATATTGTTACCTTCAACTACGTTGCTCAGATTACCAGATGTAAGAAAGGAAGATTGTTCAAACCATTAAAGAGAATAAAAATAATTATTAAATAAAACATTAGAGATAATACGGAGTTTCACTAGACAAGATGGTAGGAATTCACCAATGGTTGTTGCACTGCACATTGTTGTCTTCAAATCAGTTGCTCAGATTACCAGATACAAGCATGCAAAATTGGTCAAAATATAAAAAATTTTAAGCATTAACTGTTCCTTTCAATATACCATCAGACATCAGCAGTACAGTTATCCTAGCCACCCATACATACATATATATATATATATATGTACATGTATTTTGCCTGCCTTCTTTCTTTCTTTCTTTTTCTTCTTTCCCTCATCCCAGTTGCCCCTTCGTTTGAGAAATTCCTTTCTCTTTCATATCATCTATTACACATTTTGAATTTTACTTACTCTTTCAGGTTTCTACACCAGGGAGACAATATGATCTTTACACATGTGGGCCTGATTTATTTCACTTATGAGTATGGTCTCTAGTTGCATCCATTTACCTACAAAAGCCTCGAACTTGTCTTTTTTTTTTTTTAATAGCTGAATAATACTCAATTATATAAAAATACCACATCTTTTTTTATCCATTCCTCATTGGATGGACCTTTGGGTTGCTTCCATGATTTAGCTATTACAAATTGTGCTGCTGTAGACATGGGTGCACATATATTGCTGAAGTGTGATGTTTTTAATTCTTCTGGGAAAATACCCAGAAGGGGAATAGCTGGGCTAAGTGGGACTTCTGATCTGGTTATTGACATGTTTATTTGTGAAAGTGGAATATTTAAGTCCCTTATTATGATTGTATTGATGTTTATCTTGCCTCATAGTATCAAGTTTCTCAACAAGTGTTTGTTTTATTGCTACAGCAAGCAGAAATATCAAAAAGACACCTAGGATTTAGAGGCAGTGAAGAGCTTTATTTTACACTTGTGATTCTGGCTGGGGTCATTTACCCCTACAAAGCCAGGCCCCCAGTGCCTAGGGGCTAATACTTTTATATGGGGCATAAGAAGGAAGTATAAAGGCTAGACAGAACAGCCTGGCGGTTCTCTGATTACCTAGCAGGGTGAGATCACTGGTTACAAGACTAGATTAATGATTATAAAGCTTGGTACAATCAGACATCCTGCATGTTTGGTTACACTCACATGTTTACAGGGGTCAAGAAAGCAATTACAGAACCATGAAGCAGTTTAGCAATTTTCCTGGTATAGTTTTTCCCTTTCATTATGAAATCAGTATGCTAATACTCAGAGCATGCACAGTAATGCCTCTGTTCACAAATGCTTCTGTTCTCAAACAGTTTGGTTTGTGAACAGAAGTATTTGGCAAAATTTCACTTCCATTCTCAAACTCTGCAGTGGGTGATGAACGTGACTATAGCAATCTTTCCTGTGAAATGCATTAAGTTCATGAACAAAGGTACCACACTGTATTTGGAACTGTTATCTCTTCTTTGTGAATTGTTCCCTTTACCAATACGCAGTGACTTTCTTTGTCTCTTCTGACCAGTTTTGGTTTGAAGTCAACTTTGTCAGAGAGAAGTATGGCTACTCATCCTTGCTGATAGGCTCCAGCCACTTGGAATATCATTTCCTATCCTTTCAATTTCAGATTGGGTATCTTTGTGAACTATGTATGTCTCTTGCAAGCAACAGATAAAGTCAATTGGCTTTTGGTCCAATCTATCAGTCTATCTTTTGATTGGAGAGTTAACCATTTACATGACATTATAGAGTATTTAAAGTGCTTGATATTTTTGTGTTTCTTGTTTGTTTAACTATTCTTCCAGTGAGATTTATTCTTTTCCTCATGAATGTTGTCTGCATTGTCTCTGTTTAGAAGTCCCGTAAGTAGTTTCAGCAGTGCTAGGTTGGTGGTTGTGATAGTTAATTGTGTTGTCAGTTTGAACAAGACATGCTTGGCAGATTGGTTTAGCACAGGTATGGGCATGTCAGGATGACTGACTTGCTGAAGACCCACCCTGGGGGTGGGTGGTAACAACAAATAGCCTTCTAACTTGGATGGAATACGTTGTGGTCAGGGTTTACAAGGGAAAAGATTTAATACAGGACACACAATTTATAGGACTATTTTATAATATTCACACAAACAGTCAAATGCAAAAGAGTGCAAGTGATCTGTCCACACACTAGAGACCCAAGGAATCCAGCTGAGGGCCTGGATCCCACCCCGTGTCTTGCATGAGTCCAGCTGAAGACCTAGAGCCCATGGCAATGTCATTCACCAATCCAACTGGAGGCCTGGAGCCCACAAAAATGTCTCACACAAGTCTGTATGAAGGATCTGTCCTGGAAAGTCCCAAAGGTCAGTGGTAGAAACGAGAAAAACTATACCACAGGGAGAAAAAGGCTCTGGCACAACACGCAGAGAGATACACACGAGACACAAAAAAAAACACAAAAGAAAAACAACAGCGCCCCCAAAAAGAAAACTAGACACACCCACAGACACAGAGAACACGAGAACAACACAGAGTACACAAGAAAAAACACAGCGGAAAAACCTCCCCAAGAAAAACAAAAAAAACACCACCTCCCCCCCAGGTCCCCTTTAAGCCGGTGGCAAAAAACCTCAGGTGGGTCTTCCATACCCAGAACCATGCTGATTCAGTTCAGCTGGGTGTTACAAGTTGACCATTAGTTAACCCACCACAGAATAAAAAGGGAAAGAGGAAAGTTTTGCCTCTGCTTTTTTGGAAGAGCCCCAGCCTTTGCCATCACCTTTAGACATCCAGCTCCAGGCTTCTGGCATAGACTTCAGCCTTCCAGCACCAGCTCTTCAGCCTCCCAGCGCAGACCATTAGGTTCCTCCACCACTGTGATGTGGAGTCCCTTGGGACTGCGCAGTGAGCTCCAGGCCTTCAACTTTTGAATGGATCTTTTGGATCCCCAGCACACAGATGGCCTTTGGCACCCTTCCACACCTGACTCTGTAGGCAGCCCCTGTAAGTCTGCCGTGTAAATGCGCAGTCTTTTCCTCTGTGACCCCTAACTGACGCAGTAGTCAGGAGTGATTTTAGCTTCACCTTATCATGAAAGGTCTTTATTCCCTCCTATATTTTAAAGGCTAGTTACTAGAAATAGTAATTTGGGTTGGCAATTACTTTTTTCAGGGCTCAAAAGACTTCACTCCAAGATTTCTTGGCCTTGAAAATTTCTGTTAACAAATTTGCTATTATTTTGATGGATTTACCTTTATCAGTAACTTGGTGCTCCTCTGCAACAGTTTTTTAATGTTCTTTCTTTCTTCCTAGAGTCTAGCATGTTGATAATGGTGTGTTACAGACAGCTTCTTTTTTGATCATGTCCACTTGGAGTTCTAACTACCTCCTTTATCTGAGTATGAATCACAGGCCCCAGATTTTGGAAATTTTCTGTAATAGTTTCAGTGAATAAACTTCATGTCATTAGCCTCTACTTCATGCCCTGATCAAGTGCAGAGACTCTTAATTTTTTTTTAGACTCTTGTAAGAGCTCTTGGATAATTGTACTAGTTAGTTTTGCATTCTTACTGACAAAGTTTTGGAATGTTCACCTTATCTGCAAGTCCTCATATCCTTTCTTCTGATTCATCTAGCCCACCCTGAAGACTTTCAGTTGAGTTTCTGATTTCACTTATTGAGGTTTTCATTCCCAGAACTTCTGTTTTGTTCTGTTTCAGATCGTCTACCTCTTTACTGAAGTGGTCTTCCTATCCTGCATCGTCTTTAATTCATTCAGCTATTTATCTCTTTTTGGATCTCCTTGATCATTTTAACTATTGGGGGCATTTAAAAATTTTTTGCCTGGATTTTCACCCACTTCAGTATCTGAGGAGTCTGTTTTTGTAGAGTTATGAATTATTTGACTTCCTGTTTTGTCATGATTGTTGTGTTTTTGTGCTGAAGTTTGTAGATCAGTTGGAACAGACAGCTCTGCCACTGTAATGGAGATTTATTTAGTCAGTAGTTTGCTCCTGGTGATGCGAGGTGTGGGATTCAGCTTGCAAGCATCCTCTCAACCTATTCAAGGTACTAGGCTCAATCCCTACCCCTGCACTGCACGGAAAGAACAACTATCACTAATGTCAACATCCAAAGAATCAACCATAGATCCACATGCAATTTAAAACTTGTCTTAAAAGTTTCCTACTCTTTTGTTAACCCCAGAAGGCAAATGAATATTAATAATGAAGGGTAAGCTAGGAAATAGGAGAACAAAATTTAAGGAAAAAAGGAAAGAGAAGAGGAAAAAGCAAACAAAAGAAAATAGGTTCTGATGCTAATATTTTAATGTTAGGAAAAGGAAAGAGGGAGGGAAGGCCTGGGAGGACATGCAAAGGGGTAGGAAGAAAGGAGACAAGGGAATGGTCAGGCATGGACTCTGGGGGAAAGCTGCTAAACTTCCAGACAAGGCTTCTGGAGGTGTGGCTGGCCAGGGTCTGCATGCTGCTGTCTTTACTCTGAGTGCCTCAGGGCCTGGGGGCAAAAGCCACGCAGGGACCTAGTATTAGGACCACAGGGGCCCCGCCTTCTGCTGCTCCCTGCAGTGCTGTCCACAGACTCAGACCCCCTTCCACCGCAAAGCATCCCAAGCTGCACTGATTGCTGCGGCACTCACACCTCTGCAGGCTCATGTTGCCCCTCAGCATCCCTGGGGTTCTCCCAGCCCAGAGCTGGACCCCCTCCAGCCCACTATGTTCTGTTCCTTACTCTCTTTTGAATGAAACTTTCTACATAGGGTAAGTGTAACTAACTCCCAGCAGGACAGAACGCGCTTCACTCAGCTGTTAGTTACCTCTGTTGACCACGGCCCCTGCTGAGACTATGAGAGCTCTGGCCATGCACAGGGCCACCTCCACTGTGGAAGAGTCTACTCTGCCACACCTTGGGATCCTGTGGCAGGAGAGCCCAGGAGAGAAGCGCTTGCCAGTGCCCAAGGTGGTGCTCTGGCCTTCTGTGGTACCAGGAAGGACCAAACTAGGCTGAGGGGACAGAGGTGGTGCATGGCCAGCACCACAGCAGCTCAGGGGAGAGGCACTGAGAACAGGCTTTGGCTGGGTTTCAAGCCAGGTAGAGCGCTGCGGGGCTTGGAAGACCTGAGGCTCAGAGGAGGACAACGGGAGGGCGTGAGGAGAACCACGAAGTCGCTGGACCCAAGAGCAGAGCCCGACAGCTCGCAGTTTCTCTCGACACCTTCAGCCGGGTCCTCCCTGCCTGGGTGCACAGCGAGAGAAGGCTGCTTCGTTCCAGCTGGACTTGTGTTGCATCTGCAGCCGTGATTTGATCAGCTTCGTTCTGAGGGAACACGTAGGAGAAAACAAAGCACACGTTCATGAAATCTACTTGAGTGTTTGGAAAGGTCTCCATGAATAAAATTCACTAAAGTCCATGTGCATCTGATGGGACAGGTGTAAGTGAATGAACAAACACAGGCACAAGATTCAAGTCAGAGTCTGCTGAACCCTTCACGTGACTTGGCAAGTTTTTTCTGCACCTAATTCTTTGATTGACCTGGTCGTTCTCCAGTGGCTTCCCGTCACCTTCATGCTTGAAGCAAATGAACAACTGGATACAGAAATGGCCCAACGATTGGGCAGATAGGTGGCTGGGCGCAGTAATGAGCTACTGCTAAAATTTTCAACAACCTGCTCTCCATAAAGAATAGATTTGTAGCCTCTGCCACTTTGCATGGCGCAAATGATCCCACGCAGTTGACCTCAAGCAGCCAACACAAAGTCTTCATGGACCTGGGAGGATCTCACACATCGCTGTGGGGAGCAGGGGCAGGGGCAGCTCCCTGTCAGAGAGAAGCAGGGCAGGACATGGGGGAGCCGCACCTCACGGCCAACGCAGAGAGGCTCAGCTCTTGGACAGCATGACTGCGCAGGTTGCCTGCGCTCCGCCTCTCCAGGTTGGGACAGCCCACCTCTTCCCTGTGGAATGTAAACACAGCTCCTGGCCAGCGTTCCTGCGCTCAGGGCAGGATGGGAGCACAGCCACCGTCCCACAGACAGCACTAAATATACTCTCATCCACACGCACCTACTTCCGCCTCCCCGGCTGCTTGCTAGGACCTTTCATCCCTTCTCCACCTTCTTGCCTCCTGGGACAGGTCTGTCTCAGCCTCGCTCTGCAAACTAGCAGGGACAACCTAAGAGCCCATGGCCAGAAGCCAGGAGCCGGGCAGAGGCCAGAAGTGTGGAGAGGACCACTTTGGACTCTGAGTGGAGAGTCAGAAGGCTGCGCTTTTTTCTCCCGTGGCTGGTTGGGGGTTCTTTATTCGCAGAGGTAACTGATACTGACATGAAGATGCACTTCAGAAATGCCTAATGTTTCATGGGAAGACGCCACATCTCTTTCCTTCTGTATGGAAGATACAGGCGCTAGGACTGGCAGTGGTGCTGCGGGACAAGGTGCTGCTCCAAGATGGGAAGGGCACTGTATCCTCTCCAGCGTCCTCTGTCCTGAGGATCCTGCAGTTACTCACAGCATGGGAGAGAGGCTCCCTGGGGACCTCGGGGCCCTGGCTAGGTTACGCCCTGTCACACGAATGGCAGTGTGCATCACACACACACACACACACACACACACACACACACACACACACAGGGCTGATGCCGTCTCCCCTCAGAGAATACACCGGACTCCTTGCTTTCTGGAAGCCAAACCCACAGTGTGTTGTATATAAAAGCCTGATCTTGAGATCTTTGCCTTCAGATTTTAATCTCCTGTAATCAATAACTTGTTATACATAACTAAGATGAATGCTACATAATGGACCTGTGTTTATGGAGTCAATACAGGGCTCGTAGGGGATTCCTTGGCATTGTTTGCATGCAGTATAAATATTTGAAGAGTCTGCCGGTAATAGGAGTTTCTGTGTATATTATGCAGAGTTCTCTTTTATCCAGTTTGAAGTAGCATGAAGGAGCGGATGCAAATCGTCCAAACAAACACTGGCTTCTCCCGCCAGCTGGGCAGATTGTCATCACGGCTTCCGGGAGCCCTGGTGGTCCCGCACTGATCACAGGTAGATGCAGCTGGGAGAGGTGAATGGCAGGGGATGGCTGCGAGTGCTGTGGTGTGCTGTGGCGTGGAGTGGTGCGGTGTTCTGTGATGGCATATTGTGTGGTCTGGTGTGTCGTGTGGTGTGTTGTGGTGTTGTATTGTGTGATGTGGGGGTGTGGTGTGTGGCATGGTATGATTTTGAGTTGTGTAATATTTTGTGGTGTTATGGTGTAGTTAGTGCTCTGTAGTGTGGTAGTGTACAGTGTGGTGTGGTGTGGTATGGCACTCTGTAGTGTGCCACGGATTATGTAGTGTGTGATGTGTGGGGAGGTGTGGTGTTGTCTTGTGTGGTGTGGTATAATGTGGTGTGCTGTAGCACTGTGTTGTGCTATGTGGTATAGAGTTGCATCATTCAGTGCCATGTGAGGTTATGTGGTGTTGTGTGACGCTGTGTCTCATGGTATGGTGTGGTATTTTATGAAATGGTGTGATGCATTATGTGACATGCTCTGTGGTATTGTATTAGATAGTGTTTTGTGGTGTTATGTAATGTTTGTGTTGTTGTGTAGTATTGTGTTGTGAGTTTCAAGTTATTCAGTTGTGTATGTGATAAGACATGGTGTGGTGTTTGGTGTTGTGTGGTCTTTTATTGTGTAGTGTGCTGCATAATGTGCAGTAGGGTGTTTTGATATTATTTGCTGTGATGTGGTATGGTGGGGCGTGATATGTAGTATGTGGTGACGTGTGTTATTTGTTTGTTGTGTACTGTGGTGTTTTGTGGTTTCTCTGCTGTACAATATGGTATAGTGTAGTGTTGTATGGTGTGATATATATGGTGTAGTATTTTGTGGTGTGGTGGATGTGGATGGTGTGGTATGGCATACAATGTTTGGTATTCTGTAGTATTGTGTGATGCAGTATGGTGTTGTGTGGTATTGTGGTGCTATGTTGTACAGTAAAGTGTGATGTGGCATTGTGTTGTGTGGTCTAGTGGTATGCGGTATGGTATGGTGTGGCGTGTGTTATGTGGTGTGGTGTGGTATAACATGGGGTGCTGTAATGCTTGTGGTGTTATGTGGTATGGTGTGCTGTATTGTGTTGTGTGGTGTGGTGGTATGCACCATGGTGTGGTGTATTGTGATATATTTTGTGCTATGATGTGGCATGGTGTGGTAGTGTGTGTTTTGTGATGGTATATCACACGGTATTCTGCAGTGTGGTCCTATGTGGTCTGGTAGTATATTCCACGGTGCCCCATTTTGTGGTACATTTTGTGGTACAATGGCTGTGGTGTTTTATGATGACGTGTGGCAAGGTGGTTTTGTGGTGTGGTGTGGTGTGGCATGGTGACACGTAGACCTGCCCTTGGCTGCCCTGTGGTCCAGAGGACAGGGTCGGGCGGGCTCCATGCAAAGCCCAGAGGCCACACCAGCACACGGGCAGTGGGACTGAGGGCACAGGCAGGTCTGGAGCCAGGGCTGGTGACTACCGTCCCCTTGGCCCCGTGGTGGCAGCAAGAGTTAGGTTTTCCTGCAGCGAGGCTGACCCGGCTTGGCTCGAGGGTCCTCCAGCCTGTGTGCTGATGCCACAGCCGAGCACCAACTGACCCTGTGGCGGCTGCTCACAGACCCTGCCGAGGGATGGACGAAGACAGGATGCCGGCAGCCCGGGCTGAGCTCGGGTCTCACAGCAGAGGGCGCTGGCCGAGCTTGTTCCAGACTTCTTTCTCCTCGCTCAGTGGTCACTCACCGTCACCTGCAGGGTGACCAGCGTTGGCACGGGCTGGGACACACAAGGTGCTCACGGGTCTGCAGCACTGGACATTTCCTTGGGACTGGGATGTGTATCACAGAAGACCACAGGGGGACTGCAGGTGGGGCAGGGGTGGGACGACTGCAGATCTGCAGGCTGGGGCCGGCTTTGGCTGGCTCCGCTTGGCCAGGAGGAGGCACGCAAATCCTACGAGGTGCAGCTCTGGCTCAGACGGAATCCCAGCAGCAGCACCTGTCATAGAGCCCAGGACGCTCTTGAGAACCAGAGTGGAGGATGAACGCGGTGGGGCACCCTGCAGGCTCCTGGGCGTCCATAGGCAGCTGAAACATCTCAGGTCAAGAGCTGAGGAGGCGGTGCAGGGGGCCATTAGCATGAAGTCCTGCTACCAGTAGTCCTTGGAGCCCGGAGGGCTGCTCCTGGTGACATGGCCGTTAGAATGACTCACTGGCCTTGTGTTTATTTCTTCATCTACTGGCTTCTTGCTCCCTAAGTATAATAAACAAATCACAGAATGCGTTACAGTCATGGGTCACTGATCAACAGGACACTTCTGGGATGTGAAGTGCAGTTCATCCTTATGTGAACCTCACAGAGTATAATTGCAAAAACCTGCATGCTGGGCATGGCGGTACTCGCTTGTAATCCCACAATCGCGGTACTCCGGGAGGTTGAGGCGGGAGGATTCTACATTCAAACCCAGATTAGGCAGTTTAGCAATTTATTGAGACTTGTCTTAAAATTTTAAAAAAGACTGAGGAGGTAGCTCAGTGCAAACTCCCCGGTTTTCAATCCTCAATAGTTTAAAAAAAAAAAGTGCGAAGACCTGATGGATGGTCTACCACACACCAGGCTATCTGTTTTCCCACCTATAACCCTGCATGGCACATGACCATACAAAATGGTGTGCAGTGTGATCAAAATAGACGGTGAATGCTTAAATTAAAATAAATTTCTCAAAATAATGACACGTTGCCATCAGCTGCCTTCACAATACTCCCCCCTGGTTAGCCCACCCTCTTGCCCCGTTCTGAAGCAGTTCTGGAAGGTCTCTTTCACAAGTGTCTTTCACGAGCTGGGGTCAGACGCTGTAAATGCTGCTGCCGAGTGCTTCCAGCGAAAACGCAGGGTCGTAAAAGCATGGTGTGCCCTCACCCTCTGTCTTCACTGGATCCGGCGCTTCCCCCAAATCAAAACGACCAGGAAAGGTAAATGTTTTTAACCGACTCAGGACACTGAAGCAGCCAACGTAACAGAACTTAAGGCACAGAAGAAGACTTTTGTGGCAGTGATTGCAGCATTCTTGCTCACCCGTGCAGCGCTCAGCCCTCACCCAGGCTCTGGAAGGGACATGCCAGGCGCCATTCTGTGCCCACGCTGCAGGGCAAGACACAGGAGTGCCCACGAGGCTCCGTTCAAGGCAGAGACAGTGGCTGCCTCCCCGCCTCGCCCGCTCCCTCTGCCAGGGCCTCGGCACACACCAAGGCCCTTCCCCTATCCCTCTTATTTAAGTTCTAAAAGTCAAAGCCATTAAAAAAGTGCGTGGCTGACTTTAAAGAATTCCTTTCCTCACCCAGAAAAGTCAAGCGCTGCTACTTTCCATCTTAGCAGTGGGACTGGCGCATTTGAAGATGAACTTCGAAGTGCAGATCACGAAAGCCGAGCTCATGGGAACATTCAGCGCTGCCTTCTCCAGAGGGAGCAGGGCCCAGGGTTAGGAACATGCAGGACAGACGGAGGCCGCAGGGAGCCATCGGCATCTGTACGCCGGCCACACGGGCCTGGGAAGCGGCCGCAGCCTCCCTGTGTCTATTTCCTGCTCTGTAAGATGAGAATTAAAACTACTTGCCTTGAGGGTTGTGTGCTGACCCCTGAGCCAGTGCAGGCAAAGCGTCTGGGGTCCACCTGTAACCCCCGGCTGCGGCTGTGCTGCTGGCTGCACACACAGACACTTTTGTACCCCAGCCCCCAGGCCTGGTGGTGTGTTTGTGTGTGTGACAAAGAAAAGGGAAAGAACCGATGAACATCTTAGCTAAGAATCCAATTAACAAAGAAAATCGTTTGACATTTTCTTCTGGAGTCTGGCTCTCTGACACCAGTGAGCTGATGAAATCACAGGAGTCCCTTTTCCCGCAAGTTGTGCCACTTCATTAGCTAAAAGGGGAGTCTGAGATTAAAGGTAAGCCTTCCACACACAAAGAAAAAGACTTTTCTTTCCAAGGGAAAAAATTAAGAAGAAAGCTGAGCCGGTCTTAGAAACAGCACACGGTTGTCCCTGCAGGCCCATCCACACCTCAGGCTGAGCCTCCCTCGATCCTCTCTCCCCAGGATCCAGAGGCCAGCTGAGGCAGTGTGAGCACATCAGCTGCTCCTGACAGGCCTCCGCCACAGCTGGACGCTTCCAGAAGCAGCCAGAAGGAGCCCCTCATCCCTTTCCGGGAAGCAGAGTCCATGCCCCAAGACAAGCCTGGGACCTTGGCCCTTGGCCCTTTCCTGTGGGCACAGATGGTTATCCTACGAGCTAGTGTTTGTTAACCATTTTCAGTCAGCCTGGGCACCGCAGGGGGCTGGAGGAGCCCCTGCACAGGGGCCTGGGAAAGCAGGTTTCTGACCAAGGGACCTCTGCCTGCACGCAAGTCACCCCAGTGCCAGAGCCAGAGGGATAGGAGGGAGGGCTCCCCTCTCTCATCGCAGGGGAGTCTAGCCCACAGGTGGGATGTGGAGCCACCAGCGTCACAAGGGACCAGCGCTCAGAGGTACAGCCAGGGTGGAGGAGAGTTGCCCTGCACCATGGCTCTGCATTCAGGGCCTGAGTGTTGAGGAAATGCACAGTGATGCGTGTTACGTGCTGCATGTGGTTTCTCCCAAGGGTCCGGGGTGGGAGGCCAGGGCCCAGGATGGCAGTGATGACATAGGGGGACATCTACCTGGAGGATGATGGGTCATTGGGAATCACTGCCCTTGGAAAGAATTGATGTCTCTCTCACAGGACCCTGGTTAGGCCTCGCAGCAGGGTTACTGTAAAAGAGCACACCCAGCCCCTCCTCAGACTTGGTGGCTTTCTATCTGACAAGACCACTCCCTCTCATACGCATGCCTGCCACAGTGCCAACCATCAGGTGACATGATGGATCACAAGCCAGTGCTGCGCTATTTGGACTTTTGGCTTCCAAAATTGTGAGCTAAAGGAATGTCTTTGCTTCACTTGGCATTTCATCAGCAGTGGAAAATTAACTGATAGAAGACAAAGTCAGCATCCATGTAGAGAAGACCATGGAGGAAGCTGGTGACACTGAGAGGACGGCCAGCACTGGTGAGCGTGGTCCACACGGGGAGGCCCAGGCCAGCCCCTGGCTCTCTACCGCATGCTTGATTCAATGCAGATGAGCCTGCCTTCCCGGCACCACTGGGGAGTGGTGCACTTCTGCGAAGGAGGTGCTGGGGATTTCCATTCTGTCCGGCCCTCGGCTCTCCAGGCTGCTCTCTATACTTTTAGAGGAGACACTTCTTCACGTTTTTAGGACCGATTTGACTTGGGATACAACCCAGAGTCAAGTGGCATCAAGCCCAGAGAACAGCTCACAATAGAGCTTGCCATAGCACTCCGAGTTGTAAACAAGTTGGGGCCATACAGAGTTAAAAATGATGTGTTTCAGGGTCCAATGATGAGAGTTCTGAAAGCGTGCTCCAAGACTGCAAAACTTGCCTTGCTGAGACAAGTGCAAAGCCTTCCCAAGCTGCCTGCATCACGGAATTACACCCACTTAATTCCTCCCAGGCTCAGACACGTCTCTGGAAAGCCAGTCTCGCTATCTCAGCCTCATCTCTGATGACTCATCCTCCCGGGACTTGAGCGGCATACGACAGGATTGATGGCAGCAGACTTGTGCCTCCGAGGCAGTGGAACCTCAGCACACACCCATGGCAGACGCTGCTCAGGGGTCGGCGTGCTTCCCTCGGGGCACCTGCTCCCTCGGAGAGTCCAGGCAGCACTGCCAACTTCCGGAAGCTGGGACGACAGATGGAATGTGCTCGCCTCCCTGTGGAAGAGCTTGGGGAACCTGCTAGAAGAGGCAGATGAGGCACACCTGCCCAAGAAGCTGGCCCCTGACACGACCTGCCTCACGTGCGGGAATCCCAGCAGACGACACCGCAGGACAGAAGGTTTCACTTCCCTCAAGATGGGGTCTGGCACACCATGGCTGCCGTGCACGCTGACATCTGCCTTCCTGTCACTAGGAGGTGACCCTGGCAGAGCTGCCTGTGTGTTGACATGAGGTAGGGCTGGTTTGTGACAATGCTGCCAGGCTGTGGTCCACAGGCCTGAAAGAGTTGCCCCCTGCCCTTCGCAGAAAATCTGCAAATACTCAATATGCGTCACATGGGAAAAGCCAGTGTCTCCGGATCAGAGCTTTACTTTTCAACCTGAAACACTGCAAGGTACAAATGCAGACATAACTAACGCCTAAAATGCCAAGTCCCAAAGAGGCACCTCCCATTCACCTATCCAGATGGCCACTCCAGACTCCAGGCTTGTGCTGTAGCTCACGACAGTCTGAGGAAGTGAACATGTGCCGGCGGGGGGAGCAGAACATTTCCGAGAGCCGTGTGCTCCTCCGCTGTGGCCCGGCCGCAGCAGCTGAGGCAGTGCTGGCGCAGGGTCCCTCAAGACGCGGTGCTCCGCACTTTGCACCTGTTTCCACAGCCGTGGTTTCAAACTCCTGAGTGGTGAGCACAGGGGTGGCCCCTCACCCTGACTTTGAAAAAGCCCTGTGAGACGGGGGCCCACACCCAAGCCCCCCAAGTACAAATTGTCCTCCACAGAACCGTTCCCGGTGCCAGGCAGGCCGCGTGGGGCCTGCTGGCGTGTGAGGGTGACAGGCTTGGCTAAGGGCGAAAGAGTTTTTGGGGAAGTGAGACAAAACTCACTTCCCAGTTCTCAGGCTTCTTCCGCAGCTCCTTGTGGCCCAGAGCACAGTAGCCAGCATTCTGGGAACTCGCTATGCGCTGGTACCCCGAGCTCCGTGCAGGAAGTCCCTGCAGGCCCGTGGGGCAGAAGCTGAGACTGCCTCCACAGAGCAGATACGGAGCAGGAGGCTGGCAGGGATAGAGGGTGAGGACCTAGCACAGCACCTAGCACACAGTAGGTGCCAGTTATCTACCTAGCACAGTTCATACGTAGCACAAGAGAACTACCAGGAATTCACCTAGAAAAGCACCTACCACAGAGGAGGGGCCAATGATTTGCTTAGCACAGTACCTAGCACAGGGGAAGGGACATTCATTTACCTACACAGCACCTAAAAAGCAGAGTCAATCATATATACCGCACAGCACCTCGTCAGCAGTGCCACTCATTTACTTAGCACAGCACCCACCCCCAAGGATAGCTGTTACCTGGTAGAGGGGGTGTTAATAATTTACAAAGTGTGATTGTGGTTTAAGAATATGATAAAATATAGTAAGTGCTGCTAAGTGTATCCAGCGGAAAGGCAGGCTTGTAAAAATACGACAGTAAGCCCTCGTCTACCTTATTCACCATGCCTAGCAACAGTGCAACTCCGGCTTTTCCCCACAGGCAAAATAACCAGGAATGGTAAGCATTTGAATGAATTCAGAACATTGAGGTGGTCACAACAGCACAACTGAAGACTCTCATGAAAGAGCACCTCCAGAGCTGCTCCAGAAGGTGGCAAGAAGGGTGGCATCAGTGTGTTCAAAGTGAAGGTAAGGATTTTGACAGGGATTAATGGCAATGCATCTTTTAACGTAATAATTTTTTTATTTAAGCGCTCATCCTACTTCAGTTATACCTTGTAGCCAGCACCACACCTGGCACACGAGTTGGACCAATCACTGGTGACCAGCATGTCACCAAGGACCCTTTCTGAACACCCTGAAGATCCCAGTCCCTGTATTGGACATGGGGTGTTTAGTTTCTGTGTCCCTCCAGCCTCATGAGAAGGGCTCTCCAAGCAATGCTGAGCAGCCTGGTCCCTCCCAGCAGGGGCCCACTGTCCTACATTTGATCCAATGGATTCTGTTATTTTATCTACCTCTAACTGATAAGTTGCCAGTTTTCTGAGTTCGGAAACCTTAACATGCAAGGCGGTGCCATCGTGGAAGGAATGCACACAGCAGTGTGTTTAGAAAAATGGCTTCTTCTAGCCCTTTCTTCCCCTTCATCCAGTCCCACACCAGTCCTGGGCAGCTTGGCGGGGCACTAGCCTCTGAGATTTGGAGCCAACGGCCTGCCAACCATTGATCTTCACCCATCAGGGCCTGATCTTGAGCTCACAGGCGCCTCACTCCCCATTCAGGGCAGGGAGGACTGCGGGCTGGGCTGTGACGACAGCCTTCTTGCTGCCTGTGGGCCTGTGGCCCTCCAAGGCTCTGCCAAGCCTCCTCAACTTCAGATTTCCACTCCCTGGATGCCAGGCTCCTATTCTTGGCCCCATGGGCAAGAAAGACCCCATTGCATTTTCCCGGCACTTGGGGAAGAAAACTAGTAAGGAGCACTTTGAGAGGCATTAACAGGGAGCTTGTGTGTGTATCTGCTATAACCTGGGGTGCCCCGTGACAACCGTGTCGAAGGAGCTGCGAGGGGCGCATGGAGCAGTCAGCCCGGTTGGGTCACTGGCCCCGAGGCATTTGGGAGAACATTAATCTGGGTGAGTCTGAGGGAGTTTGGATGAGATTAACATTTGAACTGATAGACTGGGTAAGCAGGTTTCCTGCCCTGTGCAGGTGGGCCACCTTTAATCAGTGGAAGGCTGAATAGAATGAAAGGTCTGACCCTCCCTGAGTGAGAGAGGTCCTGGCAACTGGTGGTCGAGCAAGGGCACTGTGGGACTTGATCCGGAAAAGCAGCTCTTCCTGGCCCTTGAGCTTGCTAACTGCAGCCCGGTTACCTTGTGAGTAGTTCCTGTAACAATCCCTGTCCATCTGTCTGTCTGTTGACCCACGTACCTGTCTGTGTCTGTCCTCATTCATCTGTCTGTCTTCCTACTCATCTACCTGTCTATCTGTCATCTGTCCATCCGTCTCTCATCTCTCCACCTGTCATTTATCTAGATACCCAATCTGTCTGCCTGTCTGCTACCTGCTTGGCTGTTTCCCTGCAGAGCACTGACTAACATGAGTGTGAGCTGAAAGGTGTGTGTGTTGGCATATGTAACCCTCTTGCTGACAGACAGCGCTTACCCGTGTCACACAGCAGGCAGCGAATAAGTGCCTGCTTCTCAAAGCCCCCATCTCCCGGCTCTCCCACAGGTGCAGGTCCACCTCTAGCAGGCAGCACATCTTGACTGCATCTCTGTCTCCAACTGTGGAGACCTTCTCGCTCTTCACCCTGCTGAACCTGCTGGCCCAGAAGGCCCAGGTAGGAAGTCTGCAGTGGGCTTCCCAGCATCCTTTGGCTGTGACTCTTCCTAGCGACGTAAAGAACAACACAGCTCCAGCATGTTCTATCTTCCCATGGCAGAGCCAGGCAAATGCAGATATGGATGGACCAGGAAGTTGTATGTGTCCAGCTGTGCAAGGAGCCCAGGCCATGCCACTTTCCCCTACCATGCTGGGCCCCACACCTGCCACTGCTGTCCACCAGTGTGAGCCACAGGTCTGCCCCTGTCGTTCTTACCCACCTGCAGGGAGGCCCGCCCAACCTGGCGGGGAGGGGCTAGACTCTCCACGGCAGCAGCCTGGGACCCTGGGACCTGGTTCCCCGTCCCCTCCCTGCTCTGTACTGCTGGGCTGGCACTTCCAGCTCCCATCCTCTGGTGTAGTCTCAGCCTGGCCGTGGTGAGCGCCTGGCCCTCTCTCAGTTCTCCCCGCCAGCCTGCACTCCCCTGATGGCAGTTTGTATGCATGCGTGAGTGAGTAGACGCGATGCACATGCCAGTGTGTGCGAATGTGTGCCTCCGTGCTGGAGGCCGAAGATGGAGGTGGTGAGGCCTTGACCTGCAGGTTCCTGGTGAGGCTCTGTGCACCAGGGTGCTCACTTGGGCCACACAGAGCTGGGCTCCGCTATAGAGAGCCCTTCCTGGTCCTTGTCTCGGTCTGGGAAATTTATATTTGTGATCCCATGGAAAGGTTATTGGAATCCTAGCAAGTTAATTCCAGTCTACCACTACCAGTGTGACCCATAGGGAGAATAGACACTAAGGCATATCTGTAGTTGTGGGGAGCCGAGGGGTCCCAAGTCCAGCCAGGGTGATGGCTAACTGGAACCAAGGCCGCAACCCAGGGCCAGACCCAGGTCTTATTAATTCTGTAAGAGGGGAGTGGCTTGGGGATGAGTGAGTGTAGTGCCAGGAAATAGGTGAGTGCTGTGAGCTGGGCTAGGTAGGAGGCCTGAAATCACCTCTGCAATATGCAGAGAGAAGGATCAGCAGAAAGAGTAATCTGCATAACACAATTCAGTAGAATCTAACGTTTCGGGATCTGTGCTTCAGCTCTGCTGTGCAATCTTTTATACCCTGAGACGGCACAGCCTCTTTCTCAAGGCTCCATCCCAGTCAACAGCGCGGAGGCAGCTCTCCCTCCCACCCGGCTCACACGTGCTTCCTGGGAGCTATAGGCAGGCAACACTGCCCTGTTGCTTTGCTTCAAAGACTACACACCAGCACCTCGGCTGGACCAGTTTGCATTGCTTAAAGCCAATTAGGGGGTAAGGAAAAGTCCCAGCCAGCTCTGCACACATCAGTATATGGCAATAGGGCCGGCATCAGCCCGAATGGAGACAACTGCTCCTCTTTCAAGGAGCGTGGTCAGGTGGCCCTTCACACTCAGCTTGCACCACCTCTGTGCAAGCCTGGCAGATGCACACATACGTGTGAATGTGTCTGCATGTGTGAGTGTGTGCATGTGGTGTGAGACATGTACGTGTGTAAATGTGGGTGTGAACACACCAGAGTAAGAGGACACAGACTTGTGTAGGTGAGTGTAAGTTTCCCAAGAGCATAACTGCATGTGTGCACATATATACAGGTGTGAAATGTCAGTGTGAATGTATGCATTGTGTACATGGGGGGCATGTGAGTGTGTGTGTATATCTGTGCACATGTGCATGTGTACATGCATGGACATGTGAGCATATGTGTGCAGGCATGTGCACATGTAGGTCTACACACTGTGAAGATGTGAGTATGTGTACATGTGTGAACGAGTAGATGTGATGCATGTCAGTGTGTGTGAATGTGTGGCTGCATGCACATGCGATTCTGTATGTGTGAATGTGTCTGTGCACACATGTGTGAGCATGGTCTAATGTGTAAGTGTGTTCGTGCATGGATGTGTTGGGTCAATCTGTGAGTTGGCATGTGGGGGCAAGTGCACATATATAAATGTGTGTGAGTGTGGTTGTGTGTATCTGTGAGCAGTCAACATTGAATGCAAGTGTGTGTTTGTGTGACCGTGTAGACACGCATGTGTGTGCACATGTGTGCATGCACATGGGAGTGTTCGTGTGCATGATGTGGTTGTGTGTGAGCACTCACAAATGCATGAGAGTGTTGTGTGTGTGAGTACATGTGTATAGTCAGTGCAGCATGTGCATGTGTGAATGTGCACGTGTGGGGGTGTGTTTGTGCCAGCACAGCCTTGCCAGTGGAAACCACAGTGCTGTCCAGAGGCCACTTCAGAGGAAGGAAGGGACGCGAGGGCCCAGCCGGCCAGTGGCTGTGACCGTGTGCGTGCCCCTGGGGGCTCAGGGAGGAGAGACACAGGGCGACACTGCAAGCCTGACCAGAGCGTCATCCCCGCATCGGGCCGGGGTGCTGGGGGAGCAGGGGCAGGCCTTAGTGGGAAGGTGTGCACTGTTCGGGAGGAGCAGTGGGGTGACACGGCCAGAGCCCTCAGTCCGGGCCCCGGCCCGACACAGCACAGCCGGCGGGGTGTCCTCAGCCTCGCGCAGTCCGGGGCCTCCAAGTCCCGGGCAACGTTTCAGTGTTTCTGCTGCCTCAGCAGCGGGACTCACACGCTCAGGCACTCTCAGATACCTGCTCACTGCCGGCCTTACACTGACCCTGGGGTCCATTATAAGACACGTTCAGATACTCACTAATTTGCACGCTCACACTTGGAGACTTTGGCTCCCAGTCCCAGGCACTTTCAGACACCCCGTCATCTGCAGGTGCACACTCGCAGTCTCCAACTCTCACACGCTTTCAGGCGCTGGCTGACTCTAAGGCCCACACTCACACTGGACACTCTCGGGCTCACATCCGCAAAACTTTCTGACATCAACCCCCACCCAGACTCACACACTCTGACATGGCTGGGCTCACACTCGGTGACACTCTGACACACCCACTGTCTCCCAGGATCACATTCACACTCCAGAATCCTTGGGCTCACATTCTCAGACACTGCAAGGTACTGACTCACCCTCAGACTCCCACTCCAGCACACGCACACTTATACTGCTAGATGCCTCACACCCCTGCTCACCTGCAGACTCCTACCCCCGCTGCAACACCCTCAGGTTCACACTCTCAGACACTTTGCTGGCACTCACACTCTGACACACTTAGGCTCTCACTCTCAGGCACTTTTGGTCACCCATTCACCTACTCACGTGCGAGCTCTCAGGCTCGCACTCAGGTACTCTGAGACACCCACTCACTCCCGGACTCACTCTCAGAAGCTTGTGGAAACTTCCTCACTCTCAGACTCCACTTAAAACCCAACACTCTCAGACGCTTCGGACACGCACTCATCCCAGACTCACGCTCACACTCGGGCACCACGGGCTCGCACTCGAAGACACTTTCTGACCCTCACTCCCTAGCACATCCACACTCAAGATGCCCAGGCACACACCCTCAGACACGTTCAGTCACCTGCTCACCCTAGACTTGCACTCGCACTTTGACGCTCTTAGGGTCACTCTCAGACACATTTAAATACGCATTCGCTTTCAGATTTACCTGCACACTCTGATACTCTCAGGCCTACAGACACTTTAGGCACATCCCTGCCTCCAGATTTGCGTTTACACTGTGACGCCCCCAGCCCACTCTCGCACACTTTTGGATACCCGCTTACTTCGATGCACACTCACGCTCTTATCTTGTACTCTGACAGCTTCAGACCCTGCTCACGCCCAGACTCACACACCCCGACACTTTTGTGGTGTCACTGTGACGCTTGCAGACACTGCTTGCCCGCAGACTCAGCTCACCATCTAATACACACTCATTCCAGCTCATCCTCACAGACGCATTCTCAAACTCACTCTTTCTCACATGGACAGATTAAACACTCGCTCCCTGTTCACACTCTCAGCCCTTCTCAAACTCGATCTCGCACTTGCGCTCACACATCCGCACCCTCACTCCCAGACTCACACCTTGACACGTTCTGACACTCACAGTCTCCTTCCGAAGACCGAGGCCACGGAAGTGAGACTCCCACTGACTGTCAGTGTCCGCCTGGGGCTCTGCGCCGGGGCAGGCAGCCATCCCAGATCTGCGCGCCACAGGCGTGGAGACACCAGCCGAGACTGTGCCCTCTGCCTCCTGTGACCTTCCGGAGGGCTCTCCCTCCCCTGCCGGTGGCCTGGCCGTGGTGTGCCTGGGCTCAGGGCTCGGTGACAGCGTGCACAAACACGGCCGAGTGACGGGATGTGCCCTCTTGGCAGAGCAGCCATAGCTGTGGAGCGCAGCGCAGACATGTCTCCGTAAGTGTATATCACCCAGGAAAGCAGGGGTGGAAGCGCTCCGGGCTGCGTAGTGTGTGTGTGTGTGTGTGTGTGTGTGTGTGTGTGTGTTTGTTGCTAAAAATAAAAGGAAAAAGTTAAACAAAAAGAGGCAAAATCGTTTCCTCAGACCCACATGTCTAGATTTTAAGCTGCTTTTCCCATAACATTGTGTTGTCTTTGTTAAATATTTAAAATGCAGACGCGAGACAAATGGAGCTAAGGGCCCCTGTGTCCCTGAGGACGCGCACATGAAGTGGCTGGCAATATATCACGTGTTTGACTGCACCAGATTAATATTTACCCAGGGATAAACGGAGCAGCTTACAGAAGCATCAACAGTCCCTTCCCAGTCGCACACGTGGCGTGGCGGGAACAGGGGCCCCAGTCTGGGGATGGGGCCTGTGCGGCCAAAGTGGAAGTGGCCCTCCTGCCATGAGGGCCAGCCCCAAAGTCACTGTTCTGAGACTTCCTGCCCGGCGGGCGGGTGCCACACCTCCCCGCTTGCACAGAGCTCCGTGTCCTCGACCATAGGCTGCGTGGCATCGCTCACACAGGAAGTAGAGAACTAGATATACAGCCCCTCCCCTAGTCCTCTTTCTGCAGCACTGCAGTTGGAGCCCAGGGCCCCGTGTAGCAGAGCCAGCACTCACCTCCGAGCCACACCCCAGCCCGGCACACACTTAGCACAGCACTGCCCGCTGGGACCGCTGGCAGGGCGCATGGCCTCCTCATCCGCTGTCTCGGGAGGCCTCCATCCCCAGGAAGGTTTTGAATCCTAAGCCAGGAGACACTGCAGGAAATGCCGTGCTGTCCAGCCTGGGATGTGGCGCAGTGCGGTTCTTTCTGACCTACACTGGTTGGCAGGGCGTCAGAGCGGCGCAGGGTCAGGCTTGTCTACTTGTGCGCTGCTGGGCGTGTACACGCACGTCTGTTCCGCAGACACTCAGAGAGCCCTGTGGTACCCCGCAGACCTTGTGGAGGCTGGAGGCCACCAAGAGGCAGCAAAAGGAAGGGCCTGGTCCCCCAGACGCGCAGGAGAACACACGGAAGATGCCTAGGCCTGGTCACCGCTGGACCCTGGCAGCCTCTTCCCTCCTGGTCTGCTTCAGGAAACTGCTAGGGTCCACACACTTGGCAAGGTGTGACAACTGCTGGCCCAGGGAAGACTCAGACAACACAGGTGAGTGGGAGAGAGGTGGCTATGTGCTCACGTCACAGGCCTGTCTGAGACCTGGCGACTGTGTGGACCCTCTGCTCAGAGCTGTCCTCTGCAAGGTGGTTGGCCCTTCATGTATACTGTAATTAGTCAAGCATGTCCTTTCTTCTGACATAAAACCTGGAGTCTTAATGGGCGATTTTAGATGTTCCGTACAAGTTTCACTTATTGGCCTGCTGTTCAAGACACTGGCTCTCAGGTGGGATCTCACTGTCAAAAGGTCTGTGAACCCCGAACGTGCTAGAGAAGCAGTTCGGGACCTGGGCCTGATTCCAGTCGGCCTCTGTGTGGGCAGAGCTCTGAGTGCAGGGCTCGTGGGGAAGTGAGCACCGGGCAGGCCATGGCTTCCTGCATCCCTGAAGCCTCCCACTGCAGGAGGGCCAGGTGCACTGGGAACGCCTGGACAGCCTCACAAGGGAGGCTGCTGCAGAGCACAGGGGCAGGAGCTGCAGGGTTCCCCGTCTCCAGGGCTGGGCCAGTGGAAGCCTCTCCAGGTTGTGACTCAGGGGCCCAGCTCCTCCACCCCACGGCTTCTCAAATCTAAGGTCACCGCGGAGGAGAAGCCAATGGACAGCGGAATGAGCACACTGGCTTCCCTACTCTTGACCTGGACGCTGCACCGTTTGGACCGTCCTGTGGTTACCCGCTGCCTAGGATGAGCAGCTTGAAGCTGACTTAGTGATGCTGCCCAGCTCGGCCCCACAGATGGTGATAATGCTGAGAACCTGCTGACACACTCCAGGCTTGGAGCAGGCTCTCACACACGTCTCACCAATCTATCCACCCTGCAGAGGAAGTGGACGCTCCAATGGGCCAGGGCTGCTCAGGACTGGAGTCTGGGGATGCGTGAGGTGATACTTTGTGGGCCTAAAGTGCAGGGAGGGACACCCAGGAGTCCAAGGGAGCTTTCAGGCTACAGAAGTGCCAGAAAGCCATGGTCTGTGAGGATGGGTCTCGGGGCCAGAGGAGAAGCACCGCGTGGGAAGAGCCGGGTGAGCACTGGCCTGCCGTGCGCAGCCGGTGGGGGCCACAGTGTGACCTGGGCACGCGGGCGGGATGGTGAGACCCCCACATGGCTTACTGAGCTTGGTCTATGCTCTGGGGACCCTGGGGTTAATGAGATAAAACTCCTGGAACCCACAGAGGAAAGGGCTGGGCAAATGTGAGGCTCCCGGTCCACAGCACAGCGCGACAACAGATGGGAGCTGTTTAGGGCCTTTTATCCCTCTTCCTCTCCCTCCTCCTCACAGCTAAGGGGAGAAGAATGCTGCGTGCGGCCCAGATGATCCATCAGCCGGGCACGGCTGGGGAGAGGGCAGCCGCCCCCAGGAGAGACGCCCCCAGCCCAGACATCAGTGCGCGGCCCACCGAGGAAGCTGCGGGTCATGGGAAAGGTCCCCTCAGACCACAGGGCACACCCTAAACAAACGCAGCCACACGATGCGTGCATTCGAGCGCTGCCCCGGGGAGTGCGTGCACATATGTTCTGTGTGGAGGAGGCGGCGGCACAAGGCCTCCAGAAAGCAATGTTCAAACAAATTCCATCAATCAGACTTGGTCCTGTGAAGTGTGGAAATGCAGCCTGGAGGGGCCAAGTGCAGGCTCTGTCAGCAGCTGCCCCTGTGAAGCTCGCTCGGCCACGTCCCTCGCAGACACAGTGCTGTCTTGGCCGGGCCTGGAGGAAGCTGGGTGGCAGCAGAGGGGCGTGGACTGCACACTGGCTTCCCCTTCCCCCTCCCGCTGCCAGGCCCTGCCGTGGCTTCCCGCGGCCTGGCTTCCTCTCCACAGTCCTGGGGCAAGAAAGACAAGTGAATCTGTTCTCCAGCCACCGGACCTGGGGTCTGGGGGACAACACCCGGCGGAGGACAGTGCTCACCCTCCCTGCACCTGGGCTTTCGCAAGCAGTTACTACTACCGTTCCAGGGTGCTGGGAAGGAGGGAGGAGGAAGAGGAACGTGCCCAGAGGCTGCTGACTTCTGCCTCCCACCCCACGCCATGCCGGTGCGTCAGTTGCACAGACGCACTGCTTCCCCTACAAGGGTAACCGGGGGCTGGGCGGGTGTCCCGGTGAGTATCCCCCGCGTGGTACCAGACCACTTGCGCACTCCAGCCCAACCCTAACACCAAGGACCTGCCATCTCTGCAGGGAGCAGGACTGTGTGCTGGCTGACAAAGCACAGGCCTGGCCGGAGGAAGATCAGCCTTATCCATGGTGCCTGGGACACGGGAGCATGGAAGACGCCAAGGGCTCGGTCCCCTCTGGGAAATCTCAGGATGAGGGTGATGTGCGTCCCGGCGCCGAGCTCCCTGCTCCTTCTGAGCCATTCACCTCCCTGGCTGGCTTCCCTGAGAACCTGCTGGGGGGCGGACATGCGAGGCCACGTTGTGATCTGCCCCCAGCGAGCATGGGGGAAAAGGAAGAGCAGCTCACAGATTGAAGGCCAGTCCCATGCCACAGAACCACACCTTCCACAGAACGCACTCACTGTCCCTGCACAGAGGCACGTGCCGCAGACACAGGCAGCACCTGCGTGCAGAGGGGTTCCTCACCACACGGTACAGCCTCCAACGGCCACCTAAATGTCAGATCCAAGCCCAAGTCTCCGGCTGCCTCTAAAACCACAACTTCCAGTGTTTCCCAGTCTACACGTATTTGCAAACAGCCTGCCTCGGTGGCCCGGCTGAGCCACGTGAAGGAAGATCTGACGCGGCATGTTCTGCTGGTATTGCTTCGTTTTGTTTTGAAATACGTGCAGGTAAAACAACACAGGACACTGTACCCCTCTGGACTTGTCTCTCCCCCACCGCTGGGACCCCCAAGGAGCCCGCCCTCCTACAGGTTGAAGTCACGGGCAGGGTGCTACAGCTGTCAGCACAGCCTGCACATCCTGTCTCATCTTGTTCCAGGCATCCACCACCACCTCGAGAAATCCGTTTCCCAAAGCCAGAAGCCACAAGAGTAGTCTGTCGTCACCTTCGCTGAGAGCCAGGCCACCAGCCCCGCACCAGCCCAGCCCCGCTGCTTGCTTCCAGGGTGAGTCGTGTGTTAACAACAGCTCCTCTCAGGGTGCTCAGCTCTCAGACAGATTTCTGTGGGACCGTGGTGTGGTGGGTCGGCTGCAGGCCAGGTTGGGATTATGGCCCATGAGCTCTGCCGGCTTTTGGGGACCTTCGGTTCTGGAGCTTCCTCACTGTGATTTTGCAGACTTGCTGGAATCTTCATGGGGTTTTGTGTAAGAAATATCAAGTACATTATCTGAGCTAACTGGTGTCAGTCAACAAGTAAATATCAAAGTCTAGCATTAAAAATAGAACACACCTGTAATCCCCGACATGCTGGCATACGGGGGCAGGAAGATGCCAAATTCCAACCCAGCTTGGACAACTTAGTGACTTAGTGAGACCCTGGATCAAAAACCGTTTCAATTATTTTAATTTTTTTTGTTAGTACATGTGTGTAGTAGACAATGCTGGTAAAGGTACGTAACACATCTTAATTCCTTTTTTTCTTCCCCTATCCTTTCCTCCCCATCCATCTCTTGGCTTCCACCACTACTTACAATTTAAATAAATAAATAAATGGCTGGGGACTTAGCTCAGTGTAAAGGCCTTGGGTTCAATCCCCAGTGCAATCAGTTAATCAACCAATGGAACCAAAGTGAAATCTTTTTCCCTTTGACTGAGGGGTCTGTTCAGTCACAAAGAGATCAGTTGCTTTTTTTACAGACAAATTTCAAAATATTAAGGCCTAGAGAATTGGGCGTAACAGGTTTTACACTTATAGTGTATACTTACACACACAAAATGAGAAGCTTCTCCCATCCTCTCTGTAATAGCAGTTTTAACAGCATCTGTAATATGCTTCTACAGACACAACAACTCATATCCACGAATGTAAGAGGAGATCTGACAACACCGATGCTGCTGGCACCTGGGCAGATGCCCACCCTGTCCACAAACCACATTTCTCCCGTCAGCAGCCGGAGGGAATGTGCAGCAGATCCCCACTGTGGTGAGAGGCACTGATGACTGCCCTTACTTCACACCGGACAGAGACTGCTCCGGGGCAACGTGGGGGAGGACGGATCCCAGGCATGTCACAGACGGGCCAAGGTAGACACTGGGTTGAAGTTTACAAATATTTTCACATTAATCTCCTGTTCCCTCTGATCAGGGTGCAGAGTGCACAAGGCTAACTGCACTGGAAGCGATCTAAATGAATGGCCTGCATTTAGCTTGTTTCGGTTCGTTTGATTTAAGCTCATCAGAGCAGGAAGGAAGTAGCCCACATTCGCCATTAAATGGCTAAAAATCCAGTGCAAGATCCCCCATCACCGATCACCTTCCAGGGGGTTGTGAGATTCCTGGCTCACGAGGTTCAGGACCCCTTGGAAATCAGGTCCCCTGCAGAGAGGGTGTGGGATTCCTGCCGCACACTGAGCTCCTCAGAGAGGGTACAGGTCCCTCACCACCCAGCACCTCAGAGAGGAATGTGAGATCCCAAAAATGATTTCCTCACAGAACGCAGGACCCTGGAGTCTCCACATGCCTGGGGATGAGGCAGCGCAGGGACCCCAAGGCCAGGGATCAGGAATGTACTGAGCACATCACTGTGATTACAAGTAAGTTTTAGCACATCGGTGGATTCATAAATAAGGAACTCACAAATACTCAGGATCGCTGGCTAGTGACAGAAATAGACAGTGAGCAGCCGTGCCAGACTATGAGGCCATGTCCAGCGAAGCATGCTTGACTTTACCCAGGATCTCCGGGAAGCTGTCCGTGCTTAAGGCAAGATGTGGCTGAACCTGACAGCGTGAGCGGCGCTCCCCAGCGGGCCGGCACCCTGTCCTCTACCGAGACTCTGACGGACTGCGCTGCCTCTTGCATGTGGGTGTACCGTGGCTTCCGCCAAGCAAGACCAGGTGCCTTCCCAGCTCCAGACACTAGCAGTGACTGTGGGAAGCACCACCCACCCAGGCCACTGGGAAGCACAGCGCACCAGGAATTAAGAAGCCTTTCCGGGAGCAAGCGTCTCAGAGAAGCCCCACTGTAGCTGGTGGAATAACATTTCCAGTGAGAACAGAACATCCCACTTCTTTCTGCCTACTCACGTGGCCGTGAGTGTGTCACTCTGGGGGTGGTGCTTTTGTGCCCTCGATGCCTTGGAAGTGACTCTGCGGAGGCAGCAGCTATGATGGCAGCATGATGACACGCATAGCAGGCACAGAAGCGGAGAGAAACCACATCGTCCTCTCTGGACAGGAGGGGACTTAGCACACTGCCACAGGGAGGACAGTCCCCTCGTCCATGGCAGGACAATATTTGACACAGAACACCACAGCTATGGCTTCTGGTCCCGGGGAGGAGTCGCCCCTACTCGGTGCACCGCAGCCCAAAGCCAAGTCCTTCTGGTGCAGTATGCCACCCGCCCAGTGCCATCTGGACAGGTGCAAGTCCCTGTGTTCCGGCCAGGACTCGCCCAGGCTCCTCGCCTCACTGCCAGCCTGCACCGACCTCTGCTGGTGTCCTGGTTCTCCAGGCCCAAAGACAAAGCTCACGAGCCACAAGGTCTTGCACAGAGAGTCAGGACGAGACCTGCAGATGAGACAGGACTGGAAATGCCCCAGTGCATCTCCCAGCGGAGAGTGCCCACTGCAGAGGGCAGGGGCGGGAGGAGTGCATGCTCTGCACCTCCCTGCTGCCCCACATCATGTGAACCTGCTCCGGCCTCAGAAGGATGGTGCTTTCTAGCACACTGCAGTGGCAGCTCAGATGCTTGGCCATTGCAGAAACAGCACAGCAGTGCTAAAAAGGTTAAGACAGAGCTGCAGTTCCTCCTCTGGATGTGCCTGAAAGAAGCGGAACTGGAATGTGAGGGGACAGCTGCACTTCTGTGTCCACTGCAGCGCTGTTCAGGGTGGCCAGATGTGGGGCAGCGTGAGTGGCCTTTAGCAGAGGAGTCAATCAAGAGAATGTGGCACAGACGCGCTGTGAGATACTGCTCAGCCACACAAGGTGAAATCCTGGCATGTGCAGCAACATGAACGGAACTGGAGATTATTGTGCTAAGTGAAATAAGCCAGGCACAGCAAGACAAGTGCAGTACTGTCTCGCTCAAATGTGGAATGTAAAAGAAACTGCAGTGCTCAGCTGGCTACCTCTACAATCCCAGCACTCTGAGAGGCTGAGGTGCGAGGGTCACAATTCAAACCCAGCGTGGGAAACCTAGTGGCTTACCAAGACATGTCTCCAAAGCTAAAATAGAAGACTGGGGACATAGCACAGGGCCAAGTCCCTGGGTTCCATCTCCAATCCTGCAAGGGAAAAAAAGTAGCTCAAATACACAGAGATAGGGGACAAAACAGTGGTTTCCCTGGATGGGTGGGTGGGGTCATTGGACAAGGCAGTGGACGTATGGGTTGAACACATTTAGGATTCTGAGGGACCACGTGAGGGTGGTAGGTGACAAAACTGTACCTATTGGGATTTTTGCTTGGAAAACATGTTCAGAGCCGGCCTTGGTAGTGCACGCCTGTAATTCTAGCACTCTGGAGAGCTGAAGCAGGTGGAGTAAAGGTTGGAGCCCAGCCCACTGCTCCTGCCATACACACAGAGTGCCCACAGGGTGCTGGATGCGGTGCTCCGCTTCAAGGCAGAGGCCACTCCACCGTCTGTGTGCATCCCGGAGCTGCGTGCTGTAAAGCTCAGAAACGCACAGTGCAACTCATATTGTGAAGAAGAATAGGGGCCTCCTGCAAGTGCAGGGAGCCCTAAGAGGCAGCCGCGGGGGAAGCAACACCCTCCAGGAGCCAGAAGCTTTTCCTAGGCGTGATCTCTGCAGGCGCAGCCGCACCCTCCTCCGTGATGAGAAGGCCACCTGGAGAGGAAGCGAACTGTGCCAGCCCTGGAAGGGGTCGGTGCCGCCCTTCCCATGTTCCCATTATCTAAGGCCTCTTATCTCACACCCCGTTAGAAAGATTCCACAGCCGGTGCCAGGAGCAGGCTCTGACCGCAGGTCCCACGCTGCTGCCCACCGGGCCCTCCCGACACAGCTGTCTGTGCCTCCCCGCTGGCCTGCGCTCCTCAGCTGCCTCCCGACTGTGCCTCAGCATCCTTAGTGACTCCTGGTACTCGACAAGGCTCTCACCTGCTTTCCTCTCTCGGCCTAAATCACTCTCGGTTTCTCCTGAACGGACAGGAACTGGATGCCCTGAAGCTCTGAGGGCTCTAAGACCTGGGAGAGTTCACCAACCCGAGGTCCCGAAGACACGACCCCTGCCAGGAGGCCACCTGGCACTGTCGCGCATCTCTCTGAATGTCACCTGTATTTAGTAATCCCCCCCACCACACACACACATACCCCTTTGATCCTTTCCAAAGATCCTAGTTCACGTTCTCCCTTCTTGCAGAAATAGGGACACCCAGCGCACAGACAGGCATGTTCGGCATCGAGTGACCCTCCCTGCCAAACAGTCTGAAAATCCTCAAACCGAGCTTGGTCCCTTCCCGCTTGATCCACAGCTCCAGGGCCGCAGCCTTTCTCACTGCTCCTGTCCTCGCTGTCTAGGAATGTGTCTGAGCCCATATCTTGGGTTCCAGATCCGGTGTATTTCTCCCTCTCCCTGTCCGTCCAGGGCAGAGAGCATCCTTCCCCTGAGGATGCAGGCAAGCACCAAAGGCAGGTCGATTGTCCCCACCAACTGCTCTGGAAAGGCCACTAGCCCAGGAAAGCCTTGGGTGTGGTCCTTCCTGAGCCACGGGTTACACAGGCTCAGGGTGACGGCAGAGGACTCCAGCCTCTCTCGCCTGTCTGCCCCACATCCTGACAGTGACAGACAGGCTGGGGGAGGTGAGGGTACTCTACACGGGGAGGGGGAGGGGCCCTGTCTACTTGCACATCTTCAGCCGGATGCCGGAAATAGAATCTTTTGACTCCGAGATGCTAGAAATAAGACTGGGCTAAATATTGCAAGCACACACGCTCCTGCACAGACAGAGCTCCCAGGAATGGGGTGGGGGAGTCGGGCCGGGCTGCAGCTGAAGGGAGGCAGCAACTGGTCAAGTGACCGAGCTGCCGCTCGCAGAACAAAGGGAGCAGCAGGTTTTTATTAATTTGCTAGGATAGTCTACAGGGGTGGGCTGAAGTCTGCTAATTCCCATTCATCAGAGGTATAGTTCCAGAAGATGTTTTTCCTTGAGACTTGGACCACCAGGTGGTCATGGTCAGCTTGTCATAGAGGCTATTAAAGTTTTGTGTAGCTGGCACCACCGACGTCTTGTGCAAAACATCCGGGCCTTGTGGGCCTGTGCCCCATAACAAGGCCGAAGGACTATGGGTGCTTGGGCTTTTGTCGCTTCCAAAGAAGCACCAGGCTAGGGACAGGAGGGAGGGGAGAGAAAGAAGAAGAAAACACATGCACGCTCCAGTAGACAGTAGGCCAGGTCACCTTGCACTGCAGGTACAGAACGTGTTAAATGTCAGCATCTCCATGTGCAGAGTCGAGCGGACTATAGCCCAGGGGTTGAGACAGCAGAGGGAACAGACACAAACGAAGACAGAGACGCCCAGCCTTTCATTCCGTTTTAGTCTTTCATTCAGGTTTTCTGTCACCTATAACCTCTCCATGAGCTTCGGTGAGGGGTCAGGATTTTCAGCAAAAGCTGTTTTCGTGTCCCCAAGAAGCAACCCAGACAGCTGTTATCACAAGCCCCACAGCAGAGGTGCCATCTCCAGCAAAGCCAGCGGAAAACTAGCAAATATCGCCCAGATATGTGAGCTCTAAACTAAGTGTCCTTAAGTGGACTAGCGTGAGGGAGGCGAGAGAGCTTATGTCGTCTTCCCTCTTGGCAATGATTTCTCCTTTCAGGCAAACGTGTGGCTTCTCTGGTTTCATCAGGGGAGAAGCCACACTACGAAGGTAAGAGTCTATGGAGCCTGGGTGCCTACCCTGTCCCAGCCTTCCGTCCTCACACTGTCCCACCCTGGCGTCCAGCCCGTGGTGCCAAGCTCACACAGGACAGTGATGGCAGACACACGTGTGCTCAGCACCAGCATGGGGACAGCTGTGGCCTCTCTGTGTGTGGCCCCTCTCGGGTCCCTGAGGGCTAGGGTTCCAATGCTGCCGTTGCGGGCCTGAGAGCTGGCACAGGCAGAGAGGGAAGGGCAGGGGGCAGGCACAGGCCTGGGGGGAACAGCGTGGAATTCCGTGAGTCTGGCCCGCTTGGCTTTCTGTGCCCCTGTGCCAGCTCCTGAGGCAGCACCCAGCATGGGTCCATCCACAGCTACATCTGGCCCAAGCCATCCTTCTTTCCTCTGTGCACACACAGCACCAAACCTATATCACCCCTCATGTTTTATTTTCCTAGGATTTATCCTCTTTTATTTAAATTTAAATTTATTTAAATTGAGCCCTACTATGCGCTGGTCATGAGCTAGGACCTGGTGAGACAGCAGCAAAGGAGTGCCATCCGCCCCAGAGGAGCAGGGGCCTGTGGGGAGCTCACCACCTGGCAGATGTGTTTCTGGGGCAGCTGGCCACCACGCATTTACAGCAGCCACCTACGTGCGTCTCACTAGAGCCGTGGTTTGCAGGGGACAGGCAGGCTTCTCCTGCGCACAGCTCCCAAAGCCATCCCAGAGCTCTCCAGACCTTTCTGTACTGTCGTAACCCATCACCAACCATGCCCTCACTCTGCCCGCATCCGCGTCCTGCCCTTAACCTTGCCAGCTTCACTTCTGTTGGGGGTACAGCTCTTCAGCTCTTCAGGTTTTCTGCAGGTGTCCACTGCTGGCCCCTGTTGCCCACAAGGTAAGACCTACCTGGACATCCAGGGGTCCTGCTACTCAAAATGTGACCGTGCCTGGGCTTCACCTGTAACCTTCTGTGGGAATGCACAGCCTCAGGGTCTACCAGCTCCACTGAGTCAAAGACCCTCAGGAGCTAGTTGCCATTAAAGTTTAAGAAAAGCCACCCCAAGTAGGAAGCCCTCCCCAGTGCGTACTAGTGAGATGATAGTTTGCAGGCTTCCATAGACCTGCCAGTGGGGCACAATAATTAACCTGCTGAACATCGATTATGGTCTAATTCTCATATGGAGATTTATTATACCCATTTTAGATGAGAAAACCTGAGGTTTCCAGCCTAACTGGTTTGCGCACGCTCAGAGAGCTGAAGCAGGAGGTGTGTTGGGATCCAGAGCTGTGTGTGTGCTCTAAGCTGCTGCCTGGCAAGTGTGTCACAGCGTGGGAGGGCCTGCCAGCTGCAGAGAGCGCTCCTCCCGCCAGCCCCCATCAACCTTCTCTGAGACTGTGTCCCAAGCTGGGTCCTGACCTTTGGGTTACTCTCCATGCTCACCTTGTCTCCAGAATATCTGCCATGGTCACTCTGCTCTCCTGAGAATGATGGGGTTTCTTGGTTAAGCAGGGCTGTGAGTTCAAGGCTGCAGGAAGGGTGGGGGCCTGAAGAGTTTCTCCCTGAAAAGGGAAAAACAAAGTAATTGCAGTAGTCCAAACAGGCAGCTTCAGCACGCTGCTTGGGTGCAAGCAAAAGAACACCCAGCAAGTGAGTGAATCTTGGGATGCACAGGGCTGCTGACGTGGGAGCTGCAAGTTCGTCTCTGAGGACTTGAGTGCGGAGCTCAGCTACTCAGGCAGCACCATTCGGCCGAGCAGGTGCACCGGGGCTGGAGGCGGACGGGGCCTGTGGCCAGATAGAGTGCTCATTCAAGAAAAGAAAAGGATGTGCTGAGCCCTCAGGGGATCCCACGCTGACCGGCAAGCCTCTTGCCCCGCTGCATCTGCACAGAACCCTGATGACTTTTGAAAATGAGGGGAGCTAGTGGAGAATGAGATGGAATGTTGGCAAACACATCCGGGTACTGGCTACACAATTCAGCTGTTCAGCGACAAGAAACCCGTTGATCCGAGGGCTTTTGTGAGGCATAAGTAAGTTTCTTGGAGCCATTTGGCAATTACCATCCCTAAATCTGGGGCCTTTTATCACAAGTGCAAATATCTCCTATAAAGTAGTTTTTTTGGGATTAAAACTTTCTATTTGTTCTTTGTCTTCAAAAATTCCATGATACGTACTTGCATAATAGCCTCTGGGTTTTTTTCCCTTAACTTACATGCAGTTGCCTATTCCTAATTTAGACCATAAAGCGCAGGATACTGTATAACTTTGTCTTCTCCTGCTTTTATGTGATGTTTTGCTTTAGCAAATGTTGGTTTAATCCTGCTTAATATCATCTTTAAAGAGTAGTGCTGTCAGTCCTTCTGGTGAGAAACCTCAGCCCGGCGTGAAAGCCACTCCACGGGTCCCGCCCTCCGCAGCAGTGGGTCTTTCTCACCACAGCTGCAGCTGAGCAACAATCTGGGGTGACACAGTCTTGTTCTGGGAAAGGGACCCAAAACCAGGAAGAAGCGCATGCTGTCACATTCCCTGTGGAAACTTGTGCCCACATCTAGATTTTCACTCTTGACCAAAAATTATCTTGAAAGGGTAAGATTTCCCTATATGCTAACAGGGGCTCAGGCCCACTCTACCTGCTGAGTTTTGTACCTCCACTAAGTAAATATCCGAAATAGCAAACTTCATAAGAAATCATTATGTTTATGATTCTTTTCATCCCATTGCACCGTCCAACTCCGTCATTAATGCTCTAAGGCAAGGTGTCAGTAACATTAAAGACTACTGCTACAGTCTCAGGATTATTCTGCTAGGATTGAGCCTGGCATGAAACGGCAGCTTTGTCCATACATTAAGATTATACACAATAGGACTTAGGACATAATATCTGTTTCCCTTTGTACTGATTATCTACTCTGCGTTAAGGCAGTTCACTGGACCGTAAGTTCAACTTCCTTGACCTGCAGACTTCCTCAGATTTGGAAACAAGTTCTCAAAAGTCAGAAGCCATTACTGTGACTTTGTAGCTTTTGAAATAACTGCTTGAGGGGTACAGATACCTTATTCCCCTGAATGAAAATAACCTGGCAGTGCAATTTTTTATTCCCTAAACGGCGCAGTTGCAGACAGCCCAGCTGGGACATTCCATTTTCCGGGCAGAAGATGGAGATCTGGGAGCCTCGTGGTCTTCATTTGCTCTAAGAGTGGCGCAAAGGCACCCAAGAGCTTTCTCCTAAGTAACTCCTGAGCAACAAATCAAAACACTGGGTAACAAATCAAAAGGCTTAGGAGAGGACGCTGGGAGCCGGACACTTCCTCAGGAGCCATGAGCGTGGCCAAGAGGCAGGCTAGCTGTGAGGCTGCAAGATGGCCCTTGTGGGTTTGCACATGCACCCCTGGGCCCTTGCCTTCCTCGAGGGGCCCTTGGGGGGGCCACAGGGAACACGCCTGTGGGCACAGTACCTTCCAGTGAACCTAGATGTGACAGTAACTTGACCAGCATTCTCTTAGGAAAGAGGGCAGTAACTAGTCTACCTCAGGGTTGGCCCACAATTAAGTTTGAACACAGGAATATAGTTACTTAGTCGTGCCTAAGTAACACTGCAGCCTGAAATTCCTGTGCCTCATCCCTTACATTCTACCTGTGACTTCACCTCAGTGGCTCAGGATCTTCCTAAGAAGACTCAGAAATCATCATGGATATAGATAGACTGAAAAATTAAAAGTGAATTACCTGAGGGTAGAAGAGAAAGTGAGCAGTGGGGTCATGAAAATAACCCTACTGTTTACTCCCTGATTAATTTAAAAACGTTTATTGAGATTCTGTGGGGAGAAAATCTGTAGGCGATCCAGTAAAGTATAAGACAGTCTCTCAGTAAGTATTTGTGAGGAATTCAGTGTGAAAGGGGAATGTAAATATAAAACACATACATTGTGGTTTTGAGTATTATTTAAATTACAAATGAGTGGCTCGGACACTGCTTTATAAAACTGTTCAAAAGAGAGGAAAATCAATACGAGCTCACCTTCAGCCATAACCTCAGGAGAATGTAGAAAGTAACTGAGGGAAACTTAGGGTTGCTAAACACTGTCCATATAAGCGCCAGGAGCAGGAGTACCAGCGGTACCTGGAGGGTATCCGTGCCCATGAAGGCGGGAATAGACTCACAGAGTGGGCCACAGAGCGTGACGCAGTGGGAAAGGAGTGAGGACTGAACCCTTCCCGACCAGGGTAGTCTCATCTATCAGAGCACAGAGAATTCACTTCTAGCTTTTAATTCGATGCAACTCAGTGACTGTCTGTTGAGTATCAGTTGGGGCCCACTGGGCTGGGCAATCTACAACGAAACAAAGTGAGCGGCTGTGACCTGTCTGAGTAGTCCACAGAGCCCGAAACTTGGGTGCGGAAGTAAAGGTGTGTCCTAAAATCCTTCCCCTGGGGTCACAGTGATGCTCCTATCTGTCATAGCGCTTTCAACAATAACTTGCTGTGCACTTTTGAATACCCAATACACTCAAATGATAGAATGATTCCGGTTAAAATATAACACAGTGGTGCATTTTCAACACTCAGCAACATCCCTTTGTGAGCTCTCACCCAGGAAAACCTTCCTTTTAAGTTAGCAAAAGACCATGGGGTGTCTGAAAAAAAGGGGCCTCAAAGAGACTGGCTTCTGAAGATGACAGGACTGTAACAGAGCCAGGTCTGAGGCCCAGGAGAGCCTGGAGCCCAGATCACTCCACGTTGCTGAGTCCCGTTGCTATCGATGTTCCTCTGAAGGTAATGGGGTCGTCCTTTGTCCTCAGAGGAACCATCTGCAGGCACCAGGCCTTCACAGTGCGGGGCCTCATTGTCAAGTTCAAACTGTGCCTCTTGTGGCTCCTCATCGGCTGCAGAAAAGGGAACCATTCCCGTGACTTGGGGCTCAGCATGAGGCTCAAGACCAAAAAGCAGGAGGCGGCGAAAGACTTAGCACGAAAGCGTCCTGTGCTTAGACGCTGACAGTGCCATGGCAGCCCCTGGCTCTATTATTCTATTAATTATACATAATAATACCATTGTTTGATAAGATTGCTATTCTCATATGCAGATAGCAGCATACGAAAGACCTGGCTAAGCCCAGGGAATTTAAAGGCTATCCCAATCAGAGAATGTGGCGCGGGAACTCCGCGAGAGCCAGCAGTACCTGGCCTCTGAGCGGGGCACAGACTCGGTATTTGAGACCACAAAGGCACGATGGACATCGGACAGGTGGGAGCAGAGGGGCAGCCGGGCAGGCAGGGGGCAGTGGAAAGGTTTGTAGGAGGCGAGGAGGGAGGACTTTGTCAGGCCCAGGGGGACTTGGGATGGTTCCGCCAGAGCAATCAGCTGTACCTGTGTTATGATTCCGTGGTCGCCTGCGGAGAAAGGACTGAAGTGGGGCGGGCAGGAAGTGCAGAGGCCACAGGGACTACTGCTGCCGGCCAGGTGAGATGCACCTGGCTGGAACTCGGTGTCAGGAGGAGGCTGCTGAGTTAAGAGGAGCCATGGTCTCAAGACACACAAGGAGGTGGGGACCTGAAGGGGGAAGAGCGCCTTCAGTGCTGGGAGAGGTGGTTTCTAAATCTCCTTGCACAGTAGCCCGCCATGGGGACACGTGCGCTCCACAACCCCCAGGTGCCGTTCTCAGAGGGCCGTGAGATGTCTCGGCTCTCTGCAGGGCCTGGCGCCAAGCAAACGAGCTAAGGGGAGTCAGGAGCCTAAGGGGCCGCGCTCCGGGACAGCCGACAGTGTTCAGCGGGCCTCCCTTGGGCCTTGTAACACCCCCGCCTTTGGAAAGAAGCTTCCTGACAGCAAACTGAAGCCGCTAAACACGGGGAGCCATGTGGCTCCTTCCAAGGCACCAGGTTCTTTGGAAAGCAAGGAGTCTGAGGACCTGGTACCACGCACTCTTCTCTACCGTCCTCCCTCCCTTGCTCCCTTCCCATCTCTTCCCCCCTGTGTCCCCTGCTCTGCTGTCCCTCCTCCCTGGCCCTCTCCCTCCCTCCCTACTTCCCTCTGCCACTCCTGGCTCCAGTCACTTGCTGGTTCTGCCTTCTCTGTCCCCACCCACTGCGGCCAGGCCTGACGTCAAGACGCTGGGAACTCTGGGAGTGCCTTCTGTGCTCTCCTCTTTCAGTGACCTCAGACCCTAAGTGGCTCAGATCGCCTCCCCACACCTACCGATGACCTTTCCAGGAAGCACCGTTGTAGTGGGAAGCCTTCACCGCAACCCTGTGGACTGCCGGGCTTCCGGCTGCGTGTCGGATCCGCCACCCGGCATCAACCCCTGAGGCTATTCTGTCAGCCCGGGCATTTAATTAACTAATTACAACCTGCTGACATGGGTGCCCAGCATGGTGCCCAGGGGGCAGTTTTTTCCCTCCCAATTCATTTATTAGGAGCTCTGCATTCATCTGAGAGGTCTCCCCTGAGGGGATGGAGCAGTAATTGGGGTTTCCAACGGGAGGTTCTGGGCTGGTCGCAGCGCTGACACCGAGTGCCACCATCTGCCAGTGTTTGTTCACAGCCTGACAAGGTGGCAGAGGGGGCTGTGGGCCACAGATGGCAGCAGGAGCGTCTGGAGCAAGACGATGCTTCTGTCCTGCCCCAAGAGCTGCCTTCACAGATCCCCGGTGTCATTCCCAGGAGGACTGAGACGCCCTGCCCTGCTCTGCAAGGGCTGGTGCTGCGGAAATCTCATGCAGGCAGAGCAGCTACAGGGAGTCGAGCAGGGAAGGTCCCTTGGCACCTAACCCAGTGAGCCCCGGAGGGCCCGGGGAAGCTGCCCTGCTCACAGTCCCGACAGATGCAGCGCGCACAGTTACAGGGCCTCAGGCAGGAGGTCTTGCCTGAGCTCAGAGGACAGTTGCTGTAACAGACTGACTGTCACTGGACTTTAGACCCTAAGTTGCCCATGTCCCCTCCTCAAACATACCATAAGAGCTATTTCCTTTCTGGAAGTCCTGGGAGATCACCCAGAATTTTGTCTTCTCTAGCCTCAGTGGTTACAGGTTTTCCTGAGCTCGTGGCCCTGCCCTCCCTCTGCTGGGGATGAACCTCAGGGCCTCATGCATGCTAGGTGAGCTGATGCGCTCTGCACTGAGTTACAACCCCAGCCCTGCTCTAGTCTCTCTGACATGGAAGGTCCTCTTTGCGTGTGTGGGCCCCATTATGACCCTGGGCCTGCTTGGATAATTAAAGGAGAGCTGACTGGCAACGCCAGTTCCATCTGCCCAAAGCCCCTGGCCACAGAAGCTAACACTCACAGGATCTGCAAATTAAAATGCAGACACCAGTGGGGGACCATTATCCTTCCCAACACTCAAGAGGGTTTGAAGATGAGCTATTTTAAAACTGCAAAGGAAAAAGTATACCAGTGGCTGACAAGATGACCATATTTCTGTCTAACTAGGAGCAAAGGCCTATGCCCTATTAAGACAAATCCTGTGAGAATACAAATTATAATGAAAATAAGTGTATTGGTCAGTTTCTTGTCTCTATGACCAAATTCATGACATATACAAGATAAAGGAAGAGGGTTTGTTTCGGCTTATGGTGTCAGAGGGTTCACTCCATGGTTGGCTGGCTCCAAAGCAATAAACAGCATGGTGGAAGGGCCTGCTTACCTAATGGTAGCCAGAGAACAGAGAGGGAAGCAAGGAAGAGCCAGAGGAGATAACACCCTTAAAGGTAAGCCCTGTGTAACTTCCCTCTTCAACTAGACCCCACCTCTTAACAGCTCATTTGCCTGTAAACTCATCAATAGGTTTATCCATCATTGAGGTTGTACCCTCCTGACTCAGTCACCTTCCAAAACCCCCACCTCTGATCACACAAGAGCTCGAGGGTCATCTGAGATCTAAACCACAACAATAAACATTGTCAGGTTAGTATATGACAAATAATAAATCAGGACTTTTTTTGCTTACAGAAAGTACAGCCTTTCCAACTTGGTTTTCTTAATTGATATAAAACCCTTTTTAGTATAGTGTTATGAATTCTAACACATCTGGATTCATGTAATAGCACCAAGAAAGACAATTCCAAAATTCTCAAAAGTTCCTTTGTCCTACCACTTTAAGGTCACACTTAGCCCAAGTCCCCGCTCATTCTCTGCCCCTGCAGTCTGTCTGTTTCAGGATGTCATAGAAATCAAATCATGCACTGGCAACTTTTTAAAAAAACTTAGCATGGTGCCTGTATGATGCCTGTGGTGCTCTCCCACAATGCAGTGGAGGTGCTGCCATGCACCTCACGGAACGACCAAAACCAAAAGCAAGCGCAAATCAAAACACAAAAAATCCAGAGTCCGTTTGCTGCTGGCTGGCATTGTACGGATGGACACAATTCTTTACTCATTCTCTGCTAACTGTTGCCTCAGACTTTAAGGCTCACGAGCAGAACTGCTGTGAACATTAGTGTGCAGGTGTTGTCGTACCATGTCTTCCCTTCTTCAAGGCACGTACCTGGAAGGCAGTTTGTTGATACACGCTAAGGTGTTCATTCAGCTTGGAAAGAAACTACTGGACTGCTCTGTAGAGCAGAGGTCCCGGGCTGCGTCTCCTCCTCAGTGTCCTGTGACAGCTCCCGCTGCTGCAAGCATCCCAGAGCTGGCTGTCCTTGTGTTTTGATTTGTGCTTGCTTTTGGTTTTGGTCGTTCCGTGAGGTGCATGGCAGCACCTCCCCTGGCTGGGATTCACGTCTCTATGTTTCATGATGTGGAGTGTCTCTTCCAGAGCTTATTTGCTGCCATCATTTACGTGCTTGTGGTTGGTTGGGTTTTCTCGTTACTGAGTTGTGAGGGTTTTCTGTCAGGTTTCATGACTAACAGATGTCTTCCTCCAACCTTCTCCTAAATGTGTCTTTCCAAAGTAATGGCTGTTAGTGTTGTTGAAGTCCAATTTATCGAGTGTCCTTTCTGGGAGACATGCTTTTGGTGTTGAATCTGAGGGCTCTGGGCCCAGCATCCATCCAGGTTTCCTGGCCCTCCCCCTCTATGTCATATTGGTTCACACAGATCAAAGACACTACAGAGAGTGTTACAGATTTTACTTTCATCTTACGCCTTCAGAGCAGCTTGAAAATGATGCGCTAACTTTAGTCCTGGTCTTCCATATGGTTGTGTGTCCTGGCTCAGGGCAGAGGCCTATGTGGTGGTCATGCCATGTTGATAGAGGGCTCAGGAAGGCAGGGCGTAGCTGGCGTGCACTACCCCGTGGTCACGTGTCATGCTGAGCTGGCCCTGCGCACACCTCCTGTGCTTCCAGTGCCCCCTTGGAAGGGAAGTACTATGAACCCCGACTGCAGGTGAAGAAAATGGGGCCTCAGTGACTCGTCCAGGAGCTCTCACCCAGCCGCTAGGAAGCTTGTGAGCACCTTGTGCACTCTGAAAGTAGTATGCTAAGCAAGTTCAAAACTTACCTCCTTTAGCCCATGTGCTAACCCCAGGCATATTACCTTATTTTTTTTTAACTCTAGTGTGCTGTTTTTATGTAGAAAAAAAAGTGGCGTGGCTTAAACCAATCCATCTTTAAGGATACTTTTTAGATGGGCAGATGCTGCTCCTTCTTTACATATTGATTCATGCTCCTAAGTTCACCTGGCCCCCAGAGATGCTGCCTCCAACCCTGCGCTGCCTGAGGGGCCAGCCCTGCTCCCAGCGCTCTGTCCAGTATCCTCCCCTCAGGCCCCAGGATTAACAGACAGCCAGCGTTTCAGCAGGTCCTGCTGCTTCGGAAAGTCCTGTGGGGGAGGACACATGCCCCAGTTTTTACACGAAATGATGTGGTGAGAGAGATGGCTTTAAAGTTTTCTAGGGGAGAGACGGAGAAGAGAGAGCGTAGATGAAACAAGGCCCGTCTTTGGTAGACATGAAGGTTAAGTGGGGACATAGAAGATCCTCGTGCAGTTCTCTCTACATTTGTATGTATTTTCAACATATCAAAATTCAGTTAAATTTAAAAATAGAGAGGACAACTGCATGTCTCTGTGTGCACGCAGGCACACAAACCCCACTTTCACAGCAGCCGCTCAGACGGCCTGGCCTCTGGGTCCTGACCTCTTGTTTTTGACTTCTTGTCTACCTGGGACTGGCAGCCATGGTGTCTTCACTTCGATGACCTGGCCCTATGGCTTCTTTTGCCTTCATTTCTGCCACCTGGGGGCTGGTTTGTTTGTAGCTGGATTTATCCTCTCAGTTCTCCACATTTTCCCCGGAGACGTCTGGTTCGCGTCGCTCATACTGTGCCCAAGGCTGAAGACCCTGTGTCCCACTCCTTGAAGAGGCTCCTGTCTTGGCAGCAAGAGCAGCCTTCTGCCCTGAGGATCCTTCTCTCACACAGGACAGCCCTCCAGGGGTACCATGGAGGTTCTGCCTCATGAAACCTGCCTGAGCTCTTTCCTGAGCCGTCACATAGTCCGCCTGTCCCCAAAGTCTGGACGCCCTATTCATGTCACCCATCAGCCTTGGATTTTTTTAATCAAATCTCCCACCACCCCAGGGTCCAGCCTCGAGGACTCTGTCCAGCAGAATGGAGGCAAGGCAGGAGGCAGGGAGCCCTCTGTGTTCTGTGACCGGGACGCTGCTCCCTTGAGACTGAGGAGAAGTGGCCTTGCTGCAGACATCCTACGCCAGCTGGGGCTGCTGCAAGTCTCACCTGTGTCCATCAGGATCCAGCCACACCAGCTCTGGAACGAGTAACTTATTATAAAAACTGTTCATGTGGAGAATCCTTAGATAGAAGGCATGAACTTGTGTCAAGTAGGAAGCAGCCACCAGAGCTGACACACACAGGAAGAGCTGGAGTGTCTGCATTTGGACCCTTGAGGAAAAGCCCCCAAGAGACAGCAGCTACTGTCAGCGTCTCAGCCCTAAGAGCTGCAGATGGAGGCAGATGCTGCTGTTGGAGGAGCTGTGGAGCCAGGCAGTTCCAGGGCATGGCAGAGAGATGCGTGGGAGGGTTGGTGACAAGAAGGCGGCAGCAAGTAGCATGCCCCTGACTCCCTCTCCTGGCCTCAAGTGCCGAGTGCTTCCTTGCTGGGTGATGAGCACCTTGGCTGTACTGGAGGGTGACTCATTAGAGGGTGACTTTGGGTTTGGGTAGCCGAAGGGTATATCTGTGGCAAATGTCCAGGGATGTGTGGACACTGGCTCTGGTCTGAATGCTTGTGGGCTCTCAAAATTCCGGTGCTGCAATCTTCATCCCCCAGGTGATGGTAGGAGGAGGGAGGGCCCTTGGAAATTGGTTAGGTCAAGAGGGTGGAGCTCTCCTAATGAGATTAGTACCCTTATGAAAGGGATCCAGAGAGCCCTTTGCACTCCCAGGAGGGCCCCTGCTACAAACCAGGAAGTGGCCTCACCAGACAAGCCATGATTACCACGGCCTTTGAAGCTATCTACCAGGTCTTAACTCTCTGGCTGGGGAAGCCGTGGAGGCACTCATGTGAGAGTGGCCCAATTGCATCTGTTCTAAGAGAACTGCTCTATTAGCAGAGCTAGGGCAGTGGAGAAAGGGCCACCCCAGCCAAAGGAACCCATCAGCAGTTCTACCACTAACTTAAGTTCCGGTAAATCCAGCATACCTTTAAAAGCAGGCACATCAAAAAGTCAACAAGAAAGACAGCAAAGAGACATTCAGTCTGAACAAAATTGCCAATAATTTTGCAATAGGAAAATCTAGGGGATTTTCAAAGAATTTCATCATAGCTTAAAAGTTTATCTTGTTGCAAAAAAAAAAAAAAAAAAAGGAAAGAAAGAGAAAGAAAAATGAACACAAATGACTTGCAGGAGAAAGCCGTAGGTCTTGCAGTGGGCTGGGCTCTTTGAGGTTTCCTTCTGGTCAGTCAGCAGACCAAAACCAGCAGAGATTTCATCTTCTGGGGCCCTGTGCTCCCATTCCTGGCCCATCCCTGAGTGGTCCAGCTTCATTCTCAGTCTTTCCATCTCCCCTTTCTCACACCCCCTCATCCCTTTGTGGCTCCTCCTCCTCACCTGCCTCAGGTGATTCTCTCCAGCCAGGTGACTGGACCCTGCTCAGGAGCTGAGCCTCACAGGCTCACAGCTTCCCACACTACCCCTACCCACCCTGCGCCACCTAGACTATGCGTTCCTGTGAGTTTATGGCTAAATGTAGTGCTCGGACCTAAAGCCTGGTGGGGGGAGGTGGGTACAGTGTTTCTTTGAAAAAGTCCGCATGTGAAAGGCCAGGAAGTTTCATACCGGCATCCACATTTGCAGCCACTAATTCCTCCACTTTCATCCTTGTGGAACAGGAAGACACCAGAAGAGGAATAAGGGATGGGAAGCATCTTCTTCCCAAGGTTCGGGCATCTGAAGAAAGCAGGCATAGGCAAGGAGGAACCAAAATGAACTCACACCATCCGTAAGGGGTCAGAAAGCACCTGGGGATGGAACAGGAGGGGTTTGTCCGGCTCTCCAGAGCTAGAGGGCCCTCCTTCTGAGCTAGGAACTGGGCCCAGTCTAAGCCCCTACCTGCAGGACCAGCTGAAGAATGGAGGCCCGCAGGTCCCGAGTTCCTGACTCCATCATCACAAGGTGCACCCAAGGTGCTCTCCCCACATCTCCCTTCCACTTGTTTCTGATGCTTCTGCTCGCTTCTTATTGCAGGATGGAACCGATGGAATCTACTTTCCGTCATTGTGATGAGAGCCAGACTGGTATCCCCCTGGGGTCACCCACGCTGGCGTCTCAGACCTTCACCACAGTGGCAGTGTTTTGCTCATGTCCTGGGCCAGATGGGCTAAGGGCAGGGCTGCAGTCCACACCAGCATGTGGGGGTCTCAGCCCCGCCAGCTACCCCAGAACTGGAATCCCCCAACCCTGCACACGTCTATCAGCTGGAGAGAGGGAAGACCCTGAGAGGACTTCAGGAACGGCCTGAAGTAGCTTGGCCCCCTTGAGCGCTCTGTACAGGCCTATAAGTGACAGCAGTCAGGCTGAAGGTCAGTCAGCAGCACACGAAGGAAGGAAGGAAGCTCAGCTTGTTTGACGGACTGTCTTGCCGTGCACAGTAAGCAGTGGCCCCAGGTGGAGCAAGGAGGATCTCTGCCCTGGTCACCCAGACTCTTCCTTTCTAACCTGGCAGCCACAGACCTTATCAAGCTACTTGCAGCTTTGGTAACCCTGTGGCTTGCTCAGGCCTGGGGATCACAGGTTCAGACGGAGGGTGCGCGCTCCCTGTGCAGGCACAAGGTGGAAGTGGAGGTCTGCCCAAAAGAGAAGAAAGGCAGTCATTCTGGAAGGACTCAGGGGTCCCAGCTAGCTCAGCTAGCCCAGCTCCCGCCTCCCTCCTTCCTTTCCCTCCTGCTCCTGGCAGGGATCAGAAGTTGTGCAAGGAGGCCACAGCACCAGGGGCCGCAGCACAAGGTCAGCACGCAACCTGAGGAAGCTGCCCATGGCGAATGTCAGAAATCCCGAGGTCTCTCCCTGCCCTGGGTGGCCTAAACCCTCAGAATAATCACGCCAGTGCATCTTCCTTAAGCAATGTCCATGCTTAGCATTGCAGGTTTCTTTTCTTGGTTAAATACAGCCTAAATGATAACTAGTAAGAAGTGCATTGAAATTCTGAAACTGCCTTTGCTTGAAGCTCACTGGCTAATTAATGATCTCAAGTAACATACAAGGAGAAAAAGGAAGAAACCGGAGGGCAGTCACCTGTCTTCTCTCTATTCCATGGCCATTTTAGCCCGAGGATCAGCGCAGGCAGCTGTGAGGCAGGCTCTCTAGTCAGTCGCTGATGACCCTCTTTGTGGGATGTGGGGGGTCCAGATCCCATCCAACTTGAGCGAAACCCTCTCCAGCCCTGTGCGAGCCAATCAAACAACTTCTATACCTCTAGAATGCAGTGGCGGCACAGGACAGACATTCCCACTCCCAAGGGAGACTTAGGCAAGAAGAAAGGGGCAACGGGCTGAGGCAAACCCAAATCCAACAGGGCCGACACCGAGTCCCTGTAGCCTCCTGCAAGCCCTGGGAGAGTGCCAGCTTGTGGCTTGGTGGCTGCCCTGGGCCCCCAAACACAGCCCCCACATGGTTGTTGCCTGCTTGTGGCTCTTTAGGCGGGGGTCTCTGGGGCAGCCCTGACTTCAAGGGCCTGCTGAGCATGAGCCTGGCGTGCGCTGTCCTCAGCGGCTCCACCCTGTGGTAAAACTTTTGCCTGGTACCCGGGGTGTCCGTGCCCCTCTTTGAAATCTAGACGAGGTGGCCATGCCGCGCAGTTCTTGTAGTCTGTGTGTGAGCAGAATTGGGGCCGCACGGACACTGCCTGGCTTGCAGGGTAGGCCTTTGTAGAGTGCCCTGAGCCACAGCTGGGGCCACTTGAGCTGCAGAAGGGGCAGCTGCAGGGCACAGCACTGGTGGAGGGAAGCTGGGCAGGAAGGAGAGCAGCACTGCGCAGGAGGTTCGGCCACGGACAGAGGCAGAGCCGGGGCTGCGGAGACCTGCAGGTGGGGAGGGCCCAACAGAGGAGAAAGAGACCTGGGAGAGTTGCACCTGGAAACCGGGGAGAGCCTGGAAAGCAGTCAGGGGTACAGGCAGGACCCTGGGGGGTCGCTGGATGTGCTGCAGACTTGCGGAAGCCCACTCACTCCCATGAGAAGAAAAGGAGGAGGAAGAAGGAAGTAAAAGCACCCCTGCAAGGGACACACACCAGAAGCAAAGGGCACCAGCTACAGCGGGACGGAAGCTCTGGCTTTGCCGCTCAGAAAACAAAGACCGTGGTGAGCGCAGAGGAAGGAGAGATAGAGCACCTGGGCGAAGAAGGGGCCTCGTAAGCGTGAGCTGTGAGGGGTACAGCGTTGGAGACCGCGGAAGAGCGGTGGATGTAGGGGCGAGAGGAAAGACATGAGCACTGATGGGCAGGCAAGGGAAGTGAGAGTGCCCCTGCCGAGGCCCCGTGTGTGCCAGGGGACTTCACAGACACCCGCCTGGCACCAGCAAGGGTGTTCCCGCCCGGAGCACTTACAGAGCAAGGCCAGTGACACGGAGCCTCTTTCAGACGCAGACGCGGTCACAGCCACCTTCCACAGGGTGCAACCCTGAGATTCAGTTGCATCCACCCTCAAACCACCGTGAGGCAGGCCCCAAACCCTCCTCCACGGAGAAGCTCGAGGACTGCAGACTGCGGGAGATGCCCCGGGCCTTTACCGTGCAGAGGCAGCAAAAAGCCTGGAAGCCACACTGGGGCCCCGGAGACACTGCCACCCCTGCCGCTGCGGTGAGGTGACCTTGCAGAGAGCTACGCCTGCGCCGGGTAGGAACGGCAGGGGAGGAGGCGTTTCGCCTATGTTGCTTGCCCTCCTGGTTCTGAACTCAGGTAGCATTTCCACAGTAGCATCTTCTCCAGTCCTAGTCTCACATTTGGCCGCTATTGTTCTCCGAGTAAATTCTGGAGGCAGGGCGCCGGCCCCTCCACCCAGATTGCCTTTATTTGGCTCTTAACAAATCCTATTGTCCAAACGTTGACACTAAGTCAGCTGGCAAAGCTCTGCAAGAACGCCCCCAAAGCCGGTCAAAGGATCCGTGTTCAGAGGCACAAAGCCCACCCTCACCCAGCCACCTCCAAAGTGCCACATGCCAGCGACAGCCGGAGACAATGCTACCTATCCCCGCGAGCCCCTGACCCTAAATACAAGCCTCGTGCTATTGAGATTAAGACACTAATCCGTGCTTCATCTCCGGTGCTTTGAGGTCAGTTTTAAAGGTAATTCACTGTGCCATTTGAGGACCTGAGACACAAAATCTCAGGCAGGAATGACCTTTGATTCCACTGGAAGCTCTAACTAATGCTTCAACAGGTGAAGCCTTTTAAAGTTAGCCTTTTTATTCCATCCTGACAATCCTGATTGATAACACAGAGCTAATCTCTTGTCTTTGTTTCCAGGGGCAAAGGTTCGAGCTGCCCCTTTTGAATGTGGGTCTTTTAACTACGCTGTGAGTAAATCATAACACGACCAAGCCTGGGGATTAACTCCTCCAAGAAACGTTCTCCTAGAACCCCTGGAGACCAAGTTCCTCCAGAATTGCACACTCTTCTCCCAGACCTTGGAAATTGAGGTATTATGTCTAGAACTTCTGTCTGCTCTGAAAGATCAACATTGAGAGCTTAATCGTCTGCAGAGGTCATGTAAGTTGCTCTGAAGGGTTGTCACTGGGAAGTCAGATCATGCTCCGTGCATCTGTCTGCGTTCTTTAGCCAGCGCCCACGATGGCCTCACAGGCTCCGGCCCCCTCTGGAAGGCACTATCATCATAGAACATGTGGCCCTGAGTTGCCGTGCAGGAGGTGAGTCGCTGTACAGGAGGTGAGATGGGGCGGAGACAGCTGAACCTGCTCGGCTGGACTTAAGGGTTGCTCTAAAGCTGGCCGGGGAAGGTAGCAGAGGGAGAAGCAGAGAGGACGGAGGACAGCAGAAAACCCAGGAACCAGTGTACCTGTCTGGAATTTTGATATATGTTAGAGGTAACAATGCAAATGAGTGAGGAAAGAATGTGCTGTTTAAAAGTAGTATTAAAATGACACCAAAAGCATAGACTTGATCAACTGGTTGTCATTAAATTTGAGAATGTCTGTGCATCAAAGAATGCTATCAAGAAAGCAAAAAAGACAAACCATACAATGGGAGAAAATGTTTGCAAATCATATATTTGTAAGGGATTAATATCCAGCATAAATAACTTGTGATTCAACCAGAAAAACAATTTTTTAAATGGCCAAAGAATAAAGATTTCCTGAAAGTAGAAAGTTGAGACAGAACGTTAGCACCAATGGGATGACCATAATGAAAAATAGTTAGCAAGTGTCGGTGGGAATGTGGATGGAAAGATAGGAACCAGGGAATGTCATACAGTGCCACTAACATAGGAAAGTCTGGAGGTTTCTCAAAAGTGAGACATAGAACCATCATATATCTACCCATTTCACCTGTATCCCAAAGAGTTGAAAGCAGAGCACAAAGTGATGTTTGTATCTGAAGTTCATGGCAGTAGTTTCAACATATGAGTGGATCAAGAAAATATGATCTGAGCCTGCAGTGGAATATTATTCAGTCACAAAAAGGAATGGAATTTAACACATGCTGAAATACCTATAGGCTTTGAAAATGTTATCCTAAGTGAGACAAGCAAACATAAAAGGACTAATATTGTGTGAATCCACTTATGTGAGGTTCCCAGAATAGGCAAATGCATAAAGATGGAAAATAAAAGAGAGGCTACATAAGGTTGGGGCAGGAGAAAAGTGGGGAGTTATTGCTTAGAAGGTACAGAGTTTATGTTGTGGATGATGGAAAATTGTGGCCAGAGATAGAGAGACAGAGAGACAGGCAGAAAGACAGAGGCAGGAAGTGAGAATGTATTCAGCACAGAGACAAGCTTAAAAATCTAGATACTGCATCATCCGTGCAAGGCTAGTCTCCTGGTCTGACGAGGGCACTAAGGTGACACGTGGTGTTTACATCAGGGGAGTGTGGGGAGGAAGTTATCTTGCTGTCTTTATGACGTTGATGTGAATCTACAATTGTTCCAACACAAAGTCCAGTCATTCCTGTGACTCAAAAGTGGAGAAGATATGTGAAACATATGCCAGTGTACCCAGCAGTGTTAACATGCAGAATTTGAAAGAGTTCCTCCAAAACAATTGTCTTCCTTTCTAAATTATATATGTATATGAAATATGATCTCAATATGCAGTAAATATTTAGAAAAGTATTTATCACAGTAAAAGACACATTATTTTTTTTTTCTTTTTTTTCCGCTACTGGGAATCGAACTCACAACCTTGTGTTTGCCGGGCAGCGCTGTGCCGCTGAGCTAAATCCCCAGCCCCAAGACACATTACTATTAATATCCCATATTAATATCCCATAAAATACAGCCCCTGGTTTCCAGCGCACTCGTCTCGTTACTCTTGCCACTTTCTGGAGCAGTTCTGAAAGTTCTCTTTCATGGTTTTTATGGGGTGTGATCAAAACTACAGTGCTCCTGCCAAGGGCCGTGCAATGGAAAGGTGCACTTGTAAAACCATCACAGTGTGTCCTCAGCCACCTTGTTCTCCGGATCTGTCATTTTACAACTTCTGGTTCTTCCCCAAAGTCAAAATGACTGTGCAAAGTAAACACTTAAATTGATTCAGAACACTGCGGTAGCCATGGCAGCACAAGTGAAGATACAAAGGAAAGAGGACTTCCAGAACTGCTGCAGAAAGTGTCAAGAATGATGGGACACACGTTCAAAGTGAAAGGGGAGTATTTTGAGGAGAGTTAATGGCAATGTGTTTTTTACTGTAATAAAACTTTTAAAAATTAAACATTCACCATACTTTCCAATCACGCCTCATAGGAAAGGTGTAGATTATGATGTTTTGATATTCATAGTGAAATTATTTCTACACTATTCATGAGAGAACTGCAAGTTTTAAAAAAGTAAAGCAAGTGTCCTTTTGCCTCTGTCAGATTGGCAACATTTTACAAGTTCAAAACCTCTGGTAGTTGTAAAGATGCTGGAAAAGAACTCCCATGTGCTGTGGGGAGGGACATAAATTTGTCCAGCTTTGAGAGCCGAGGCAGTGGCCAGCTGAGGTTCCAGTAGCGAGGATTATCACACAACAGCTCTGCCTATAGGACCAGAATGTTCCAGGGGGTAAGACAGCTGATAGGATAACTGTAAACAGCTGTAAATCCATGAACAAATCAACAGCCAAGTACGATACAGACACCACGTGGATGTCAAAATGAAAGGATTAAAATACACACTGTAACTAAATAAATCCAGGTGATCTTCAAAATATTTAACAATCATCAAGCCACAGTTGCAAGCAAACACACCAGGAGCAGCTGTGGACAGCCTGGCTGAGACCAGAGTGGATGGCTGAGCCTCGGCCCTGGGGATCTTAGATCACATGATTGAACTTATGTTTTCAGACTTTTCCAGCATTTCAAACTCAAAGTTGACTTTTATGATTTTTAGGTTCAATAAGGTCTAAAATACTAAATTTTACTTCTGGAAATGTAAGCAGGAACATCATATTATATAGGAGATTGCATGGCCTATGTTTCCACACAGTACCCAGGCACACAACAAAGTTGGAATAGACTGACCCTTGGGGGTGGGGGCAAGAGACGCAGAGGATCCCCACTGTAGCAGAGATGTTTGTTTATTAAAGATAAAGCCACTGGGGCCAAGACAAGCCTAGAGAGATAGTGGTGATGTGTGTAGATTCTTTGTTATTTTCTGTATTTTTCTGAGTTCTAAATACAAAAAATAAATGATCACCATTCTCAGTGGGTATTCACTCTTAGAATTCTGCGTTGTCTGATTATGAATGATACAACCACGTTGACTTTAAAATTATTTTTCCAAAACCACAGAAATAGAAGGCTCTAATCTGGATATCAAAATCATTCCCCATACATGGCACTGAGTTACATTATTTTATAAGCATGTTTAAACAGTGAAGATTAATTTTAAAGCTTTTCAAACGTGTGAAAGGACAAATGTGTTGACTTTAGTTGCTTTTTCTTAGTCACGTAACATCACTACTTTTTAATGCTAGGCCTGGCTGTTCTTAACTTCTGCCCTCTACTCTGGATGAGCCACACGACACTACCTGAGCACCCTCCGCCCGGCCCTGTGCCTTGGCCCTCACCATGTTCCCGCCATCGGACCCGCTGCCGCCATGCTCCTGCGGGGGAGCCCCACTGCTCCGGAGCAGCCAGCAAGCACCCAGGCCTGTCAGGCTCAGTCAAGGGTACTGAGGCCCTGTGGGCTTTGACAACAACAACAACCTCCCAGGAGAAACTGGCTCCCAGGACCTGAGCACCAGCTCCGCTCAGTTACTCTACGGCGGCCCTGCTGGCTCCCCTTCCCCGCACCCCAGATTCATGGGAGGCCCCCAGGACCCAGGCTGGAGGACAGGCCCAGGGCCTCTCGCTGCCCTCACTGCTCCTTCAGGATCCAGCTTCCCCCACGCAAGCCAGCTCAGTGTGACTGGCAGAGGAGGAGGTCCAGGTTGTTGTGTCCGGTGAGGAGAGCTATGTGTGGGAAGGCCGGTCGGCAGGCCTGGGCTGAGCCCTCAGGGTCTAAAGGACTTATTACCTGGCCTTCTACAGCAGTGTTCTGGCCCTGCCCTGGAGGAAGGTGGAGTCACAGATGGAAGAGGCAACGTGGCCTGCAATGCAAGCAGGAGGTAAAGTGTCACTGCAATGACCCAGGGAATTTGTTATAGGAGCTGAATCAGTCTGTGTAGCAAAACTGCCTACCACAAAGTGCTGTGTAAGGCAGTATCTCACATGGACAGCCTCCGTGGAGGGGTTGTCTCACTGGAGACAGTAACTGTCCTGTACAATCCTCGGGGTGAAGGAGACACTCTAAGCCCTGTGGACTACACGGGCAGTGTGCCATAGCCCTGCAGCTTCCTGTAGGCACGAGACCCTCCCACTCCCACAGGTGGCAGTGACCGGTACAGGACATGGCTGAGTCATGAGTCCCCACTGGGGAGAACACACCAACCTCCGAGACTGAGGCAGCCCCGGAGGAGGCACCACGTGCTGCAGGAGGTGACTGAGGACTGTGCAGCCACAGCCTGCAAGTAAGAGCAGCCATGGAGGGGGGAAACCTGGGCAGGGCAGGGAGAAGGGTAGGTTGCCAGGGGGCTAGGAGCCTCAGGTCTGGCCCCGGGTGGGGGCGCAGGTGCCACTTGGTTCCTGGAAGTTTGGGTGGGGTGTGGAAGGGCACTGCAAAATGGCCAGACTGGAAACCATGGCAACAGAAAAGCCAAGCAAGAGCACGAGGTGACCCTCCTGAATCCCCAGGGTGCTGGAGTCCACCGTCCGTGGGTGAAGGTCACTGTCTCGGTTGGGGTGGGGTGGGGTGGGTGCATGGTCTAGCTCCTGGCAATGATCTGCCAGCTTAGGGAGGAGACTAAGAGATGGGCCTGCACTAAATCAGAGTGGTGGGGCGCTGACTAGGACAGAGCTCTCGCGGCCCAGGTGGCTAGCAATCCCCTCCCAGCCCTCGAGAATAAGGGAGACAGTGGACTTAGAAACCAATCTGAGGATCCGCACATCAGTCAGGACAGCGGCTTCTCGGTCTGAAACCGGCAAAGTAAGTGGGTCAGAGGCTGAGTCTGCTCCCTGCAGCCTAAAGCAGCCTGTGTGCAGAGATGGCCACAGCTAGGGAGCTCAAGGCCGGTGGCTGTCTTTCTGCAGCCCAAGGTCTGTATGAAGACAACACTCTGAGCAAGTAACGCGTTCCCGTGCAGGACAGCCGCTGTGCACCAGCGCGCTGGCATCCGGGCGCTCTCCGCTCTGCCTCACAGGTCTTTCAGGCTCAGAACGCACTCAAGTTTTGCCTCCTGTTTGTGTATCTGTCTGCTGTGTGTCCATACTACACAGCCTGCCCTGTGTGCCCCATGAGGCTGCTTTTGTTCACCTTACCTAGGGCTGGAACAAAGACCTCAGAGACCCTGAGAGCTGAACCATGGGAAAAGCCAACCTCTGCCCTTACCGCCAGAGAGGCCCAGCCCCTCACCCAGCAGCTGCACCCCGTCCCCTCTGCTGAGCCACCCTGGGATGAACGTGTGCCAAATGACGAAGTTAGTAGGAAGCAGCTTTGGGGAAGCCCCTGGGGGTCCAGCTGGACACTGTCCCCAGCCAGAGCAGCCACTGTGTACAGGGGACAAAGCAGCATGATGCCAGGAGGAATGTCTCTGTTGGAAGGAAAGTGGATTAAGCACAATGCTCAGGCTGCTGAACGCGCCAACCCCAGACATGGAACCCCAGCATCTGCTGAGTTCACTGAACATCAGGACAGATTGTGTTTTGGCAGTTGAGGTAACGGCTGGCGGGAGGCGGGGAGATCTGTGAGCTGCAAGCAGACTAATGATGTGTAATGATTGAGGCATTTGGCTCCGACACCAGGTGAGAGGCGACTGCTGGGCAGGGTGGGGCCCACACAGGCACTGCGGAGCCGGCCAGGGTGCTATGTACACAGCAAGCGCAGAGAGAAACATTAACCAAATCACAAGAGGCAGATCGTTTGTCAGATTGTTGCTTTGGGGAAAGTTTACCTTGCAAACATGCCCACCTGTTCTCCTTGTAAAACTCTGTTTGGGCTGTCAGGGACTGTGTTATCGGGCCTGTTCAAACATTCCACAGGAGAGCTGGGCAGGAGGGGGCAGCACAGAGGGTCACTAGTTCTCAACCTGAGAAGCCTTTTTCCCGTCTTGGCAGGAGGTGGGGTGGGGGGGCTGTGTGCAGCGTCTGCCTTAAATATTTCCCTCCAGCATTTACAGGTACTGCCACTTACGGTGCACATATCTGTCAGGGAAGTATTGTCATCTGTCATGAGTGTTTTCAGACTCCCTTCTTATTGATGTAAGAGGTGCCACCTTAACTCGGCTTCTGCAAGACTGGGAGTGGTAAGTGTGTATTCAGGGGAGTGTTCTGTTTCCTGGGAATGAGAAATAAAAAGCACACATGCTCTATGAGATCCCTTGGCTGACCCCAGGGCACCTTCCCTGCTGGGGTGGCACGTGATGACCCAAAGACCTGATTCAGGAGGTGAGCGATCTAGAGTGGATTGTTCATGAAGATGCTCAGGCCAAACACAGGCAAAGATTTAGGAGTTTTGGGGGAACTTTGCATCACAGTAAAGGATTCTTCACAAGACTGGAAAGCACAGAAGCTGTACTCAGGACCGTTGGTCAAGATGATTGACTAAAATTTTCTCTTTATCTAATGCTTAACTGTGCACATAAAAAGGAAAATCACACTTAAGGTTATGCTTCCTGAGTCCAGGAAGAAAAAGGGCCCGAAGTTGATGACTTACCTGAACTCACCAGAGCATCCTGTGAGCCACTCTGGCCCACGATGGTGTCTCCTGATGGGTCAGGGGCTATGTGAGGTAGAGAACACTGCTGTGCTTTTTGCTGCACCCTGGAACAGAGCTAGGCATGCAACAGGAAATCAATGCACAATGTTAGTTGGTGAGTCAATATAAACAGACTGATTGCCTTGTTTCAGTCACCTTTCTTTTATAGTTTGTATCTAGATGTCCCCCCAAAGCTTTATGCACTCCTAAGTGGGGATTTTGAGAGGTGGCTGGATCATTGATGAGTGATACTGGAGTAGCCCACTGATTGGTTTAGCATAGTTTGGGTATGGATGGTGGATTTACTGAAGAGCAAAGTGAATGGCACCAACCAATAGGCTTGGTGCATGGGTGGAATAAAAAGGGAAAGAAGCTTGCTGCTTCCTGCTTCCTGCCTGCTATGCCTTGAACTATTTCCCCTCTGCCATACCACCTTGCCTTGGAGCCAGCCAACTATAGACTGAAACTTCTACAAACTATAGCCAACATAAATCTTTCCTCCTTTAACTTGTGGGTGTCAGGTATTTTGTCCCAGCAACAAGAAAGTAAGTAAGACACTCTCTATCACACACTCTTTAGGAAACAAAGGATTATTCTACTTTGATGTTTTTGTGCTGGCTCAGCTGCTTTCCACATAGAAAGGCCATCTCACCACTGTCCCCACAGGGACTACCCAGTTTACTGGCTCCCAGGTCCCCGTCAAGTTCGGACTTGGAAAGTGATATTCTCTTTTCTGTGACTATGTCTTGTCTTGCCCATGGTTGACTGGCCATTTATTTTCAATAACTTTCTTCTGGTTATTTGTCTGTGCATCTGCTTATGCCATGTATATGTGAACTCATATAAAAAATATCAAAGAATAATGAAGACAAATTGGCATACATAAATGAACCAATGGAGAAACACTCGAAGGCTAGAACATGGGTTCCAGCTCCTGGTGCTGCTGTACTAATGAGTTTGTGAGTGTTATTGATGGTTTGTCCTTTTTGAAAAACTACATCAAAGCTTTAAAACTCATGTCATTATGAAGAGTCAATGATTAGTTTAAACAAAATTAGTTCTGAAGTGAGACAGTTTCAGAACACGGGTGCTAAGCTCCATCTGCAGTTTGCAGCTCCCATGTCAAATCAATCACCACCACTGTAGCCAGTTACATGGGAGTGCAGTTCCTGTCCATGTGTTTTACAGAATATAATTCAGGACAGAAAAGTGTCACTTCGGAGCTTTAAATTTGATAGTCCCTTCCTACCTCCCCTAGTTTCTAGGAGATCTGCCTATTACCACCTTCCTATTAGATAAAAATAAATAACCCAGTTTAGAGCTAAGATGTCTCCCCAAGTTGTCATGTGTCTGAAAGGGAAGTGGATACTGGGGGTGCCTCACTCCTGCGTTGACTCGCATGGACCAATTCAGTAGCGACACATGCTGTTAGGTTGGAGGCGTGCTTGTGTCTTACATGCTCCTCACTTCTCCTTTAAGAAAGGGTTCAGAAGGTGTACATCCTATCAAGTTAAATTTACTGAGGTAGTGCTTCTCTAACCCATTTACCTACCTACCAATCCCGACTCCTCCGTCCACACATGCCTACTTTGTTCAACAATGAATTCAGGGGCTGGGGATTTAGTTCAGCGGCAAAGTGTCCCTCTGGCAAGCACAAGGTTGTGAGTTCAGTTCCCGGTACCGGAGAAAAACCAAAAAAAAAAAAACAACAACAATGAATTCAGCATGGGCATATTGTGAATTAACCTTTGTTAAAACAAAATTTTTTTTTCTTTTTTACACTCAGAGGAAAATGCAAGATGTTAAATCATGGTGTGGGTGTACTTTAAGATTTTTCTGCTGAATATTTTATCAGATGAGTTCAAGATGCTGTTGTGTTACAAATGCTTAAGGAAACAGCAACCTCATGAAAAGCTGTCACAGGTGGCAGAGGACAGCGAGACATGATTTCATGTCAAAGTAAAACGCAAAAACTTTGTAAAAAGTGGTTTCAGAAGCTGGTCATGGGTAATTTATCTTTTAACAAATCCAAGAATAAAAAATAGGATCATCTTTGTAGAATCTGCAAAAGAATCTGATAAAATTCAGGATTTAAAACTTAATGAAATAGGATTCAAATAACATTTAATAGGATATATCTATCTTCACCTAAAAGACAATTATCAAATGAATCTAGATAATAAAATCTAGTAAGATAGGATATAAATTAATATAAAGAAAGTAACAGCTTTAGAAAATTATCCCACATTTAGTTAGCACCAAAAAGGAAAAGCTCCTAGAAAGAAATTTTAAAAGCAAGTTAAAAGATTTGTTACTTTTGAATAAGTAGACTCAAAATCTGTGATGTATTTTATAAATTAATGAACCTAAATAAAAATTAATATGGATTGAGGATTTTCTGGATCTTGGTATTTTAGTTTCATTTTCACTGCTGGTATCAAGGTCAATGATGTAGATTCTAAAGTTCAAATAGAAAAAGAAGCAAACAAGAACAGAAAAATTGCCAGACATGGTGGCACATGCCTGTAGTCCCAGCACTCAGGCGGCTAAGACAGGAGGACTGCCACAAATTTGAGGCCAGTCTGGACTACCGTGAGTTTAAGGCCTGGGCTACATAGCAAAACCCAGTCTCAAAAGAAAAAAAAACCATGAAAAAAAAGAGCAAAGAGAAGGAAGGAGCCCCACTAGCTGTTAAATCATAAAGTTGCAACAATTTAAACTTTTTTACCAGATAAGAGTAGACATATAGCAACCAAGAAGCATAAGTACACACAGAAACAAAGGTATGTGGGAAATTACTACATAATAAAAATGATTACTAGAATTATCATTGACAATATGATAAATGTCATTAAGACAATGAATAGCTAGTCACCAAAAATGATAAAAATGAAAGAAAATGTTGCACCCATTTTTTACAAAATAAATTCTAAATGGATAAAATATTTAAATGTTAAAAGTAAAATCATGAAGTACTGAAATAAATCATGGACAAGTTTCTTTATAACTTTGGAGTTTTGTTTTGCTTTCTGGAAACAAGATCTTGCCATGTATCTTAGGCTGGCCTTGAACTCACTATGTAGACCAGGTTGGTGTCAAACTGACAGAGATCCTCCTGCCTCAACCTCCAAATGCTAGGATTATAGGTATGTGCCATGATGCTCGGCAGCTTTGGAATTGAGAGACTCTTCTAACTAAAACTGAAAATCCAAATATAGTGATATCTTGGTTCACAAACTCAGTTCTCTCCATGGTCACAAACTGAAGTCAACAAGAACCAAATCAAATTTCTCTTTAAGGTCAACATTGAACTTCACCACTAAATTTGATTCGGTTCTCATCCAACTTGGTTTGAGACTAGAACTATGGAAAGAATCAAGTTTGTGAACTGAGGCGCCACTGTACAGTGAAAGAGCTTATAATTTCAACTATATAAAAATATAAATTTCTACATTAAAAAACTATCATCAACAAATTAAGAAATCAAGATAGACCTTGAGAAAAATGTGCTTTCACCTTATATTAAAACCCATAAGATTAATATATGAACAGCTCCTAGAAATCTATAAGAAGGAAAATTCTAAAGAACTCAGTAGATTAGAGGCCAAAATCTTTAAGTAGATGGTCCAATTAAAAAATAGATGCTCAACTTTATTAATAATAGGAGAATCAGGGCTGGGGATTTAGCTCAGTGGCACAGCGCCTGCCTGGCAAGCTCAAGGTCATGAGTTTGATTTCCAGTACTGGAAAAAAAAAACTAAAAAAAAAAAATAATAATAATAGGAGAACCTATTGGATTGACCCACGTAAAAATATCTGTACAACACTCAGTTGATGAGGCAGTGGAGAAGTAGGCACTTTCATACAGTAGAAGTATAAATTTTATAATCACTATGGGAGATAATTGGGCAACATCTATAAAACTACAATGTCACCTCTAAGAATCAATTTTAAAAATTTGTGCAAAACAACACAAGGCTTCTCATACAACATTATTATAACAACAAGTGAAACAAGTTAGTGTCCATCAGTAAGAAACACGCAATGTAGCACTGAAATACTGTGCAGCTTTAAAAAAGTGAACCTCCTACTAATATGGGAGATTCTCCAGCATATAATGGTAATCAAAAGGGTAAGGTAGAGTGAAGTATATATACTACTGTTTGTGTAAAATATAGGATAAATGTGAGCATAAATATTTCTATCTACATATGCATTAGGAAGCACTCTGACACACAAGAAGCCAAGTACAATGCATGTCCTGAATATAGAGTTCCTAAAAAGAAAGAGTTCCTAGAAATCAGTAAGATAGAATTTCTTATGTAGAGGAGTGTAGAGAAACTGGCAGAGAAGCACATAGATGGAAAGCAGACTTTATACTAAACACTTCTTTGTGGTTTTTGATTTCTGAGCTATGTGAATTATGACTCATTCAACAATTTAATTAAAAAAATTGAATTTTATTATTTTATTTTAAAGAGAAAAAAATAACAAAATAACAACAATGAAGACAAAAACAAAGCAATACAAAACCAATAAAAATGAGGCAAGTGATAGGAATTAACAATGGTTGTTGTATTACATATTGTTATCTTCAACGAAGTTGGTTAGACCACCAGATGTAAGAATGCAAGGTTGATCAAATAATTAAACAGAATAACAAGTAATAAAAAAAAAACACTAGAAACAAAACAGAGCTTCATTCAGCAAGATGGCAGGAATTCAACAATGCTTGTTACATTGCATATTGTTGTCTTCAAATTAGTTGTTCTGATTACCAGATAAAAGCATGCAAAATTGGTCAAGAGAAAAGCATTAACTGTTCCTTTCAAAAAATTGAATTTGCAAGACTAAAATCTCTTAACAGAACTTTTATGCTTAAAGCCTTACATAATAAATATTAATTTCCAGATGAACAGGCTCCTTTTGACTTCGTAGACAAATTATTTTAGTATTGTGGATGACAACTAAGTAACCTAAATATGATGTGGTTTACATTTACTAACAGGCTAAGTCAACAGAAATGACCTTGTCAAACACTATGAAGTATATTTCCTCACAATATGATCGCCTTTCAACCCGTGTTCTGCATCTCACCAGCCGGCTCTGCCAGCCACTTCAAAAGCAATTCCTTGGCACCTGTGTTTGGTCATTCCCAAGGCAGCCCCTCAGGCCACTTCAGTGCCATGTCCCCAGGGCACTGAAGGACGTGTGAAGGGTGATGTTGGGCATGTCCAGACGCTGTCTTCACACAGCAAACCCAGTCAACAGGAGCTGGACCCACACGGTTTACAGAAGCGTTCAGTGGCCATGCATGCGGAAGCGTGTCTGAGCAAAGTCACCACCCACATGAAGCGGGACCAAACTCATGGAGGCGGGACCTACAGGCTTGGCTGGGTAGAAAACTATTTCTTCTACTTGCTCTTCATTCTGTAGCATCTCAGCCCTGCAAAGCAGTTTTAAACCAGAGTATTTCCAACATGCTCCATGCCGTCCTGTGTGGAGAGCCCTTCCCAGTCCTCCTCATGGTCCAGGAAGTTTATGTTTGTAATCCCATGAAAAGTTACTGGAATTCTAGTGAGTCAATTCCAATCTACCACATCCAGTGCAACCCATGGTGAGAATAAAGACGCTAAGACATATCTGTAGTTATGGGGAGCTAAGGGGCCTTAAGTCCAGCCATGATGATGGCCATCCAGAACAAAGGCCTCGACCCAGGTCCAAACCCAGATTTTATTCATTCGTGAAGAAGGGAGTGGCTTGAGGATGAGTGACTGTGAGAGTGGCAGGAAATACATGAGTGCCATGAGCTGGGCTAGGTAGGAGGCCTGAAATCACCTCTGCCATATGCAGAGAGGATATGCAGAAAGAGTAATCTGCATAACACAATTGAGATAGCGTCTAATGTTTTGGGGTCAGTGCTTCAGCTCTGATGTGTAATCTTTGAGGCCCCAGGAAGTCACAGCCTCTATTCCCAAGGCGCAATCCCAGCCAACAGCGTGGAGCATTGGCTCACACATCCCGTCCCATCCCAGCTCACTTGAGGGAGCAACAGGGGGTCCGGGAAACATGCCCGCCATCTTTAAAGATTACCATCAGGACCTGAGCTAGACCAATATGCATTGCTTAAAGCCAATTGAAGGGATAAGAAAAAATCCCAGCCAGCTCTGTACATATCAATACATGGAAACAGGGTCAGGCTCAGCGAAAATGGAAGTCTTCTAAGGAGAGTCACCTAGGTGGTCCTCCACAGTCCTGGAACCGGAAAGCAGCCAACAGGAAAAAGATGGGCACCACCACACCACATTCAGTGTTTTGGAAGCTGCTAGTAAGGGCAGGGGCTCCATACTGAGCGGGTGGTCAGATCCTGGTGTCCAGCTCCCTATACCTTTGTGTTGATTGCAGCCCCGGTATCTATATTGGGCGCTACTCAGCATAACCTGGTACCCATCTGTCCCCTAGAATGGACCCTGCCTCTCAGGGTGTTGAGGATTCATTCTGATAACATGTTTGGGGTCAGCATCACCTGCTCCTTTCACTGCAGTAACAGTGACAGCACTGCTGCCGGGGTCCCCCGGGTTCCATGTCACCTGCTTCTCAAGTCAGTACGTCCGCTCCTGTGGCTGCCCATGGTGCTCTACTCTGGGACCAGGCCTCAACTCTTTCGCTTGCTAGAGTCAGCCACCGGCAGCCCTTCCTGGGTATCCTGCTCGGCTGGCCCTTACCCTCTCCAGCACCTACCAGGTCCCTGCAGCTCCCTTTTGTTCCCTGGGTTGTCACTGTGGCCCCTTAAATGGAGCTTCTGCTGACACCTGGCAGCAGTAGGGACCTAGGGACCCTTCACCTGCTACCACTGGCGCCTTGAGGACAGACATCTACCTGGACTGGTGGAGACTGCTGAGGTGACAATGCCCTAGTCAGAGATAAGGGGGCAGCAGCTGTAGTAGGAAGCAGTGATTCTTTCTAGAAGTGTGTGAAGTGTACTTACTCCATGGAAACACGGGGTGAGGTTGACAAGGAAATCACTCCCTCTCCACAGCCTCAAGGGAGTTAGAAGGAAACCAGACCCACCACAAATGTTCTAGAAAAGCATGTACTTTAATCTCAGACTTCCGGTGCCTGTCCGCCTCAGTCCTTAGGCATGGAACAGCACCCTGGCCAGCTACAGGGATGACTCCTAGGTGCCCTGGATTCACGGGCTCACAACACGTGTGAAACAACAGCAGTCAGAACTGGTGAGTCCCCTGCTTTAGAAAAATTGTGAGATTATGTGTAACGCTTTGGATTGGAAAGGTGGCCCAGGACGGATGGTGTGCGGTGTCACAACTGAGCTATCAGGCTGCTTCTCGTGGAGTCCTAGCATGTTCGCAGGCTCCCGGGCACAGGCAGGGCTGAGAGGAGCAGCTGGGCTGTGCCCAGTGCAGGGAGAGATGCATGACCCACCTCCCTGGGCTCCTCCGCACCATGCGGACAGGGCAAGGGCGGCACTACCAGCAGCTGCTGGCTTGGGGCCCAAGGTGAGTCTCACACCTTGCTGTTTGATGTGCTGCTGTGTGCAGCAGCTGCAGATTCAGTAAACAGGGAAAACGTCCTGCTCATTTCTTCCTCAGGTGCCCTAAGCTTCCCCCAGCCCTCCCCCATTTGTGGACATGGCAGGCCAAGCCAAAGAAGTCATTAGCTTTTGTCCTGTTTATAAGTAACAGAAGTATGACCCGCCTTAGAACAAGAAACTAGATTCAGTGCCCGCCCCAAGTCTTGAGGTAGAAAGGCTGGAAGCAGACCCGAGAGCTGTGGGGCCTGTGAGAGGGACCAGTGCCCAGGGTAGAAGGAAGACCGTTTCCCTGCTGTCTGACCACTTGAGGCGATGTCTGTCTCAACGTCTCAAAGGAAAGGACTGTTAAAGTAGGGTGAGCAGCGGCCTGGAGTTACCACCTGAGCGTTGCCACCGTGTGTCAGAAAGTACAAGGAGCCCTGAAACTGCTTCCCCAGGCTTAAGGAAAACAGCACAAACACGAGTGGGTTAGAGCAGCAAGCCTGCGGTTCAGTGGCCACCACCTGGGCGCCTGACTGGCTTGGCCCTGCTTCCCTACAGCCTCCTCACTGCAAGCGGGCAATGACCCGAACGCAGCCCCAGGGCCAGGGCCAGCGTGGGATGGTGGGCACTGGCACACCCTTCTTGCATCTATGAAGCTCACATCGCCTCCTTTGAGATAGAAGACGTCGGGACAGCCAACCTGCCTGCCACTGCACCAACATGATTGTCACAGTTCAGAGGAAAAGGCAGAGAGGGCTGCACGACTGAGTGCAAGCGGGAGAGCGGGCATCTCGGGCACTGGCACCACCCTGCCAAAGGCAGACTCCGGGAAGGACGAGCCAGCACTCCTGCGATCTGCCTTTCCTTTGCAGGGTGATGAGTTCTAGGTCTTTTGGGCCCAAGTTTCTATGCTCATAAGTGGATTTAATAATACTCTGGGAAGATATTTGCAGATGTGAGCAATTAATGACCTCAAAGTGCTTTGAAAATAAACGAGCTTACCAAAGGGGTGGTATTTAATATTTATAATGATAAGTCTGTGCTTACAGGCTTCAGAAACTATAATCACTGGTATAAGGCTTAGTTTTATGACTTTTTTTTTGAACTTAACATAAAATGCTTTTATTATAAAGCAATTAAATGACGTGTCCAGAACGCTTCCTGAATGCATCCAGGGCTTTACTTGGACAAACTTAAGATACGATCACAGATGTGTTTCAAATGGTCTCCGGTGACTTCACACTGATTCTGCATCACCCACAGTCGCTGGGAAATCCAGAGGTGAGGATCCACAGCAAGACTATGACTTAGGTCTTCCTCTGACGCCCGCGGACACAGTGAGCACGGTGATTTAGTTTTATTAAAATTATTTAGTACGGCTATAAACCAAACCACAGCCGCTCCCTTTTACCCAGTATAAAAAGTTTCCTCTGACAGCCCGTAAGAGCTGCGCACCAGTCGGCCCTCCCACGCCTGGCAGAAGGCCTGCTCCTTTCTCTGCAGCAGCATTGGCAGATTTACAGTGATGCCAAGACGCGGATGCAGTTTGTGCCTGGGGAAGATGAGCTGTTAGAAGACAATCTCCACAGCAAACCTGCAGCCTGCCTGGCCCTCTGCAGGAGCACGGTCTGGTTTCTTAAACAAAGGGCTTTCCCGCAAGCGGATGAATCTCGGGGAGGACAGTGATCTGGTAACAACGGCCTGGGCCCTCCCTCATATTTCCCGACCACCAGAGGCCACGTCGCTGTCCCCCTCCAAGGGTCTTCTCACACACAGCATCCCCAGACCCAGGCTTCCCTCAGAAGGGACGGGATCCAGACCACGTCTGTCCTCATCTTTTGTCGGCGCATAAATAAATGAATGGAAATCTCACTTTTCAGGTGAGGATGATGTCCCAAGGTCCTCGTTCTGGACCAACGGTTCACTTTTCCCACGTAAGGGAACCTTAGTTCTACAATTTGCAGTCTAAGGAAAAAGGAAAGAATGTGTTTTCCCTGAAAGGATAATCCTGCAGCCACTTTCCTTCACAGCAGCCTTTTCTCTTCCCCCCAGGCTACTCTCTCCCGCATGCCAGTCCATGGCATTGCTGAACAAAGGGCGCCACCCCATGTCTCACCAGAGGGAATGCAAGTGCAAGCACAAGATGGGCCTAGACAGATACCTGAACAGACCCGGCAGCACCGTGCTCCAAGATCCAAACTCCTCTGTGACAGTAGCTTCTCCCCAAACTGCTAAAGAAGCAAAACGAGAAGTGAGCCCCCACCAGCATTCCTCTTGGCCAGTGGCCAGCGCACCTGGGTACACTTCCACTGATGGCTGTGTCCCCTGGTGGCTACACGCAGACATACCAGCTGCAGACAGCCAACACCTGCTTCAGACAGGGCTGGGCAGACAGCAGTACTGCCAGGCACAGGGGTTCGGATCCACGGCGCAAAGGGCACTTAGCTGAACAGAAAGCCGTGCCTGGCTGGGACATGAGGTGAGGACATGCAGCGGGCAGCTGCTCTCAAACCAGCCTGTGTGCACGAAGCTGTGCAGGACTCTGAGACACGTCAAAGGCATGCAAAGGTAACGTTATGCCTTCCTAAGAGAAGACCAGCATCTTCTGGACACTCAGAGATCTAAGTCATTTCTTTCTCTCCAGCATACAGAACCGTCAGAGCTCATACTTACTGGTCTCTGTGAGGGACTGGAGCAGCATTCCCACGACTGCCTCACTGTACCCTGGCATCAGTCTGACCAGGTAGGTGATGTCCTTACCAGCACTCTAGACTGGCAGGAGTTAGTAACCTGTGAACCTAGTGAACTGTGACACCAGTCTCTGCCAGGTGCTGCAGCTCCTGGGCCTGGGCCTACCCCACCCGCCTAGGCCAGGTTTCACCAGGCTGGAGAGCCCTTGTGCTACCACTTCCTTCACCAGGCTGGCTCCTTGAGCAGCCAGTGCCTTGGGGCTGCAAGAGGCAGAGATGTGCGAGTTTGCTAGGACTCACTTCAGGGAAGATACAGAGGAGGGAGCCCAGCCGATAGGCCCAGGAGGGTGAACCCAGGTGGGTCGATGTTACTGTTTGCCTAAGTTTTCCTTCTCCCCTTTTTTTTTAACACAGGGTCTCAATACGTGGCTCCAGCTATGAAAGCCTCCCAGGTGCTGGGATTGCACATCTGCGCCGGCATGCCTGGCTTCTGATCAGTGTTTCCTCTGAAGACCTGGCTGGACACGGGCTGCCTGGTCCGGAAGTCAGGGCAGGCCTTTTCCGTGCACTCAGTGATGGCTCAGGGCCTGGTACGCAGCACACTCAACAGTGTTAACGTACAGTGAACCAGCACACGGCTCAGTTGTCGTCTCTCTTGTAGTGAGCTCTGAAGAAAGCGAGTCACGGGTCCTTCCCAAAGTTGAAACACTTGGCCTCCCCCACAAACCACCCATATAGTGTTTGTTAGATGTGTTGGGTGACAGGCTTTATTTCTGGCAGGAAAACACTCTAATTAATGTGCTAATTATGCTGGAAACTGCCTCTCTTCTTCAGAGGAAAATGACAGTGCTGCAGCACTCATACTAGCAACAGAAAATCAGCTAATAGCTAACAAATAAGCTCAGGCAAAAATCAGCATCAGTTGCTAAAATGGGAGAAAGAGGGACGGAAAGAGAATGTCCCAATGGTTTGGATATCAAATCACACCTTAGTTAGGAGACACAAAAGGGAAGAAGGTAGTACAGTGCAGAAAGTAGCCTCACCCTTTCAAATGTACAGTTCCACCACATGAATGCAGCAAAGGCACCAACACCTCTGGCTGCGATGCACCAAGGACAAAACTGTACACGGGTGGAGGCTACCTCACCGGGCGGAGAGAGAAATGTGTGTAGGGCACATGGCCCCGACAGTGTGCACAAATCATGGCATCCTGCGTGCGGGCCACAGTCCCCGAGGACCAGGCATCGTGTGTGTCAGACATCCCTGAGGTGCACTGAAGACCCAGCATCATGTCAGTGTCATCTGTCCTATGTATCCCGTGTAAGTCATGAGCTCCTAACGCGGTACTCTAAGACCCGGCATCACGTGTATGTCGTGCATCCCTGAGGCAACAGACTGAGGACCTGGCATGTGCGTGAAAGTCATGCGTCCCTGAGATACTGTGCCAAGGGCCTGGCTCATGTATGTACGTCATGCATCCCTGCGCAATACACCAAATTCCACCAAATCCAACTGCTCTGTCCCGGAGGCTGGTCTGGCCTAACCACTGGCCATAGTGATTTTCGCGAAGAGTTGGCTCTGGCTAATAAGAGTGAAACCAGATCTTTGTGCATACCCAGTAGGTGAGAAACAGCTGGAGCCTTCCTCCAACCTACGGTATGAGGACAGGGAACCAAAGCCTGTTTCAGTGATCCGGTCACCAGAGGCCAGCCATAGGACCATTCAGGAAGAGCACACCAGAAAGCTGCAGGAACAACTTAACAGTCAAATCTATGCCCCAGTCGGATATTCAATTTATATGCTGTTAAAATCTCTTTCAGTTCGTTTCTGTTACAGTGCAAACATCTTGACTTTATAAGTGTTTTCATAAGATTACTTTACTTGTAGATTGCTTGGATAAATGTATTAACAATTGTTTCTTCTCAGTAAAAGTCCAAATTTTCATCAAAGCTGCATGTGTAAGGTTGATGGTTTCTCTCCATTTGTTCTTCTCTGGTCTGGTATAGACCACGAGGTTCTCAGAATACTGCAAGACTGACTTTAAGAACCTGTTAGGTAAAGAGAGAAACTGACTGTACATTATAAAATGCAACAATGACTCAAATGTCTTCTCAATGCTCTGGGAATTATTCCTAGAGTTGAGTATAACTTAATTTTTATTTAAGGAGTCAGGAAAAGAAGTATGCACAAGATGAAATAACAGAATGCAAATTATAGGAAAAATAAAAATGTTGAGCAGTAAAAGTCATCCATACCTGGATGACATTCTGGAAGCTTTATATAAAGCAAGTGCCTTTTTACACATGCTCTCAAATCCAGCCACGAGGCTTTCAAGTGACGGAAGGTAATTCCAGAAAGGATCTCTGTACTGGACTGACCCAGAGCAGGCACCGAGCCCGCACAGGGACGCAGCGCACAGCCCAGCCTGCGGAAACATCTCCACACCCGCCCACACCCCCACCCCGGGACAGAGGCCTCCGACAGCCGTCCATGCCCGTCAGACAGCCAGGGCTACGAGGGATATTCGTCCTTCAGAGTCATCAAAACGACTGCGAGTTACTCTAACCATGAGAATGCCACTTCTACTTCGCCAAAGTTCTCCAAGCTTCCCAAGTATTATAAATTTCTCCAGTTTTTATCTTGAAATAGCTTCTCAAACGACAAACCACAGATCCTTCGTTTAGGGTAGTGGTTCTTCTTCTGGGGGAGTGGGTGATTTTGTCCCCTGGGATAGCTAGCCAAACCTAATCCACTTCTCACTGTCACAACTAGGGGGTGCTATGGTACATGCTAGGCGGAGGCCGGGCTGCTGGCCTACGCAGGCACTCCCACCAGAGGAGGCGCAGCCCACAGGCCAAAGGCGCCCGGCTGCGAGCCCCAGACAGGGGGCCAGCATGTGTATCTTGTGTACAGACATGACACTCTCCTTAGGCATCGTGCCCACCCAATGCTGCAGTCGTGTTTTCCTGCTCATGTGAAATATGCGGGGATATGCCCGTGACCTGCAAAGCATTAGCTTAGACCAGGGGGGTGAACCTATGGGACACGTGCCACAGCTGACTCTTTGTTTCACTGAAAGTTCTAAAAGGTTTCGCCATCACTAGCTTAGGCCAACAGACGGCATCAAGAACTTCCAGGAGGTGAAGCGAGGCTTCAGTGATGGCAGCTCCATGTGAGCACAGGGTGCCCTTGGGTTGGTCTGTTGAGGGGCTACCTCAGTTCTGGATCTCTGGAGTCAGAGGAAGCGGGTGACACATGGGTCACCCACTTATGGATCCCTAGGTCTGCACGACAGTCCTCCCAAGCTGGAAGCTATGAGTTATACACGAGAAATCTGGTTGGCCCTGAGCCATCTGGACATGGCAGGGTCTGCCCCGCAGGCCAGACTCAGGCCTCTGCCTGAGACAGTTGTTGCTGCCATCAAGGGAGCTCAGACCGTACCTCAGGCTCCTGACACCACTCCCTGAGTCTCACCCAGCCTGCAACCGAGTGCCGTGTTATTTCTGCACAGACTGCAGAATTCTGGGAGAATGCCCATCAACCCCTGTCCAATTTGTGAAACGTGCCCACGTGGCCGTCAGTCTCAAATGTTCACAAACTCACTAGCACTAAAAACACATAGGTGGGGCCAGGCACATAGCTCAGTGACACAGCGTCTGCCTGGTAAGCACAAGGTCCTGAGTTCAAGTCTCAGTACCAAAAAACAACCCAAAAAAACCCCCACAGAGGGCTATCAGTATCTGTGTGGTTGTCGGGTGGGGTGTTTAAAAACATCTCCGAAGGCTGTTGGTTAGGGGTGGAAATTACTTAAAACTTACTCAAACACGATTTTTTGCAACAGAACATACTCACTTTAGATACTGCTGATATTCGTAAGCATTTTTTCCATGGACAAAATGAATGTTGACCAATTCTAGTGCAATGAGCAATAAAGTCAGGTAAAGCACAGGAGACAGAAGCCTAATACTGGAAATAGATAAAAGTGAATTAAAACTTGACAAACATAAATATCTTCCACTTTCATAAGGACGCTAGCTTTCCCCTAACCAACATCCTTCTGAAGCATCCTAAAGTCCAAGCACCTCAGAAGATGGTTTTCCAGTGCGCATGCGCCCGGCACTGCCTTCAGGCCAGTCTGCAGCACGCGGCAGCACCCGCCCCTCCTCAGCCTGCACACCTGGCAGCGCATCCGCAGCGCTCCCCGGCACCATGTCTAGTCCAAGCCCCAGCAGCCTGGCCTCACAGCCAGACAGTACCAGGGCTCAGTCTGCATGTTCTTGGTCACCAGCACTGCTCCCCACTACCTTAAGCGCAGTGACGAACTTTTACGAGAAGAGACAAACACATGGCTTAAATATGAAAGTATGTCCAATGGCTACTGACTCAAAGAAAATCTAACTTAAAAATTCAGATTTCCTTTCTCTCAAAACCAGTAAAGAGGTTTAAAAATAGTCTGCTTTGGTAGGAAGCGACGTAACGGCACTACCTTACCAGCCACAGGCGTGTAACCCAGGCACTCTCCAACAGCAGCCCGCCAATTCCTGTCACCAGCACAGGGAGCACCCACCCATTCAGCCCGAATTCTAGAAATTTTCCAAAATGGTCTTTTCTTAGGACCGTAGCACCTTCCAAAATATATGCTGTCAAATGAAGAAGCCACAGAGTCGACAAATCCAAAAAGGTAGAGGACTCAGTAAAGACCAGAATGCCTCCAGGTGCCTCCCGCACCTGCCCCAGCCGCACCTGGCCCGCATGCTCAGGTAGTTCCGTCGCTGCCGGGAGCGCAGCCTCCGCTCCTCCCACTGCTGGTGCCTCAGCTGCAAGGAGGCGACCACCTGGTTGGACACGACCTGCCAGTGGGAGGTGATGCTGCGGAGCACAGCCAGCACCTCGAGCACTGCTCTGGGGCAAAAGAGCACGGAGACGTGCCTGCGGCACAGTGCACTGAGCAGCAGGGCCCACCTGCAAGAGACAGCGAGACTTTTAGGGGAGGGGGCCTCGTCAGAGCACTGCTGCAGACCTACGCCCAGGCGAGCTTGCCTGCAAACCTCTGGGCGGGGGCCAGGGATGGGCTGTGCACGCACCGCAAGTGTTAAGTAGTAACGTTTAACCGCAGGAACAGATAGAACTTGTAGCCTCAGCAGATGCACCAACATGTGCACCATCACCAAACCTCATCTGATAATTCTGCTTCGGACACTAACACTGGAATCCCAATCTGCCACCCAGCTTCTCAAATTTAAAACAGAAACAGCTAAACTTGCTGTCCTTATTTGCTTAACGAGGTTTAGACTGTCACCCATCTTCACTCACTCCTCAGCAGGAGGGTCATCGAAGACCCGGGGAACATGATGATCCTCCAGCATCTGGTGACAGAGCTCTTCCAAAATTTTTGTAATTAAAGCATAGCAGGCATTTGTTTCGGTATCTTCCAATCTGAAAAACATAAAATGTTTAAAGACACACAGTCATACAAAAACGCCCACATTAGTGCCTATGCAAAGTAATTTATTCCCGTGTTCAACAAGCAGTAAACTTGTAATTTAGCTTCCCCAAATATGAAATGAAAGTGGACACCACCATAGAGTGGTAAAGATAAATAATACAGTATGTAATGTCCTATGTAGACAAAAGGTGATCTGCTGGTCACCCCAGACTTATTCCCATCAAACAAGTGTGTCTGTGACACACTATGATCTCTCAATTTGTGCCTCCACCCCTCTTCCTCCTGAGTTCTACGTCCTCTTTGTTTTGTTTTCTGGGTTTTTTACTTTTCATTTTTTGGTGGTACTGGGGAAGAAACCTAGGGAATCAGATATGCTAGGCAAGTGCTCCATATCCCTACCCCTTTTTGAGATAGGGTTTCACCAAATTGCCCAAGCTGGCTTTGAACTTGCAACCCTCTGATCTCAGCCTCCTAAGTAGCTGGGGTTACAGGCGTGTGCCACCATGCCTGGCCAGACTCCTCTAATTCTCTCCTTCACAGATCTCTGTGGATGCCGCTACCCTCCCCACAAACTGCTGAGACCTGTGCTCTGCCCCCAGGTCTCGGTAAGCAGGGCCTCCAGCTCTCCCTCCTCTCGGCAGCCCACAGGCCCAGCAACCCCTTTCCCACTGGCCTCCAGCAGCCCTGGGAAGGAAGAGCTCTTCTGATGCCCACCGTAGCTGACAACCTCGAGGGCCGCACAGCCTGAGACAACGCACCTGGCCGCGTCCTGACTGGGTTCTTCTGGCAAGGGCAGCAGAGGCCACATCCTGAGGCTTTCCTCACAGCGCAGCACCTGGGAGGAAACACGGAACTGCTTTTGAAGCATTTATAATAATATCCTAGAAAACATGTTCCCAACTGTTATAGACGTTAAAATGCTTTCTAGAAAGTATCATTTGTAAAATTCATACAGACCCTACTGCATGTGAAAAGCAGGAGGTGTGGCTCAGGAATTCAGTGTGTTCCCACAAGGGAGAGTTGCTCACACAACCAGAGACCCCTCTCCAGGCAGCCTCTGGATGGCTGTGAACACAGCCACAAGTCCTTCTCACACCCTCATCTGCGAGGTGGGACCCATATCCTCCCCTGAACTGCAACCGTGGCCAAGAGAACAGAGGTGCCCCCGACGCGCCCCCCTTGTTGTCCATGCCACGCAACTCAGGCCGAGCCAGCCGTGACCCCACAAGCCTCAGACCAGCTTCTAGCCTTTGAGGACGGGACCCTGCCCAGCGGAGCTCGGAGGGACCACAGCCCACCACACCAGCTAAAGCCCACGGGACAGAGCTCTTGGCAGAATCCCCTCAAATTTTTCACCCACGATGAGAACAAACTGAACGGTAGCTATGGACACCTCTCAATGGATAATCAGCTATGTAGCAGCGATAACCAGAGAAAGACCTCATAAAGCATGGGATTACCTGCAGCCACAGAAGACGCTATGGAGCACAGCAGGAGGGGCACCTGGGCCTCAGAAAGGGACTGCGGGGAACAAGGGAGGGACACCCAGGCTTCGGCAAAGGACGCCAGGGAGCATGGGAGGAGATAGTCGGGCTTTGGAAGAGGACAGCGTGTAACACAGGAGGGTGTAGAACTGGGGACCCACACCCAGCAGAGAAGGCACATTCTGACTTGGAGACTTTTCTCTCCACTCTCCTGCGTCTAAACGCTGCTCACGGCAAGGAAGTTCTACAAGTTCTATCCTTGTAATGGCTGCTTGAAAAGCACAAAATCATGAGAGGAATGTTGGTCACGAGTCCAGTGATGGAACAGTCTCCAAACAGCACAGCCCACATCGCGTCCCAAACCAGACCCCACTCAACCCGCTGCGGCTGTATCCCTTCTCTACAAGGACCAGGACATGCGTCCTCTCTCCTTCCCCGCTGACACCTCCACTCATGGGTGATGTTCTTCACAGACTCTGTCAGCGGCCCCTCCGTCTCCCGAGGCACAGCTTTCAGGAGCTGAGCTGATGGATGGCATGGCCGCCCGGAGAACAAGCTCACGACACACATGCATGTGAGCAGCCTTGGGGACAGTGGTCTGACAGCCTTGGGACTGAGCCATTGCAGTTCCTGTGTAGCCTTCACGTCCTGCCACACACAGAATAAAGCACCTCAGCCAATTCCCAAACTGAAGTTCCGGGCAGAAGGGCTATCAAGTTCCAGGCAGAAATGCTAGCAAGTTTGGTTTCTGTTCAAACTGTCAATTAACAAACGCTAGGCTTACACAGTGCATGAAAAAACAACTTTCCTCCCCACTGACAAGCTGTGTCCAGCCAGGGCACTCTGTGATACACTGCCCACACTCTCCACCTGGTAAGGCTCAACGCAGATACCAAACCGGAGTCACGGAGCCTCAGAAAGACTGAGCGACCTGACCGAGCTCACAGAACAGCTGACTTGCTACTGTCAGGATGTTTGGACAAGAGCCTGCACTTTGGATGCCTCTGCAGAGGGAGCGACTTCACACACGCCACCCACTCCCTGCTCCTGGCCACAGCACACCTGCTGTTTTTTTCTTTGTATTTAATATTTTTAGACTGTAAAAACAAGGAAACAAACAACTGAAAAACATGAAAGAGGCTCATCAAATGATGAAAAGTCATCCTTTGTAGGAAAGCAGACGTAGGCCACTGCAGGTTAGCCTCAAGGCCACAAACATCCCGCTTCACTGCTTCCTGCATTCTGCTGGGGTTTGACCCTTCTTCGGGTCATAGTCTAGATCATTTTCCTCTTCTCCTTCCCCTTCCTCATCCGCGTCTCCACTACCATCATACCCATCGTCACCATCTTCAATAACTTTTCTAGTAAAGTACAACTCATCCTGGGATTATACGCTCACATGAAAAGTGATCAGTTTCAAAGTCTGCAGCAAGGATAGCTTTAGCATCACCACCCAAATCTGCACTCTCAAGAACTTCAGGAGGAGCAAAAACATTAAAGAAACAATCGCTGGAAACGGTTTTAATTGCAGTACGAACTGTCCTACTTCCTTATATTTCTTTTCAATGGTTTTCAAAGTGACATTCTTTCTTTTTTTCCAATCTATTTGGCATCCTGTACAGCCCATAATTTCTGGTCCATCAAATGAAAAGGGATCAGAATTATTTGGTTCAGATATCACCCTATACGTCTTTGTGAAGAGTTGATTTGTGAAACATTCGTTGGGTTCAAAGTGAAATTCTGAGATAAAACTCCTAGGCTGACCAGGACCTGGATATTAAACTTCACTCTAATATCCTTCCAATGCTTCAGAATAGATTCATCATGCTACTGAACCAGGCCCGTGAGCAAGCCAACATTCTTAAAAACAGTCAGCCAAAATTTAGGAATTCCTTTAGGATCTTCTTTTTCTTCATCCTTTTTCTCATCTTCAATTTTAGCCTTCTCTTTCAGCTCCTCCGAAATTTCATCCACCTCATCCGGTTTCCATTCACACCCTTTTCCATAGGTTCATCATGATCTCAAATTCTTGATCTCAAATCGCTTATCAGAGGTTGACAGAGAGGAGCATACTTCCTTTCAAGATCAGGAACTTCCTCATCGAATCTGGCTTCTATCTGTGCACATTTAACCTGAAGGTTTTTGAGAGCATTCATTCACTCTTCTTTTACCTACCCTCAGCAAGTTGTCCCTGTCTGCCATGTTGCATGTAAGAACTCCAAGTATCAGCAGCTAGTTCGGGGAGTTAAGCAGCCAGAGCCGCGCAGGGAGTAACTCAGGGCGGGTGTGGCTGGAGGGGCAGGAGGTGGCACCATGAGCAGTTGGAGCTAAAAACAAAAACTGAAACCAGAAGACCCAGCATACCTGCTTTTTAAGCTGAAACAGTGGGTGGCAGCGGGAATGGTAGCCTTCCGCGAGACTCAGCAGCAGCCTTACTGCTGTATCCTCCTAGGTTAGAAAAATAGAGAATCTCACCATTTCTGGTCAGGCTTCTAGTCTTCTTCTGTTGAATTACTGATCATTTACACTCTTAATTTCTCCTCACCTTTTTCAGTTACACTGCAGTAAAACATCATTAAAGTAGGTTGGACCCAGCAGTCAAATCACAGTCAACGCGGATATTCCTAGTTTAACAACCGACCTATTTAACAACTGTTTGGGTTTACAATCCGGCCCTTCGGACTTACAAGCCATCTTTTTTTGGTAGAGTTCTGTACATCTTGTATGTAGAGCCTTGATGTCTTTTTTGGTGTAGCCAACCTTGTATATGCAGTACTGCAAGTTTTGCTGATTGTACCGCACAGTACAGTAAGTACTGTAGCTTTATGTTCTGTTATACATTATGGTACTGCATGGAAGAGTTACATAAATAAAAGCAAAGTCATCAAGCTGGGGTCTCCTTTGACCATGTCTTTGTTCTGAATACTGTAATATACATACTGTACACACTGCTTCATTTACCGACCACTTCATTCAACGACCCAGGCACAGGACTAGAACTCAGTCATTAAACGAGGAACATCTACAAAATGATGTTTAAGTGGAGCCTAGCAGCAATGATAAATTATGAAGCCCACATCCACCTGTCTCCCAAATGCAAGATAATTGTAACTGCATAAAAGCAAAAGATTCCAAACTAAAAATTTTAAGTACAATATAACTAATTTTAAATCAATACAATGAAAAGGGAATTACATGGCTAAAACATTTAACTGCCAAACACTGTATCTGTATTTTAAAAAGAATAAAAATAACATTATCTGGAGCTGAGATAACTACATAACAGGAAAATGCAAGTAGACAAAGGAAAACCGACAGAAGCAAAGAGAATGGATAGCTGAACAAATGTAAAAGCAGTAACTATCTGTCTAGAATTCATAACAGCCCAGAACAAACAACTAAAGGGGTGAGAAATTAACTTCTACGGTCCCTGCTGACCTTCTCTTCCTGCACAGAGACCACACCTGAGCGTGCTGCAGGGGGCAGGCACACAGTACCTCCGGGGACGTCCCCAGAAGGCACACAGAGAGCTCTGTGCAGGTCAGCCATGAGTCAGTGGGGACACCGCCGGGCTGCAGGTCCCTGACGAGCACCTGACACTGTTCTATGTGAAACCACTAAAAGGCCTGTAATTAAAAAGGGGCAAAGGATCCAACTGCTGTGTTGAGAAGAGTGAAGGGTGACAGAAGGAAGTGGGGGACTCACACCAGTGCCATTTCAGGGGGAGCAAAGATGGTTTCCCCAAGAGGTACCAGCAGAGAGACAGAGAGTAACAGATCTGGAACACTCTTTTAAGATGGAGGATTGAGTGTGGAATGTAAAAACAGAGAGGCCTGGCAAGCTGTGGCCTGAGCGCCTGCCTGCGAGGATGGCAATGCACCTAGGTGGGAGGCTGGGCAGGGGCAAGAAACACTGTCTCAGAGCAGCCTCCAGTGCAGTGCACAAGTCGGTTCCCTCTGCTGGTGCACCAAGAGATCACTGCTTTGTTTGTCTTCAGACTTTGTGTTTACTTTAACCATCAAGTTAAAATGGAATAATAATAGTAATGACAATAATTAATAATAATAATAAACATAGAATAGGCAGGAAATATCTGAGACAATGACAGCCGTGGGAGACTAACTCGGCAGGTGCTAAATTGTATTGTAAAGTTTCAGTGAAGGCAGGTGCTTTCAGCAGAGTTGAGGATGGCACCCAGTACGTGTGGAACGAAGAAGGTTCTCTACACAAAGTGCAGCCATTCTGTTAGTGATTTGTAAGCTTAAAAGAAAAAAAGTACAGCTAGTTTCTCTACCTCACCCCTAAAATAAACTAAGTCTCCTTGGATCAACAAAAGAAATGGTAAAAGTACTAGGGAAGATGTATGAATATACTCATAATTTTGAAATCAAAGAAGCTTTTAAGAATGACTGTAAATACAGAAGCCAAAGAGAAAAAAGAACAAAAAGCTAAAGACAACAAGCAGTATGTGAAAATAAACCAATGAAAAAAAAAATAAAGCATGCTGGGCGTGGTAATGCATGCCTGTAATCCGACCACTTGGGAGGCTGAGGCAGGAGGATTGCCACAATTTTGAGGCCATCCTGGGCCATATAGCGAACTCAAGGCCAGACCTTGCCTCAAAAAACAAAAATAAATAAATAAATAAATAATAATAAATACATAAATAAATCTTAACAAAACAGAGCAAAAGACATTGATAGGTAATGAAAGAATTATAGACCTCTACTGAACAAAAGAAAGGATCAAAATATTGCAAAGAAGTGAAAACAAGGTCTTACTGGTACTTTTGATCTTAGAACCTCACTTTCACAAAGTTACTAACACAAGTACTCATATGGACAAACATGTTCATTTCGGCATCATAATTAGGATTTTCCATGGCAGGCAAAATCATCCACCTCTGAAGGACTGATGCATGGTGCTCTGTGGATGAAGTGGAGTGACAGCTGATGAAGAGAACAAGGCAGAATAAAGCCACTGTCGGGCTGAGTGAAGATGCTGGGGCACAGAACTCATGCTCCGTGACCCACTTTGGTGAGCTCCTGGGGAAGACAGGGTGCCAAGACACCCAGCTGTGAATACTCGTCACTTCTGGAGATGGAGACCTGACGGCTTTCACACTTTATATTAATTTTTCTATCTTATGTAAACTTTTAAGCTATTCTAAAAATAACTGTCACACATAATTATATGAAAACAAAAATATCAGTAATAAATGCTCTAATATAAATTATCGGGTTGGGGGGCTAGGGATTTAGCTCAGCGGCACAGTGCCTGCCTGGCAAGCGCAAGGTTGTGAGTTTGATTCCTGATACCAGAAAAAAATACAAAATAGATAAATAAATACAAAAAAATTATCGGGCTGGGAATATACCTCAGTGGTACAAGGGCCTGCCTGGCAAGTGCAAGGTTCTCAGTTCAAGTCCCAGTACCAAAAAAAAATTATCTTATAATAACAAAAGAATTACAATCAACTGACAGAATCAAATATCCCACCCCACCAGTTTAACAGAAAACATAAAGATTTCCTAATATTTTGTTAATTGTCTTTTATAATTTGTTGTTTGCTTTTCAATACCATTCTGCTATTAAAATCAAAGGCAGATGTATCTGTAAGAAATGAATTAAATTATTTTATTTTCAGTGGTATTGACTGATACACACATTATCAACTCACAAATACTTGTGCTGGTAGAAGGATACTATAATTTAAATAAAAGATGATACAGAGTTAACTACATTTGAAAAATAAACTATATTCTTCTCTTGCCTAATGCCAGTGGTTCCCACTGATGGTCGTCCTCCCCATGCCTTACCTTAACAGTTGAGAGCACCTCTGGATCACAGAATCGCAGTAACAGGACAGTGGAAAATGCAAGCAACTGACTGGCCGCTTCCTTTGGAAATTCAAGTAAGTTGATCTCCCCGTGGCTTAAATGGTCACGTATACGGGGACCCTCCTGGTGGCTCAGGAAATCCCAGAGGAACTCCTTTCAGGGAACCGAGAGAAAAGGTTTCGTTAGTGTTCCAGGCAGAGAGAAGGGGAAGTGTAAGGCTCAGAGCAGGGTGGCACCTGACACACTTGTGGAACCCGGGGAAAGCGAGCCTTACAGTGAGCTTCACCTACAAGTGAGCACAGGCAGGACGGACTCAAGAGCTGCCTGGGAGGAGCCGCTGCCTAGTGAAAGCACCTCTGCTATTTTCACCCTCCTCCCAGGAAAGGGCCTGGCTGTCCATATTTGGAGACAAACTTTTCCAACGCAACACAAACAATCTTGCTCTTGCTTGTATGAGCAGAGTCCTTCTACCCCTGCCTCCTTCCTCCTGGCTTGCCCGTGCCCCTCTTCCAGCTTTGAAGCTGACGAAGACAGCTGCTTTTTCCCTGCAACAACTTACTCTCAAGGCCTCTTCCTCAGGCGACAAGGAAAAGAGGTCAGAAAACTCTGGACCTGGGCGCACTGCTCATAGACAGAGTGCCAGAGACTCAAAACGGAAAACAGTATCAGGTGATGGTTCAGCCATCTTGCTTTCTGGTGGGAGAAGAGAATGCCCAGGGAAATAAGGAATCCAGGAACTGGAACCCAGGTCTGCTAACTCTCAGCAGGATAGAATATCTACTTGCAGCCCAAACAGTCTGCAGTCGCTTCATAAAATATAAAAAGCCCTGAGCAATAGAAAATGGCTCTAAATAATTAAATTTTTTCCACCTAGTCTCCCATCCTCAATCTTCTTTGTCAAATTTGACAATCGCTATATTTCACCAAGTAAATATACAACTTTCTACAGCACGAACACGTACAAGCAACAAATGCACACAGTGCTAGGAACAAAGCAGCTCAGTCACCAGGGCTTAAAACAGGATCCAAATACCCAGCATCGAGCGCAGTGCCCCAGATGAGTCACGGTGCAGCTAGCTCTGTGGCAGAGGATGAGGCTGAGAGCTCCGCAGTGGCCCAGGGCTGTCCTGAGCACACGGCCACAGTAATTTCCCTCTGCGAAGTACACATACATTCATAAGCATGAGAGTACTAGACTGGGAAGTACCCAGTACTTTACCATAGCAGGCTCTCCAAGGAAAAGAGGTAGCTGGTTGATTTTACCATCACTCAAATGTTTTGCCAGTATCTAGAACACCAAAAATAAATACACTGTTAAACTGACACACACCCCCTCAACACTCTTACTCACACACACTCACACACACACACACACACACAAAGGTAAAACACACATGTCCTTAAAGCTAGTATACTGGTTGCAGTTTTTCTGAATGGTAGCTGCTATGATTTTAAAATTGTTCATGTTCCATTTTAATTTGCTTGTAACTAACATGTCATACTAAATGTACCATATCCTTTGACTGAACATTGTACATTGTGTGTGTGTGTGTGTGTGTGTGTGAGAGAGAGAGAGAGACAGACTTCCCTATGCATCATCTTAAAACCCACAGCACTTCAGACTTCGTAGCCCAATAGCCCTGACCCAATCCTGGACACTAACCCAATTTGACTACAAATGTAATTTAATCCTGACATTATCAGATGAGCCATGCACTGAAACAAAGGCAAGTCATTCACCAATGGAGTAAAGCTGGAGGCAGGCAGGTACGTCTTTAACTCTCCACTGCAGTCACTTAGCAGTTTCATAGTCATTGTAAAAGCAAACAGACCTGAGTATCCAAAGTTCCACGGCAGCCTTGCCCCTGGTTTTCCCAATAGTTCTGTCTGTCACTGCTCAGGTACTAGTATCGAGTTAAATAACCCTTAGTTATTGTGGACTAATCAGATCCGCAATCTCCCAGATTGCGAGTGGACTGTGAAGGTTTAAATAAATGAGACAAGTGAAATGATTTCAGGGTTCCAGGAGGGTCTCACTCTCTTACAGCTTCGGTATTCTCCAGGTACAGACAGAGACTTCTCCGGGCAGTCTGTATTTATTTGGTTTACAAACAAAAGAGGGGGATACTCAAGAAAATGGGGGAATCTGAGCAGGACCTTGGGAGAATTTTTCCAAGTAGTCACTTATGTCAATCAGGAGAACTACCTTATCTTTAAGTTGGTATTCACTGTAGGAGTCTGCAGCTACAGTCTCCTTTAAGTTAACCGGGGTTGGATCCAGACATCCTCAGCTGTGGCCTGACCTTATCCTTTGAGGTGTCACAGCTTCACAGGCCAATACAGGCCTCAGCGGTGACCAGTGACTCACAGAGGTTTACTTACCATGAGTCCACTACCCATACCCCGACAAGGTGCCTAAGCTTTGGACAACTCACAAGTAAACAAGGGAAGCCAGTCGGTTAATATTAAATCCTGACCAGTGCCACTTTGTAGTGGTCTCCATCATACCAGAGAATTACTGCGCAAGAGCACACATTCAGAAGCCTCTGCACTCTATGGGCGATATAAGACATTTTCAATTCTTTGTCTTCTGGGTTTTCACTTTAGAGTCACACCCCAATGTGCAGATTAAAAACATCAGCACACACTATAAGCAAACAGCAATAGCTGAGGTAGGTATCCCATGCAAAGATAATCAACATTAATCTTAAACCTAAAATGTGCATCTCTAAGTACAGCCAAATATGTCAATGTCTTTGGTGTTTTCCAACTTTCAGTTTTGTGTAACTTTAGAAAGTAGAATATCAGGTCTCAAAATTAACCTGAAAGTATATTTAAACAATTTTTTGTTTATATTTCTGTCAATGTTTTCTTATAAGTACATGACTTATGGTCAGTAACTTTGTGTTTTAATTTGTATTTTAAAAGAAGATAATGTTTTGTCTTAAGTTGCCTTGTAAGTATACTCACTTCATCAAAGGTTGTGTAAAGAGTCGTTGACTGTAGAAAAGGAAAGAAAAAGAAATAATTAAAGCACAGTGCAATGGAGTAGTATCATTCAAAGCAGGGGGAAAGTCCCCTAGCCACAAAGCTGAACCAGCAAAGCCAGGAGGTGACGGTGTCCAGTGACACCGACTCTGTTATTTCCGCCCCCCCTCCATAGAGAGGACCTGGCTGTCCATGTTTGGAAGCAAACTTTTCCAAGGGAACACAAGAGGGCTGGGGATTTAGCTCAGCGGCAAAGCGCCTGCCTGGCAAGCGCAAGGTCATGAGTTCAATTCCTGGTACTGGAAGAAAAGACAAAAGACAAAAAAAAAATACAAAACAAAACCAAGGAACACAAGAAATGCTGCTCTTGTTTGTTTGAGCAGAGGCCTGTACCACTGTTCCTTCCTCCTCCGGGATTGTCTGTGGCTCTCTTCCACCTCTGGTGAAAATGAACTTTCATCTAACAACACTTTGGGAAAAAATAAATACATTATAAAAGACAAAGGCTGGAGCTATGGCTTAGCACTATGGCTTAGTGCTTGTCTAGCATGTGCAATGCCCTGTGTTAAACCTCCCAGCACCACACACACACACATGCATTCACGCACATACGCGTGTGTGCACACACACACACATGAAAATTCATTTAAACTGTCAAGGGATGTTAGAATACTGTTTTTAAGTCCTTTAGCTCAGTTATTTCTAAAGTTTATGATCCTAGGCCTTTGCAAATCACTACCCACACAAACACAACACGGTGCTGATGGCTGCTATCTGTGCAGCCATACTAAATACTAAATACTAAATACTAAATTAAGGACTATAATTTAGTATTTTCTGCTTGTGCTACCTGCATCTTGGTATGATTAGCACCGGTTCAGATACAGGCTCCAGGCCAGGCTCCTAAGAGTGCTAATCCCAACCTCATCAGCTTCCAGAAGTGAGACCCTAGGCAATTGTTTCACCCCAGGCTCAGGTTTTCTCAGCAAATGAGGGCCTGAATAAGGCAGCCTTAAAAGGTTTCTGGGAGAATGCAGTGATACTCACACAATGTGGCAAATCAGTATTTTATGTAAGCCAATTTTTTTTTTTTTTAGAATTTATCCCACACTGACCCTTGATAAAAGAGTCTCAGGGATGTGCTTTATTATTTTTATTTTGTTTTTTGTGGGTACCAGGAATTGAACTGAGGACCTTGCACTTGCCAGGCAGGTGCTGTGCCATTAAACTGTATCAACGACCAGTTCCTTTCACTGTAAGCCAGTTGTTAAAAAATATTTTATTATTGCTTAATGACATATTTTCTGTGTAATTCAGGTTGAATGTCCCTTACCTAAAATGTTTGAGAGCAGAAGTGTTTTAGATTCTAGGCTTTTTGATTTGGGAATAGTTCCACATATGGAGAGAAAGAGGTAGATTTATAAATCTCTTACGGCTGGGGCTGAAGTCTAACACAAAACTCATTATGTTTCACATACACCTTATATACACAGCCAGTAGGCGGTTTTATATACGTTGTTAGTGTACTTGTATTTGGACAGTACCCATCACAGGAGGTCAGATATGGGATTTTCACTTGTGGGAGCTTGTCAACATTCAAAAAGTTTTAGATTTTAAAGTAAAGATTTTGGATTTTTTGGACTAGGAATGTTCAAATTGTATTATCAAATGTTCTTCAACATTTATTATTATAAAGATGACTCTAAAATTGGTATTCATAGGTCTCAAACTAGTATTGCTGATCCTAAAATTTTTCCTGCACTATATCCTAAATATACAATTGCCTACTAAATATCACCACTTTCTCAAAAAATAAACTTTTCATTTATCTCCATAAACTACACATGCCTCTTGCTATTTATTTTTTGAAGAGAAAAAAAGCAATAACAAAGACAAAAACAAAACAACACAAAACAATAAAAAGATACAGAAATTCAAAACAAGATGACAGGAAATTAATGATTGTTATATTACATATTGTTATTGTCAATGAAGTTGCTCAGGTTACCATATGTAAGAATGCAAGATTGATCAAACCATTAAAGAGAATAAAAAATAATTTTAAAAATTAGAAACCATACAGAGAGAAGGAAGGGAAAATATGTATGCATATACAAGGATAGCTGGGATAACTGTACTGCTGATGTCTATTGGTTTATTAAAAGGAACAATTAATACTTAATTTTTCCTGACCAATTGTGCATACTTATATCTGATAATCTCAACAAGTAATCTGAAGACAACAATATGCAATATAATAACCATTGTTGAATTCCTATCTTGCTATTTATTTTCATAAAATTAGTACAAATGTCTTCTCTCTCTCCTCTAATATGCCCATAAGTCAGAAAGCCTGAGAAATTTGGAAATCCACATGCAGAAGTATGAAACTACAATTCTCTTTCTCACTGTTTGTAAGAGTTAACTAAAAATTAAATGTAAGACATGAAAACACTAGAAGAAAACATCAGGGACATACCTCAGGACATGGGAACTGGCAAGGACTTTTTGGTCAAGACCCCAAAGCACAGGAAACAAAAGCAAAAAAAGCAAAGGGATTATATCAAACTCAAAAGCCTCTGCCCAGCACAGGAAACAACAGAGTACAAAGACAGCCTACAGAATGGAAGGAGACGACTGCAAACCACACATGTGACTAGGGGTGGTTACCAGAATATATATGGAACTAAAAAACACTCGAAAGAAAAACAATACAGAACTTCTTCAACAAATTTAAAAACATGATTTAAAAACAGACAACAGACATTTCACAAAACTAGCCAACAAGTATATGAACAAGTGTTCAGCACCACTAAATCATCATGGAAATGCAGATTAAAACCACAGTGATGTATCACCTACACTAATAGGATGGCTCCCATGAAAAAGACAAAAGATTACAAGTGCTGGCAGGATGCTGGAAAAAGGGGCACACAGTTGGTAGAAATGTAAATTAGTACAGCCATCGAAGAAAACAGTACAGAACTTCTTCAAAAAATTAAAAATGAAAATGCCATGCAATTCAGTAGTCTCACTCCCGGGGATAGATCCAAAGGAAATGAAACTGATTGGGTAAGCAGAAGAGACCTCGGCACTCTCATAATTACCGCAGCATTATTCATAAAATGGAAATGGAAGCCAAGAAATGGAAAAAACCTACGTGTCATCAATGTGTACATATGCACAGGGGAATACTACTCAGCCACAGAAAAGAATGAAATTGTGTCATGGGACTTTGGAAAGAACCTGGGATCATTAGTGTAAGTGGCCAGGCACAGAAAAACAAGTACCTTATGACCTCATGTGGAATAGATCAAAAAAAAGTTGATCTCAGCACTTGAGAGGCTGAGGCAGGAGGATCGCCACAAATTCAAGGCCAGCCTGGGCTACAAAGTGAGTTCAAGACCAGCCTGAACTGTACAGTGAAATCCTGTCTCAAAAAGATGAAAAAAAAAAAAAAAGCCGAACTCATGAAATTGAGAGTAGAATGATGAATGGTGAAGGCTGGAGTAGGTGAGAGGAAGTCAGAAAGGGGGAAAGTGGTCAATAGGTGCTAAGTTACAATTATATCTGAGACCTCTGGTGTGCTCCAGCACAGGAGGGTGACAATGATGTATTACACATTTCAAAAACCTAGAAGAAAGGGTTCCGAATTCATCGGTCATTTTTCATTCACTGGAGCAAAATATCCCACACCGTAAACTTAAAGAATAGGTGTGTTTGGGTCATGACTTCAGAAGGTTCAGACCATGCACGGTTGGCTGGTTCCAGGGCAGAAATGGCACGGTGGACAGACACAGCAAAGGAAAACTGCTCAACACATGGCAGCTAAGAAGCACACAGAGCGGAAGAAGGGAGGAGCCGTGGACAGGAGGTACCCTTCCAGGTTACAGCCCCACTGACGCACCTCCAACCAGCCCCACCTCCTAAAAACAGACAACAGATTCAGCTACTGGACTCATCAGAGGGTGAATCCCCTGAAGAGCGCAGCATCACCATGATCCCATCGCCTTCGGAAGCCCAGTCTCTCTTCTGGGGGCTCTGAGGAGGCAGATGTGTTTGACTTGATTTGAACACTGCAGTGTATACCTGGATCAAGATGCCACATGGTACCCCATTAATATAAGAAGTTTTCACACTTATATGTATCAGTTTTTTTAAAGGGTCAGAAAGTCTTTGCTTCATGTGCATCTAAGTGTCCTGCAAAAGCCTTGTGCTGAGGTGTTGTCTCTAGAATGGCACTGTGGGGAGGGGGGCGTCCTGGAAAGCTAGGGCTTGGTGGGACATCTCTGGGTCCCTAGAGGCAAGCCCTCAATGGGATCTAGGCCACCTCAATTTCTCCAGTCTTTTGTTTCCTGGGAGTGACTGCTTTCATGCTCCTGCCGGAATGTGCTACTGTAGTCCCAAAAACAATGGGGTCAACTATCATGGATAGGAACCTCAAACTGTGTGCTAGAAATAAACCTTTTCTCTTAATTAGTTGGTTGTCTCAGGTTTTTGTTATAGTAATGGAATGCCAACCCAGTCTTACTAAAATCCACCTGTCTTGGAGCCTGAAGAGATTGTATGCCACAAAAAGTATTCAATAAATAATAATGGCACTAAGGGATTTAAGGAATATCTTCACATATGTATAACCCTATAAATTTAGTTTCTTCTAGATACAAACCTGGGCTAAAACACGCTATGCTTTGGTCAGTGATACCCTGTGCACCAACAGGCATGTTATTTATTAGCATAGCCAAATAACAAATACACAGCAGGATCTACTGATCCCAATGGCCACGCAGGCATTGTACATAATGCCCTGCAACTAGTACAGGGAGATCAAAGCGAGCTGTGAGGAGTGAGGTCCTAGCTTTTCCTCTTGGTTGGGGGACATGACCAGATGTGGTCAGAGTGTCAAGGAACAAGATGTCCAGGAAAGGCAGACACAGCCAGAATCTGGTGTTAATGAAAACTAAGATGATGCAGAAAAGAGCAGAGTATCTGGTAACGTATCTGTATCTATGGGAAAGAACAAGCTGTTGTAAATACAGTTGACTTGAAATGCTAGGGAAAGGACATATGAAAGTACTCAGCAAACAGGTATAAACCTAACTCTCTTCTAAGAAATGTCAGAAGCAGTGCCTCAGGGGACCCCTGGCATTTAATATTACAAACATAGTACTGCTTTACATGAGAACTTCTGATATGTTGGTTTTCATTTTGGTTAGGCTCCAAATTTGTTATTATGTTGTTCCTACAGAGGTAATAACTTCTGGCATAAGACTGTGTGAGCTCTCCCATGTGAAAATTTGGACTGAGTAGTTCTGAGGAATGCTTATCTAAAGAGTAGACCTAGTGGGAGAATTAGGGTGTCACAAGTGACAATCATTGTTGGTGATCTCACGAGGCTACAATGACGGGCCACTGATGTGGCTACAGAGAGCGAAGTGCTACTACTTTGTATCATGAAGTTTAAAAGAGTATTTGGAAATATACCCAAAATAATAATAAGTATAATAAATATAGACACTATAAAATCATTATATAGGAAGCCACAAAAAAGGATAGAGAAGCCTTACAAAGAAAGATCTTAGCTAAAAATTTCCTCCAATGGCAAATAAAATGAGATGAATATTTCTTAAAATTTTTACCTAGCCACTGAAAAACTATTATAGCAGCAACAACAATCATAACTGACAAGAGAAGGGTATATACCTCAGCAGTCAAGAGTGTGTCTGGGCATTTGTTAACTGCTGCAAAAACTCTCCTAAGCCCAGCCTCCAGCTGTGTCAGTAACAATATGGTGCAGTCGGCAAACCTGCAATATCGAAGGAAAACCCAGCAAAACTTCGTATTTTAAAAATAAGTAACAGCATCACCAGCACAATCACTGTAGTCCGGATACAACCAATGTGGTATCAAAAGAAAGATGTTACACTGCTTGCTAATACAAAAACAAAATAAAAACAAACTTCCATAAGAGAGGTAAATTCAAAAGCACTTTCCGTTGTTTTAATGTTTGATGAACAATTTTTAGTAGCTTCAGTAGAGTAACATATCATCAAAGATCTACCTAACTTGTTTAGGTAGACACTTTTGAAATCTATGTAAAACACCAAGATTTCAGGGGGTTGTCAAGGCACAAAAAAGAATGTACCAGGATGAGGTCACCTGACAAAGAACAAAGACCAACTCCTTTGTCCTCTTGGTCTCTATATGTCATTCATGTTTTGCTCTTGCACAAGGCTTGCTCCCAAGGGAGGACGATGACCTAGCTTACTTAACTGTGTTTCATGATTCTCTAATTCTGGACTCAATATTTCTCTTTTAGTAAAAGCTTAAAAAAACATTCTGAAAAGCAAATAGTGAAGTCAGATATGGTCGTGCAAACCTGTAAACCCAGCACTCTGGGAGGCTGAAGCAGAAGGATTACAAGTTTGGGCCCAACCTGGGCAACTTACTGACTTAAAGAGGCCCTGTCTCCAGTCCCTCCCTAGTACCACCAAAAGAAAATTATATCAGCTGTATCAATAGAATAGCACCTAATGCTTCAAGCACAATTATAAGCTGTCTTTTAAGTAATTATGTGAAGGCATTTTCCGTTTGGTCTAGTCTTGCGTTTGCCCCATCTGTTTACTTATACTTTAACAGCAAAAACACATGAACAGTCAAGGGCACTGAGAAGGCCCGGCCTCCAGCCACCCTGCCATGCCACCCTTCCATTACCTGTGTGCCTTGAACTTCATCAGTGCAATTTCCCAATATGGTAACATGATTTTTAATATAAAGGTGGATTTCGTCATCACTTCTTCTAATACTGAAAGTATCTTATGAGTAACATCTGCAAAATAAGCAAATATCTTTGAAACAATCACACTGACCAATGTAACTGGGGAGAGATGCCAGTGAGCAAATCCCTTCAGGTAGATGAACCCTGACCCCTTGGCAGCGCACTGCTCAAAGAGGAAGACATCTGATTTACAGCCACAGCGCCGTGGCCAGGGAGCCGTCCATGGGGCATGGGACATGGACAACTATATCTCTACAATGACTCAGATGATAACTCTGAGCAGGGTTCAAGGTAAAGCAGCTAGTACAGTGACCAAGAGAAATGTATTTTCAGAAAATGTAGTAGACCCTTTATACCGGTACTAGGGGCATGATTGTGAGTACAATGGGCAGTAGGCAAAAGGAGAAAAACCAATGTGCACCATAAACAGCCCTAAGGCTTTGGTATGTCAAAACCTAGCTCTACCATCATACGGATTCGTGCAGCCATGACTGTCAGGTCCCCATAGCAGTCCCAGAGTGATGGGAACAGGTCATGTCTAACGAGTTCCTCAAGTGACCTCAAGGCTATCTTGCCACTGGAGAAAAACTTCTAGAGTTCAAGTTTTGATGCTACCGACCAGCTTTACAAATGTCTTCATGAAGATATATTAAGGGAGAAAACATTAAATGTAGTACTTGCCAGGAAAAACAATTAAATCTTCCAAGTTTGTAAGCGTTATAAAAGATCGATGAGCCAATGTGACTTTAGTTTGTTGACAATAACTCTCGAGTAACTGACCCAATCCTGCTGTCAACAACAGCAGCATTGAACAGTATCTAGGAGAAAATACCACAGACATCCGTTAGCAGGATGAACATGGTCACACACACAAATGGCTTCATGTTAAGAAAGCAACGCACTATCAAATTGCAGAAAATTCTCCACAGATGAAGGAATTAAACTGTGCAATGGTTGGGAGGAACAACAACATCTCAGAAACTCCTGAGATTTCCACCAGGCAAGCACCTGTGTGTATGGGTCACTATGTCTTCTCAATGGCCTGTAAGGTATAACGTACTGAAACCACAGTCCCCACTCTGGTAACTCTACAATTAATGTGCAACTTCACCTTCAAAATTCTGTCTCAAACTCTCATTTTTAGCCCGGTATGGTGGCCACGTCTGTAACCCCAGTATTCTGGGAGGATGAGGCAAGAGGACCACAGGTTTGAGCCCAGCCTGAGCATCTCAGGGACACCAGTATCAATAAATAAATACACATATGGACAGAGGTACATACATGCATCAACAAACAAACCATCTCTCTTGTTTTTCACAAAATACCTCTTTCCCTTTTATGAAACTGAAGATAAATTCATAGGTGGCTAGGAAAAGGTAATCAGCAGCTTACTTTGGAGGAATTTCTTGAGGTGACGCAAATCCATGCCACAGGACATTCCGCAGGTTGAGTCCACGGGGCGAACCGATGAAGACTTTGAGCACATCCATCTAAGCCAGTTGGACAGTAATGCAGTGAATGGTTACATAACCGTAGCAATGTTGAAAAAAACCAGTGCAATACTGAGAAAACATTTACCTTCTCCCTTAGAGCTAAGACAGCCAACAGTTTTGGCTGGCATAAAGAGATAATAAGAACAAGAGTGAGACAGTTTGCTGATGACAATTTCTCAACTTTAAATAATGAATCAGGCTGCTTTCTAGTCTGGCCAGCACAGCTTTCAGCATGAGGCTGCCCTGGCTTCCTTGCCAGGCTTCGGCTGCCCACTTCAGTCAGCTGCCCATCAGTTACCCATTAGTCTTAAGTCTCCAGTCAGTGTGGTTGCCAGGCCTGTATTCTTAGCAGTCTGAGAGGCTGAAATACGAGGATCACTAATTCAAGCCTAGTCTTGGCAATTTTGCAAGACCTTGTCTTAACATTTAAAATTGAACAGTGGCAGCAGCTTAATGTGTCATGGGCGGGGCAAAAGAAAGAATATCCTATTTATGTGCCTGCTAGAAGGCTGCAAAAGTATATAGCTCTATACCACTTCCTGTCACATCTAAGTCTTTTCATGGTAAGTATGAATGGTTGCAAGAAGCATAAATTGCCATATGTTATAAAAATTGATATTTTAGAACAAAACCACAATATCATTATCTTTAAGAGTTAAAACTTACTCTGTGTTGAGTTACTATTATAAACATGTAATGGATCTAAGCAATATAGTTAAAATTGTCCCTCTGACTGAACCCCAGAGGTTATTCTACCATGGTCAGGCTCAGGGTGGGAACACCTTCAGTGTGGGTAGAAGTGGGGGAATTCTGAAAGGAAAGGTAGAAAAGGTGACACAGTGGCGTTAGCTAATGTCACCAGGCTGCTGCTGTTATTCTGTAAGTTATACATAAATGAGCTTACCACAGCCTGCCCAAAGACATGAGCAAGCTCCTCGGATGCAAGGAGATCTCTTAAAAGAAAGGGGCATTCTTTCCCAATCAGCAAGAATGCCTGAAATTCAACCAAGACATACAGAGCAATTATGCTATAAGAAGCCTATAAGAAGCCAATTAATGGTAAGAACATTATCCATGAAGCAACTGTTGTACAAATGAGAAAAGTACCCAGAAATAAATGTTATAATTTCATAATCATTCAAAAAATATTGAAAACTTATACCAAATTATTGTATTTTATAGGAAAATAATGATTACAATAAAAAAAATCTGAGGGCAGCTAAGTTTCATATTCATCCAAGCTATGTAATAGGCTGGTAAGCAGTCTTTACACTTACATCACCCAAGGCTCGCTCTAGACACGATGTCAGCTTCATTAAGCTCAGAGAAATGGTAGCAGAGTGCAGGCTTCTCAAGGCATCAAACACTTCAGGAAATAGCTACAAAACACATGTTAGAACTCATACTCATGAGTATTTCTCAATACAGCAATACCACACATTTGAAATTCAGACCTCCAAATAGTTCAACTGCTGTTTTAATTCTTTGTTTAAGTAAATATTTTAATTCACATTTTACAATGCCTAAAAATCAAGAAAAATACTCTAATACCTAAGAAGTTCTTTGAAAATTCCTTATTTAAATGCATACTAAATAAATCCTGGCATAATTGTGAACTGAGGAGTCAAATATTTTCACTTAAATCTTATTTCCCCCTATGATTTAGGATGGTTCTTAATGCTAGATAAAAACAAGGTAGTTCACCCTACACTTAGGAGCATCTTGAGCTGGTGGCACATACCTATAATCACAGGACTTTGGGAGGCTGAAACAAGAGGATCACAAGTTCAAGTCCAGCCTGGGCAACTTAGTGAGACTCTGCCTCAAAACAAAAAAAGTTTGAGGATTTAGCTCAGTGCAACAAAATAAAACAAAACAAAACAAACAAAAAGCAGTGAGAAAAACAGTGCTATGGTTTGGATCTTAAATATCCTCTTCCACAAGCCCATAAGATAAAAGTACAGTCACCAGTCTCTGGTGCTCCTGGGAGGTGGCTTGACCTTTAGCACCCAGGGCCTGAGGAATGGAGTCATTCCCTTGAAGGGTGTACTGAGACCTAGTCCCTATACCCCTCAGTGCTTTCTGGCCACAAGGCAAGCAGAGTTCCTCTGTCATAGGTTTCTACCGTGATGTTCTGCATCATTACAGGCCCAAAACCAACAGGGCCAAGAACCACGGGGGGAATTCTCTGAAACAGTGAACCGAAACAAACATTTCCTCCTTACCAGTTGTTTATCTCAGGTATTTTATTACAGTGAGAAACAGGTAACAGAGAAGCAATGATCCTTCCGCTTTAAATTAGGAAATTCAATTTATTTTAGAATGAGACTTGTTACAAGTTCTGCTTTGTTACAGAACTTTGTTACACTTCCCATGTTAAATGAAATGGAAAAAAGATTAACAAAAAATTAACCAAAACAAGGATTGGTATTGTGCTCCACACAACCTATCCTTTCTTCAGTGTACTCTTTAAAAGCCATGCATCCTCACCTCTGGTCCCCCAAGAACACCTTACCAGAGGCTTGCCTGTACTCTGGAATGCTCATGATCTGTCCCAGAATGAGCAAGCTTGTATCAAGCACTACCTCTCCAACTCCTAAACCTGTGAATCCAAAAGCTGCCTTTCTTCAAAGGGGTGTGTTCCTCAGTTCAGGCTTTGGAGGCTTTGCACAGTAACTCATGCTTCTCCCACAATCTCTTAACACTTCTGCACAGAGAGGGTCCAGGGATGGAGACCTGAACTCTTTACAACTGGCAAGTAATGAGAGTCTCTGAATGGTATCTGCAAAGCCTTTTATTTCTATAGGTATTCAAAAGTCAAACCTCTGGAAAACTTGTCCACTGGAACCACGGCGCATACTGAATTTCAAACTGCCCTTTGGTCAGAGATAAGAAATGCAGATGGATGGCCTCACACACAGGGCCCAGCCGCTGCACGCTCTCCCAGTAATTGAGACTCTGGTCTTAAAAGATGAGAAAGCAAGTGTTATAGTACCACAAAAATACCTAAATCATCAAAGAAAAAAGTGCTTTAACTGTCAAACTTCCCCCAAATAAAAAATCAGCTAGCATATGATAAACATATGTCACTGGCGATAAACTACACGATGGTGATCTTACCATAAAGGAAAAAGTATCAGTACAGGTTGTAAAACACTTAAACTGGACAAAATATTTTATTCAATGTCATTACTTGCATATAAATTGACATGAAATCAGATTCACACTGTGTACATCTCCTCTCATCTAAACTTTCAGTTATCCAGTCAACAATGGTACAAAAAATACTAACTGGAAGTTTTACAAATAATCCTTTTGCTTTAAACTGGGTGCTGTTCTAAGTAGCATGATGAAATTTCACATTGTCCCATTCACCCCTTTGGTGTATCCACATTGTAAACATTACTCAACCATGACTCATTTAATAGTCATCTCATTTACCAGATCAACTATCACACAGCGGCACAGTGCTCGTACTCAAGTAATTCTTACTTAACTATGGCCCTAAACTACAAGAGTAGTGAACCATGCAAAGGAAGCACCAGGACATAAACTATGGAAAGACAGATGTGGTACCCCATGGTAACATTGCAGTGCACACAGGAAAAACACAGTATGTATAGGTTCAGTGATATGCATTATTTTGGCATCCACTGACATGGATGGCATTGAAAGGTATGCTCCCAGGATAAAGGGGAATTACTGTATATAATATTGTAACTTTTTAAAACTTATCATTATTAGATCATGACACTTCTAATGCCAGTGAATTATTTGAGAAAATAAACTGTGTATTTTTTTTTTGTCTTTATTGTTTTGGGAGCCAGGCATGGTGGTGCATGCCTGTAATCCCAGCACTCAGGAGGCTGAGGCAGGAGGACTGCTGGGAGGTGGGAGACCAACCTGGGCTACAAAGCGAGCTCAAGGCCAGCCTGAAATGCATAGTGAGACCCTGTCTCAAAAAAACAAGAAAAAGGAAAAAAAGTTTTTATTGTTTTGGTAAGTTAAGGGTTGAACAACCACATTGCTCACAATGAAAAACACAGAAGTCTCCCACTTACCCACCCCCTCAACTCTGTAATAGGTGTTATTAATTTTCTGTGTATATTTACAAATATTTATACACATACAAGCAAACGTATCTATGTGCTTCTATTATCTTTTCACTGGGAGAAATTTTAATCAGATGAGACTCTTCACTCCTTTTCATTGCTGCCCCATGTTCCACTGTGTGTATTTATCATAACTTACTGAATCAGTACCCTAATGCTGGAAGTTTGGCTGTTTCCCAAATACTGATCTGTTTGTTTAGCCAGCACAAACAATGCTGCAAATAATAACCTTATACCTACACCTTCACATCTGTGAGCACAACTATCTTATTAATTCTTGGACTTAGTGGGTGACAGCAATTTTATGTGTAGTTCTTAGAACTATTACTGAATTTACCCAACCATATCCCTTTCCCAAAAAAGTACAATACTTGAAGACATTTAAAATTATTGTATATTCTACAAGTAATCATTTCATATTCTTAATTCACATGACTTCTACAGACAATTGTCTCAGGGCTCTAAGATCTACACCATAGCCCACCACAGTTTTCTCAGCCCAGCATCCCTTGAATTTTCTCTATTTCTCTGGCCCCAACTCTGTCTTTTCACACTGATTTCTTTTTTCCTTTTGAGTTAGGCTTGTATTATAACAAAAACAAAAAGCAATGGTTAGAAAGGGGGATTTTACAGGTCAAGACAATTTCAATAGACGAGCACTGACTAGAGTTTAGGGTACAAAAACAGTACAAACCTGGATGTGTATAGCTTACACAGTTTGTGATTGTTTTCCAACATACTTCACCATTTTGAGCTACAATGCTATTGATATTACAATTTTCTTTCAACTCAAACCCAAGTTTACAAATCATGTCATATACGCAGGGAGAAAGACATGTGGTAATGGGATCCCCTATTAAAATCTGAAATATAAAACATAAAAGGCAGTTTACAGGAAAGAATATTATCATGTATCTAAATCACAAAAAAATTATATCTTAATATAAATGCATTTAAGTGTGCTGCTGTTAGGTTTTCTAGATAGCATGGCAGCTGTATGAGTAAAGCACTGCAATTGAATATTAAAGGAAATTTATGTGCTTTGAAACGTTTAAAATTTTAAATCATTTTATCAAACTTGTTAATATAGAAGTGCACAGATGCTCCATGAGTTTCATGAATAGTACACTATTCTTTTTGGTATCCCTTTAGTATCCCACTTATCAAAACAAACATTTTTATGGTTAGTGTGCGTGTAGAAAATAGCCTAATAAGGCTGCCCCAACCTCAACCATACTGTAACATCCTACAACACAGATCATGCCTTACACTCCGCACAACAATTTATTGAATAACTGGCTCCCACTCTGAGCTCCGCCACCTTCAGCTTAGGGGAATGACTACCACTAACACCTAATTCTGTAAGTTCGCTCTCGGTCTGTTACAACACCTACGTCTCCAAATGGATGCGGAAGTTGGCCACCCGCACCACGTGCCCGTCACACTGCTCAGAGCACCTGCCCAGAACAGCACGGGAACCTGGCCCTTTCGCCACCCGTGTTCGACCCTCGACATCTCCGCGCCTGGCCCTCCACTGGACAGACACGACGCTGGCCTCACACGGCAGCGTTAGTCAGGGCTCTCGGCGAGCTGCCAGGTCCCAGCGCAGCTGCCTCCATCCCTGACAACACACGTCTGCGGAAGAAAACGAGTACAGCCCGATGGGCGACAGCGACCTATAAGGACGTGCGCGGTTGTGCATCGCAGGGACCCTGTGCTGACAACCCTCAGAACACGTCCGCCTGGAAACCAGCTGGTGACATCAGTCAGCCTAGCACCGCGTCCACTCCGCGCGCCCTATGGGCGCGCCCTACCTCCATCACATCCGGGTCCAGCCACAGCTCACGCGATGACGTCACACCCCGCCCGCCAGGGCTGCGGCCGCGCACAACCAATGCGTCACTTCCCGTCGTGAGCTAACCAAGGCATCACTTCCGGCCGCGCGCAGTGTAGGAACTATACTTCAGATCTAGAATGTGCCTTCTGAGGCGTTTGGCCCTGAACGGAAACTAGTCTTGGTGGCTTATTGGGAAGCTGAGCAAGATGGAGAAGCGAGGCCGAGGCCAGAAAGTGCCCAACAATCAGGCCCTTCAGCCGCAGTCAGTGGGGTTTAAGAAAGAGAGGAAGCCTAGCATGTTCGAGAAGGAGTCAGTGAGTGCGAGACCTTACAGTCCTGTTCAGTTGCTTGTCTGCTGACCCCACAAAGCACAGGAGGGCACACAATGTTTCTTTGCTTCCCCCTTCGAAACTGGATTCTGAGCATGGATATAACTTCCCCTGTAGATTTGTCTAAGGGTTTTAAGTTCATAGAACTCTACGTTAAGTAATTGAAAATTTATTTTACGTGAACGTCTTCAACTATTCAGACTTACAGATTTCCAAAGAATAATTTAATGTAGCTTCAATTTTACCAACCGAAAATGAGTGTGTGTATGCAGAATATGTACGAGAAAAAAAAAAAAACTGGGAAGCCAGACAGCACAATGAGCTATTTTTGAGTTTTTAAACATCAGCTGTCTCCTTAATGTAAGATTATGTACGGGAGAGAAAAGTTGAAAGTATTTTTAACTTGCCTGATAGTAATGGAAAACGCCGTTATTCAGTTTTATTGTTAGAATATCAATATTTGTGTATTGAAACTATGAGAAAAGTAATTTTCTTATTTTAAAAATAAAAGGAAAACGTTAACAGACAGACAACCTGTTACAAAATAGCTAAAGAACAGTACAAACAATGCAGAGTTACAAAGTGGTAGGAAATTAACAATGCTTATTGTATTACATATTAATATCTTCAAAGTAGTTTCTCATGAAAACAAATACAGACATGCAATATTGATCAATCAAGGACTCATTGACAGTTTCTTTCAGCAAAGAAATAGAAGACTAGTTCAACTATGTTAGCTATCCTGTATATACATAAATACAAAATTTCTCCTTCTTTCCTTTCTCTTTTCCCACATCCCAGTTGCCCTCTACCCTTGAGAGTTTTCCTATCATGTTACAATGTCTATCATAACTCTGGGTTTATATTAACTCGAGAAAAGTAATTTTGACAGGATACATAATGATAGAGCTGAGGTGAGAGAGCCTGTGTCCTGGGACTCCTGACCCACTTTCCTGTAGTGGATTTTTTTCATGCCTGTTTCATAGGATTTATGATTGGTAAGATGATAATAGAAATAATAGGCAAAACACAGATTTGTGGAGCTGTCAAAAAATTTCAAGATTGTTTCCAAGTATCAAAAAGAAAATCAAAAAGTTCATGGCAACATTACAGTTTCTAGTGTCTCTATGGTGTCTATATTTTATAGAGGAACAGACTAATGGGTGATAACAGACCAGTTTCACACAGCTAAGTAAGAGCAGAACAAGACTAGAAACAAATCTGTTGGATTTCAAACTAGATGTTCATAAACAGTGCTACATTGAAGTCTGCTGTATGCAGGTCACCAGAAAAACAATTTGTTTCTTTGTGGTAGCAAAGGTCACATCTATAAACTTAACTGCCAGCTGAATGGCTGAAGTGAATTTCAAAGTTGAGTAAGCCTGAACTCAATATGAGAAGATACATAGCTGCACTTGGTATATAGACCCAAATCTAGGAGTGAAGGGACATGGACTACAGCAGCTTATTTGTTATGAGTGTGACCAGTCATAACTATCTTTAGAATAGTCTAGATTTCCAGAAGAAATTTGAATAGGCCAGTAACTGAGAAGAAATTGAGTAAAGATACTACAAATGCTAGTTAAATGAGCCCACTGAGTACAATCATGAGTCATTTAAAACTTTGAAGTAGCTGATAATTGCCATGTTTTCGCACATAACAAAAACCAGGACACCATCAATATAAACATCTCTTGATTTTTATCTATTCTCCACTAATTTTTTTAGAACATTAACTCATACCCCATTGGATAGGATTTTGGTGGGATTGGCAGCCACTGTCCTTAACTTTGTCATAAGGATGAAACCGAAATAAGGCTAATTAGGTACTTTTTGGGGATAGTACAAAGAGAGTAGCTGAGGTTTATTCAAGTTGCAGATATCAAGCTGAAGTGTCCCATCTGTCTTTAAGTCTAGTTCTTCATCTTTTTTCCCCAATTCATAAGATACTCCCATCCTTCAAAATTTCAAACAAATGATTAAAAATTAGAAACTTACCAGTCTTGCTGTGACATACATTTAAAATCTTTAAAAGTGAGCAAAAAGTATTTAAGTAAACATTAAAGCAATAGCATCTCATGAGAAATATTATTTCATTGTAGAACCGTAAGTGACCTTAATATAAGGAAATGCCACCTCAGTAAGTTAAATAATTCTCTTCAACTTGTATTTCTAGATGCCTAAAAGAAGATGTGTGAAAGCTATTTCTAATTTTAAAAACGACTACAAAGATTCTTTCTAAAGGAATGAAATGCTCAATGAATATACTGAACCAAATACATAAAGAAATAAAATAGCCGTATAATTTTGAGAATAGTTTGTTCACCAAGGGTTATTTTGGGGCTACCAGTGTGTGTCCCATCCCTATGATATAGAAACTTAGGTTGGGGGATGCATCTGAGGAGACTCCTTTGAGCTACACTCCTTTAACTTCCAATTACCTGCTAGTCTAGTAATGAAGTCCCGGAAGAAGAGAGGACAAGAAATAATAGATGAGATTTCTATATATGATGGAAATGATCAGCGCCTAACTCAAAGAATACCAATGAATTCTAAGCACAAGAAATGTAAAGAAAATTCATTAAAACGTACTTGAAACAAGTCATTTAAAAATGTAAAGGCAACTAGGAAAAAGCTGTATATAGAGAAACAAAACCACAGCAGACTTGTCAGAAACTGTGAAAGTTAGAAACCACTGAAGCATCATCTCTAAGTCCTGCAATAAAATAGCCAAACCTAGAATTTTATACCCTGCCAAAACCTTTCAGAAGTACAATTCCCATTTCCAGTTCTTGGTGTAAAGAGTTTGGGAGTCATTGCTGTGTTGTAATAAAAAACTGATCCGATTGAAAAAAATGAACTTTTCTTAGGTCCATTAGAGATGTGAGCTCATTGGACAAATTGCTGCCTCCAAGATTAAAGAGAGTCTAGTGCTACTACCAGGGCAGAAACCAAAGTCAGGATGTAAAACCTGAAATATAATTGAATTACCAGAGACCTTTCCCCTTCAGTCCTGGGGATTGAACCCAAGGCCTTATTTTTATTTTGAGACAGGCTGGGCTTCAATTTGTGATCCTCCAGCCTCAGCCTTCTGGAGTGCTGAGGTTACACATGTGTGCCAGAATGCTTGGCAAGATTATATATTTATAATGCTTGGAGTTGAAAGCTTGTAGTCCAAACACATATAGTGGTCCCTATGTTTTTCTACTTTTCACCTTCAGGAGTTGAACCAAGGTTCTCACAGTAAATAACTGCAGAACCAAATCCCCTCATACTTCAGGGTGAGAGGCAGGGCTTAATAGTCAAAATCAGGAGAAATTAGTTAAGGAGCCTCATCTTGGGATTTCTAATTGACCTTGTGAAAGGGAATAGCCAACTCTGGCTCTTTCTAGCTACTATATTCCACCTAAAGAGTTAGAGAAAACTAACATTTGTTAAATTCTGTCTAGAAGCAGATTTGGTGAAAAAAGGGAGACCTGAACATAAAAACTGTACATTCCTTCCTTTTTACCTGTACATTACCACCACATCACTGGAGGTCTATTTACAGCACTTCAGTTTTACCAGTGAATAATGTCTGGCTATGCAGGAAAAAATTACAAAGCATACCAAACAGGTAAAAGACCAGAGAAAGTGAACATTAAAACCATATTTGGCAGAAATGATGGCATTATCAGGAATTTAAAATAATTCATATTTTTAGGACTCTAGTTGACAAAATAGCATAGAAGAAGTGATGAACAATGTAATCAGAAAGGGAAATAGTAAGAACCAAAAAGAAATACTAGATTTTAAAAAGCAGTAGTATGAAGAATGCCCCTGATAGGTTTATACTTACTAGACATGACATATCTCAAGAGGATATATCAACAGAAAGAAATTCTCTACTCAGTGGCATTGTGGAACAGTGACAAGTGTAAATAACTTATAATGGGAAGACCAGAAGGAGAAGAAAGAACTGAAGGAATATTTGAAGGCTAATATCAGATAACCTATGCAGGAGCTCAGATCCAGGAAGATCAAGGATTAACAGCAAGAAAAATGTCCAAAAAAAAAATGGCACGTAGGCATAAAATTTTCAAACTACAAAAATTAAAGGTAAAAAAATGTATAAAAGATCCCTAAAGGAAAACACCTTACCAATAGAGAGGAAAAGATAAAAATTACATACATTTTCTCCTGAGGGACAATACAAGGAAAAAAAGATGGGAGTAAATTAAAATATTATTAGAAAAAAATCTAGTTTTCTATGCTGCAAAATTACCCTTATATCTGAAAGAGAAGTGAAGACTTTCTAAAAAAAAAAAAAAATTCAGGCCTGGGTGTGGTGGCACATGTCTGTAATCCCAGCACTCGGGAGGCTGAGGCAGGAGGATCATTTTGAGTTCAAGACCAGCCTGGGCTACAAAGTGAGCTCAAGGCCAGTCTGAACTGCATAGTGAGACCTTGTCTCAAAAAGAAAAAAAATAATTAGGGATTTTGCCAGTAAACCTACCTTGCAAGAAATGTAAAAGTTCTTTAATGAGAAGGAATGCAATGTAGGTCAGAAACTTGTATATAAAAGAAAGCACAAAGAAGAAATAAGTGAAGGTAAAATAAAAAATTTCATTTTCCAATTCTTGACTGATCTAGCATAATGGTTTGTTCATAATAATGGCAAATATATTTTCAATTATGTATGGTTATGGATACATTTCATATGTATTTATCAGTATGTGTCTTTGTGTGAGATGAATGATAATAGTGATAAAAGGGATGGGAGAAAGGAATTCTATTTATTATAAATTGTGAAGTATTACAGTGTTAGCTGAAAATGAGTGTAGATTTGTTCTAAGTGCAAACAACCTACAAACTGTAGGATAACCACATAAACTGAATATATCTGATATGCTAAGAAAGGAGATAAAATGCAAGGTGAAATGCTCAGCTCAAATAGTAATAGGATGAGGAGGAAACAGGAACAAAGAACAATGGCAAAGTGTAGAAAAGAGTTATAAATAACGCAGCCTAATCCAGCTCTAAAAGTAACCAGTTTGAAGGTCAGTAGTATAAATGCATGAATTAAAAGACAGTAATTGTCAGATTGGCTGTACAGACAAGACTCAACTATGTTGTCTACAATGAACCTATTTTGAAAATAAGAACACGTATTGTTTACAAGTAAATGGATGGAGAAAAATATACCATGATAACTATCACAATGAAATTTGAGTAGTGACTATAATTTCAAACAAGGTGCATAAAAAGCAAGGAAAGCTATCAGGAATAAAAGGATCATTACATATTACTAAGGAGGCCAGTTTGCCAAGAAAACATAGAAATTGTTTAGAGGTATGTGACTAATATCACAACAACAAAATACTTGAATCAAGACTGGTAGAACTTAAGGGACAGATAAGTGAATCAACTATTATAATTGGAGACTTTAACACCTTAATCAAAAATAGAATGATGTACTGGGCAAAAAAAAAATGATATATTTAAACCTAACACCATCATATCAATGAGACTTAATAAATCTGGTTACTTTATCCAACAAGAGCAGGTTACTCATTCTTCTCATGTTCACATGGCACCACATTCTGGGCCACAAGATACATCTTTAACTAATTGTAAAAATAGAAATACAATTTCTGTTCTCAAACTACAGTAGAATTCAATGCAAAATCAATAACAGAAAAATAATTTGCTTTCTAAATATATGGAGCTTGAACAAAATACTTTTAAAGAACACGTGGGTCAAAGAATCTCAAAAAATTAGCAAGTATTTCAAACTAAATGAAAATGAAAACATGATGTATCAGAAATTGTAGGATGACTCAAAAGCAGTTCTGGGAAACTTATTGCATTGAATGCAGGCAAATATTTGTTTGTTTTTTGTTTTTCTTCTGGTACCAGGAATCGAACTCACGACCTTGCACTTGCCAGGCAGGCCCTGTACAACTAAGCTAAATCCCCAGCCCTAAGGCAAATATTAGAAAAGAAGAAATTATTTAAGCTTCTGTTCTAAGAAGTAGAAAGCAAATGCTAAGCAAGCAAATGAAAAGAAAATAAAAATTATAGTACAAATGAATGAAATTGTGAAAGTAGGACATCAATAGATAAAATCCACAAAAGTGATTTCTTTGAAAAGATCAATAAAGTCAGCCTCTGGACAGGCCAGTGCAGAACAAATAGAGTAGAAATGGTTAATAATCAGAAATGCAAGTGAGGGTGTCACTACAGATAAGGGTAAAGGGCAACTGGGATGTGGGAAAAAAGAAGGGAAAGAAGGAGAAATTTTGTATGTATATATATACAGGATAGTTAACATAGTTCTTCTACTGTCTTCTATTTCTTTGCTGAAAGAAACTGTCAGTGAGTCCTTGATTGATCAATATTGCATGTCTCTGTTTCCATGAGAAACCACTTTGAAGATAGCAATATGTAATACAACAAGCATTGTTAATTTCCTACC
>NW_004955411.1:3873865-3875885 GCF_000276665.1 Chinchilla lanigera
TTCTGGTACCAGGAGTCAAACTCATGATCTTGCACTTGCCAGGCAGGCACTGTGCCACTGAGCTAAATCTCCAGCCCCATTTTTTTTTAATTTTAAAGAGAAAAAAACAATTTCAAAACAAGATAATAGGAGAGTAACAGTAATTAATATACTGCAGATTGTGATCCTCAAAGCAGTCACTCAGAGTACAAGACATAGGCACGAAATATTGTCCAAACCATATTAGCACAAGCCATACTTTTCAATGAACTAAGAGAAACTAGTAGTGTAACTATTTTAATTATCTTGTACATATACATATATATTTCCTTTCCCCTTCCTTTCTCCTTTCCCCCATCACAGTTGCTCTTTCTTTTGAATAGTGTTTTCACAACTCACAATGTCTATTGTACATTTTGGACCTTATTTATTCATTCAGCTTCTCACATTTGTGAAACAATACAATGTTTACACACGTGGATGTGATTTATTTCACTTGTGAGTATGGTCTCAAGTTGCAACCATTTACCATAAAAGTCTCAAGTCTATCCTTCTTTATGGCTGAGTAGTACTCCATTGTATAAAAATACCACATCTTGAAGACATAAGTGTAAGAGAGACTTCATGAACAAAACCCAGACTCCATGAGAAATACTATAAAGAGTCAACAAATGGAATCTCACCTTATTAAAAAGCTTTTGCACAACAAAAGAAATCACCAACAGAGTGAAAAGACAACCCACAGAATAGGAAAATTATAGCCAGTTGTCCCTCAGACAAAGGACTTATATTCAGAATATATAAAGAATTGAAAAAAATCAGACCCCCCAAATTCAAAGACCCAATCCAAAAATGGGCATCTGAAATGAATACACACTTCTCAGAGGAAGAAATACAAACAGAAAATATATGAAAAAATGTTCAACATCATGTTCAGCACAGTGAATGTCTACCATCAAGAAATCTATCAATAACAAATGCTGGAGGTAATATGGGAGAAGAAGAATACTTTCCACGTTAATGGGAGTGTAAACTGGTGCGATCACTGTGGAAATCAGTGTGGAGACTCCTAAAAAAAAAAAAACAACCTAGGATTAGCAGTCCCATTTGACTCAGCTAATCTCCTCCTGGGTATCTTCCCAGAAAAATTAAAAACATCATACCACAGTGATATATGTGCACCCAAATTTATAGCAGCACAATTTGTAATAGCTAAATTTTGGAAACAACCCAAATGCCTGTCAACTGAGGAATCGATAAAAAAGACAAAATTCTTTATGTGAAATGCTTTTTATTTTAAGAAACATTCTTTTATGATTTTAAAGCAACAAAAAATACCACAACATAATAAAAACCATGTATTAGAAAAACAGCAAATATGCTTAATGGTGAAAGACTGAAAAGTTGCCCCTAATATTAAGAACAAGCCAAAGATGTCAATTTTTACCATTTTTGTTCAACATTGAATTGGGAATTCTAGCTAAGCAATTAGGTAAGAAAAAGAAATTCCTGGCTATTATGAAAATGAGGGCCATTTTGACATAAGAAGTTAGATCATTTTTTTGGAACATACTAGATCATAAGTAAACATTTCCTTAATGTATGTTGGATGTCACTGAATGAATATTGCATGCCAAAAATATGGACTGATGTATATATCAAGTCAATGTATTTTTGTTGTCTTTTCAACTTAAGATATATGAATTTGTTACCCAAATAATGGTATTATTTACTCAAACATAAACTAAATAAGTTTAAAGACAGGATAGAAAATATCATGTAGGGAGCATATAAATGGTTCACCTTACATCCCTACTCCGAGCCACTCAGTTGCTCTTTTTGGAGACTACTCTTCCTTTTAGTTCCTTTGGATGTTTTGTAGATATTCTGAATATATGTACACAAATTTGCATATATATGTTTGTGCAAACAAAAAGGTTTTTCTTTTACCAGTTTGATATTAATAATTCTAGTATTTAGTGACTGCATTTTCATAGAAGTCTGTTATAACATATTTCCTAGTTTTGTGTCTGCCTTGCTC
>NW_004955411.1:3877882-3879390 GCF_000276665.1 Chinchilla lanigera
TAGTATCTATTGCATTAATTTCTACCCTGAGCTTTATAATTTCCTGCCTTGTTTGGGCTTTGTGTTTGACTTGCTCTTCTTTTTCTAGGAGCTTGAGGTGCAGCATAAGGTTATTTATTTGCACTTGTTCTTTTTTCCTGAGGTGGGAATTCACCATTATAAATTTCCCTCTGAGGATGGCTTTCATTGCATCCTACAGGTTCCTGTAAATTGTATCTACATTTTTGTTTGATTGTAAATAGTGCTTAATTTCTACTTTGATTTAATCTGTGACCCATTGGTTGTTCAAGAGGATGTTATCTAATTTCCAACTGTTTATGGAGTTTTTGTGATTTCTTTTGTCATTAATTTCCAATTTCATCGCACTATGGTCCAATAGTATACATGGAATAATTTCAATTCCTTTGCATTTACTTAAACATGTTCTATATGGTAGCATATGGTCTATTTTAGAGAACATCCCATGTGCAGCTGAAAAGCATGTGTATTCTGTATTGGACTATCCATCTCTATCCGGCCCCAAGAACAAGGTGCCAGTGGATGAATAAGAAAAGCAAAGAGAGACAAGGAAAACAAGAGAGACAAAATTTTGAGATCAGGGGACTTACAGCCTCTCAGACTGCCCTCCCTCAATACCAATTCTCATCACCTTTATTGAGCCAGAACCAAGGGTGTAGCTAGTACAAATGGGTAGATACCAAACATTTTTTTTAGCAAGGATATTTAAAGGATTACCCTTCCCCACATGAGATCCAAGACACGCCTATAATCCCAGCACTCAGGAGGCTCAGACAGAAGGATCATAAACTCAAGGTTAATCCAGGCTTTATAATAAAGCCTTATTCCCCCCAACCCCCCATACTGGAAATTGAACTCTCGACCTTGCTCTTGCCAGGCAGGCACTTATACTGCTGAGCTAGATCCCCAGCCCCTAATAAAGACTTATCTTAAGAAACTCTAACTAACGAATCATTGAGTCCTCAATGCATTCTAATCAAAGAATGTCCTTCTCCACAATTCTGTTGCTGTTGGATGGAACACTCTGTAAAGGTCTGCTAAGTGCACTTGTTCACAAGTTTGGTTAAGTTTTGTTATTTCTTTGTTGACTTTTTGTCTAGTTGATCTATCTCTTTGTGACAGTGGTGTGTTAAAGTTCCCTGTTATGATTGTGCTGCTACTTATTTCATTTTTCATGTCTGTTAAAATTTGTCCTACATAGTTGGGTGCTCCTGTATTTGGTGCATAGAAGTTTATGATTGTTATGTCTTCATCTTGAAGTTTTCCCCTCTCAAGTATGTAGTGACCTTCTTTATCTGTTCTGATTGTTTTTGGTTTGAAGTTCACATTGTCTGCAAACAGATTGGCTACACCCACTTTTTTCTGGGTTCCTGTCACATGGAGTATTGTTTTCTATTCTTTAATTTTCTGTCTATGAATTTCCTTTTGAGTTAAATGTGTTTCTTATATACCGCATATAGTTGGATTTTGTTTCTTGATTCACTCTGGTA
>NW_004955411.1:3880146-3885976 GCF_000276665.1 Chinchilla lanigera
GGTGGTTTTGCCAGTTTTGGATGGAATTTTTAATTTCCTGGATATCTGTTTGAATCTGTTTCATGCATTCCAGTTCTCTTCTATATTATTCACTCAAAGTTTCCATAAGTTGTCTATGATCTTCTATTTTCTTATCAATGTCTTCTTTGGATATGCTGAACATTTCTTTCATTATTGTTGTTTCTTTTTTTTTTTTATCTGAGACATTATTTCTGATCTGATGTCTTCTATGGCCTGATACAGCTGTTTCTTTACTTTAGTTGCTATCATTTCAGAAATTTCAGGTGTATGACTTCCAGGCTCTTCTCTGTTGATGTCTTCTGGACTTGTTCTGCATGGTGAGATTGCATTTTGCTCCTTTCTTTTGTCACTTTTGAAGATCAAGCAGCTCCCTGGAGCGCAGCCTCCCTCTCCTGATTGTGTATGAGTGGTAGGGCAAGTGTCCAAAGATCCCCAGTGCTCAGTTGGGCTCCTGTGCTGGTGTGTGGTGGCAAGGTGGGGTCCCTGATGCTCCTGAAACTTTCTTTCATTTACTTGGCTCCCAGGAGTGAGGGGGAGGGGGAGGGGAGGATGGTGAGGGTGATCTTTACTCAGCCTATTGTTTCATATGTTCGCTAACCCTGCAGAAAATAACCTTGCAAGCACAGCCAGATACACTATTTCACCAGCTCTTGGGACCTGGTTCAGTCAAGTAATACACAATTTATATAAGAATAATTATTGTAAGTCCTAATCAACTGAGTATCTATGCTAATCTCCTTAAAGCAAATTATCCAAACAAAAACAGTAAGTAGGTCAAAAATCACTTAATATACAACAAACCTGTATATCAATGCACTAATCCCTTCCACTGAAAAGTGGTAAAATCCTTGAGTAATGTTTATTCTTCTCCTGAAACCTTGTGGCTTAAAACCTATGATGTAAAATTAGCAATAGTTTAATGCTGATGAAAGTCAGTAAATTTTTGTTTACATTATAGGAATGGAAGGGAAAAGAAAACAAATATATTTGCTTATTTATAGGTATACTGTGATAGTTAATTTTGTTTTCCAACTTAATTGGCTTGAGAAGTTATTAAAGCACACTTCAACATGGGAACCATATCTGGTCCCTAGGCCTGTTCCTCTTTGGTACACTTTGCCTGTGCTCTGTTTCACAACTACCATGAAGTGAGCAGCTTTGCTTCATCATGATGTGTTTTTGCCTTTCCTCAGACCCACAGCAATGGAACTAGCCAACCATGACCTGAAATTATGAGCCATTTCCTTCTTTCAGTTGTGAGATTTGGGCACTTTGTCTTAGAAATGGGAAAGCTGATCAGCGGGTGTGCATATACACACATGCATGCATGCACACACACACACACACACACACACAGACAAGAAACACTCATGACAATTATAGGGTTTTTCTGGAATTGTTTCCATGGTTCTAGACAATATTTATAAATACCTTCTAGTACCATTTTTTATTGCCTTTGCCTTCATCAAGAACCTTAGCTGGTCATGGTTCTTTACCTGATAGGTAACCCAAATGTTCATTTTTGAAGGGTCTAAGCCACATTGGATTGTTGTTGCTTTCCATCAGTCTTTAGCACAGGAGATAGTAATGTTGAGACACACTAAATGGTCTCCTACATTTCAGATGGACTCTCTGTTTCCTTCATTGTAGAGTAGTCCAGTTTTTCCAGTCTTTCCAGTCAAGTCAGCCAATACCATAACTCATTTCTTTTCTTATTGACTCAGAAGCATAGAAAGCCTAATGAGTCCATATAGCAATCATAAACTTTGAACATTCAGTGGAGTCATGTTTATGTTTCATGATAAAAGTATTCCTTCCTCTAGAACTAAGACCTTTAGGCTAGAGGAGTATGAGGTTTGGGGTACAAAAAGCAAAAGTTTTACTACCACAGTCCATGATGGGCAGGTTGCATGATAAGTTGGTGTTCTATGGTCAAGCATTCAGTCTCTCCAAATGACCAGTATCTTGTCAAGGAGAGTAGTTAACTACAGATGGCAGCAAGAACTTGACAGCAAGAACAAAATTTGAAAGGTACATGCTACAGTTCTCCTTTAGGGGTCTCCCGAAGGCTTTACACAGCCTGTGTACTGCCACTTATACTTCAAGTTCTACTGGATCATATGTTCCAGTGGCAGAGCAGCTCTCAGAAGGCTGGACCTATTGCAGAGCTCCGCCTTTTTTGTGTGTGGAGTGCTGTACACCACTAAAAACTAGTCACTTTTGTGTCACTTTCTAAGTGGATAAAAGTATCATACACAAATGAGTAGTATATTACCTTCAAAGTCCAAAGAGGCCCTACCTTAGTTACTGTTCTCCTGTTGCTAAGACAAAATATCCAACACCCAAAGTTAAAGGAGGAAAAGTTTATTTAGCTCAGTTTGTACAGGTTTCACTTCATAGTTGACTGGCTCCAAGGCAGGATGGCATGGTAGAGTGGCATTGCAGAGGAGAAAAGTTCATGGAGGACAGAAGGCAGGAAGGCAGAAAAGCCATGAAGTAATAAGGAAGCGAGCAGTAAACAGCAAGTAGCAAGCAACAACCCTTCCTGTCTATTGTATCCTGTCAAGGCTACCTTATGGCAGGTAGCACTCATACTTTGGAGTGGGGGTTGCAGCCTTAATCTTAGCATCCCACCATTAATCAATCCCAGGATCACATCCTTGATCCCCGTACACACCCTAGATCTAGCCACCTCCAAAAAGCCCCAACTTGAGCCCATGAGACATGGGGGGGAGGGTGATATCTAGATATAAACCCTAACAAGCCAACTAGATGTTGTACTTAATTTTTGGTTGTAGGAGGTGTCAGATGCAATTAATTATCCTTAACCTTAGAAAGAATATCTCAACACATCTCACACCGTTGGATGACTAAAAATATTACTTTGAACTTTATTTTACAATTATTGACTTGGTTTTATTTTTAATAAAGAGTAAAAAATTTGAATTTGATCTTTCCATACAAATACTACAATGGAAATAACTAATAATACCCACAGTTTATGGAAATAACCATGAACATAGCAATTATTAAGTGATAAACTATATTTTAACCATGAGATGCCTTCTAAAATAGAACATTAGAAAAATATTTCTGTACAAATATTCCAGCATTCATGTGCTTATAATACCTTTTAAAAATTATTGTAACCTTAATCAGGATTACATAATTTGATATCTTCAGTATCTTAAAGAAGTACTTCAGTACTTAGTCAATCCTTTTGTTTTTTTATTTTTATTTGTACATGTTTGAGGCACATAATGATCATATTCCTCATGGGAAGTTGGTATATGTACATAACACAGTTCAATTCCTTTTCATTCCCCTTTTAATGAGTAGCTTTTCTGTTATTGCTGCAATTTCATTTACTGTTATTGGGTTATTCATGGTTTTAAAATTTTGTTGGTTAAGGTCATGAGTTTGATTCCCAGTACCATAAATAAATAAATAAATAAATAAATAAATAAAATTTTGTTGATTTAATTTTGATAATGCAGATATTTTGGAATTCATCCATTTCTTCTGAATTCTCTAATTTACTGGAGTACAGTTTTTTAGCAGTGTCTGTTGTGATCTTTCTTCTTCATTTCTAAGTGGATTGACTTGTGTCATTTCTTTCCTTTTTTGGTAAGAATGGCTAAGGGTTTGTCCATTTGGTCCATTCTTTCAAAGAACCAGCTTTTTCACTTATTAATTCTTTGCATTTTTTGTTTTTATTCCATTGATTTTTGCTCTGATTTTTATAATTTCAACTGTTGTACTAGCTATAGGTTAGATTATTGCTGTTTTTCTAAGACATTGAGGTGCATAATTAGGTTATTTATTTGGACTTCCTTGGTTTTTCTGATACGGCCACTCACAGCTTGTGGGAGTCAGTGGTCTCTCCGTGGTCCCTGGGAGAAAACGGTGAGAGGATATAGAAAATAAAGACAAGAGACAATAGCTGGGGCCGGGTGGAGTTACCTCTTGCCTGATGAGCAAAAGGACTGGCTCCAACAGTAGGGGTGTTTATTTTATACACTTGCAAAGTAGTAGCATGAGAGATAATGTTGCCTAGCGACTAAGACAAAGACTAAGACTAAGACGGTAATTGTCCAAGCAGGATACTTTTTTCAATACTGAGGTAGCTTGACCGCCTGAGGAATTCTGGATCTGTCCTACCCTCAGACACATGACCAACAACCAACTCCAGTGGCTCCCAACACAACTCCTTCCCTGCTTAGTTGCAGAAGTGATGGGTGTTCAGTTGAAGCTGGAAAATCTGTGCTTGAAGAGTATAGTCCAAAGTCCATAACAATTATCAGTTTAGCTGGCAGCTGTCAGAAGTTGTTGGTGACTTGAACCTTTTACCGCTAACCTATTACTGTGGCATTGCTTCTTTACATCTGGTGGTTACGCTCTTCTGCTGGATGTTCAAGACCAAGTTAAAGTGAGACCTGTGTAAATAAAAATTTAATCTTTTGCTATCAATCAGGGTCAGTTAAGTCTTCTCAGGAATCACCATGGGACCAAGTGCAGCATCTCTTGATCTTCTGTCAGTGTCAGCCATCTGGAGGAGTCACGGCCACTGCTTGACCAGGTTGCTTTCTGTGAAAGCTTGAGAGATCTTTTCTCTCCTGGTGACTCTCCTTAGGCACACTACATATTGTAGAATCACTTTCCTCTGTGGTACCATAATCTCCTTGATCAGAAAATCAGGGACCCAACCAAGTTATAGGATGTCACAGCAGAGGTTCTCTTCTGTCCTGAGTTTATACTGACCTCAGAGGGCATAGCCAAAATATTGGCTGTCCTCTAGCCAAATTTATCTCTCTAATTTTTGGTCTCCAAACCTCAGTTGTTAACCATCCAGCAGAGAAGATTAATGGCATAACATTGTAATGGAGGCAATAAGCTTAATATTACAATCTGAACAGAATAGCAAATACCTTGGAACATACAAATGGAGCCATTATTTTTAACAACCATGGGTACCCTAATATTTAAATCCTAATAGAATGTTAACAAACAACAGTTACATATTTTTACACAGAAATTTAGAAATCAAAACCATACATAACATTGTGACATGACAATCATGATGACATTTTGTAACATACTTAAATTTTCATTTTGACATATGACTTTTTAAACCAATTATATCTAATACATAAGAAGCTTTTATCTAATTAGTTGTCCTTAAATGGGGTATACATCACAAGTTTTTGTTAAAGGCAGAGGTCTGAATCTGAAGGAAAGTCTTATCACAACAAACAATCTTTGTTTTACATTTTGGGAGACCTGTAGATCCAGAATCATGAATACATTTAATACACCCTGAGATTAACACTAATGAATTACCATACACATGTGAAAACCTTTGTTAAAAGTTAGTTTTGTACCAAGAGCATCTTTTATGAGAAAACCTTACTGTAATTTTTACTGAAAAACTTTCTTCTGACCAAATGACCCAATTATTGTGGTGTCTCCCAAGAGACTATGGAGATCACTGGGAGCTCCTTATTAATGAACAAAGGTTGGCCACTCTTCTATTCACCAATTGGAGTCCTACCCAAATAATTTCTCCTCATCCTAAGGACTGTGGTTAAATATCTTAATTTTGATATCACTTAAACCAGGTGGTAACTCTGGTGAAAGCATGCTTTTAAATCTATAACCCAATTGTGTTATGAACAAACGATAAAAGAAAAATTGTTGAGCTCAAAGTAAAGGGGAACAGCTGTTCACTGAACGACAGACAAACACGTAAACAAATACACAGAACAAACAAACATACATCTTTACAAAATCAGAGTGCACTCAAATATAT
>NW_004955411.1:3886406-3888206 GCF_000276665.1 Chinchilla lanigera
AAAAACACAAGCACACCCTCTACCCCAGGTAAGTAGTGGACTGGGTCCCTCCCATTTTACAAAATATGGAATTGTCTTTCTGCCGCTGTACTTCCATCTTTTGTAAAATTTTAAAAATTTAATTAGTATATATCAACAAATGAAGTGGGAGGGATTGACTCCCCCTTTAGTTTTTGTAATTTGAATTTCAGTGATAAAATGAGAAACCTATATCCAATATTTTGGAAGAGGAAGCTATCATATAACCTCCTTTCACCTAAGATGACCCATCTGTGAAAACAGAAGCAATTTGAAATAACTTGTCTGAAGAATAATGACAATTAATAATACCAGAGAAATTAGTCTAAAATCTGGATGGAGCCAATTAATATTACCAAATAGTCTGAAAAGCATTTTAGATTGATCTAAACAGTTTGGGTAAATTGTCTGTTGGAATAGGTGACCCAAATATGAAAAAGTTACCATAGCTTGTACTCTGTGGAGGCCAACGCTAGGCCTGCCATTATTTAAATGTGATGTCAAAATCAAGAGACTGCTTAAACCGCACTGCTTTTAGATTGTATTTTAAACTTCTATATCTACTTGTAAAATACTAAAGGTTTTTTTTAACACCAACCCAACTCTGGATGCAAAAAAGGCAATCAACACCACCAGGAACCATCAGAGCACCAAAGGCCCACAAAAGCCCCCAAATCAGCGACAAATCCTGTATGTGATGTCAAGAAGAAAACTGTAATTAAGACATTTTTATTAGCTGTATAATTTAAAATGAGGAAATTTTTTGGCTATAACTCTGAAAGACCAAATCCATCACTGAACTATACATTTTTTGAGACAAGGGACAAGGTTTTATTTATGGAAATTATGGGGTTTTTAATAATCTTTTAAAAATATCTCCCTTATTGTAAACCTTGGAAAATATGATTTGTTTTAAATTAAAGGCAAACTTTTTATCTGGAGGATGGAAACAGCCTTTTAAATTCATCACCTTAAGGGGAAAATGTAAAAGTCTTTTTTTTTTTTTTTTTTTTTTTTAATTCTGCTCTGTTCTTTGTGAGGGTTTATTCCTTGGAAGCTATTCCCAGCAGGATGGCCTGTTTGTATCCCTCAAAGTCAGCAATTCAGCCCCTCCTTTAAGCTAGGAAATACCAACCAAACCGTATGGACCTGCAGCTGCCACACCCGGAGGCCGTCTATACTTGTGTCTAGGAGCCCTTAAAAATGTCTTTCCTTTAGGTAATCAGTTTTATCTCCGAATCCAATAGGTGCCTGAAGACCCAAAACACTTGGAGGCCCTTTTCTTATTTATAAATTTTTTCCCAAATGAAGAATGACTAACTGAATGATACTCGAGTCTAGGGTGATTTGAACAGTGTTTTGAGTAGACTGAACCATAACCTTGATTTTTCCTGTATAATCAGCATCAATAACACCAGGTTTTGACTTTTTAAAATAAGACTGCTGTGGCCTAGCAGGAGTCCCACTGGACCCCGAGGCAGGGTAGACTCCAGCAGGAACAGTTTGGAGGCCCATTTTAGGAGCAAATATGAATCTGGAGGAGGGAATGAATCTTGGACCAAGGTCCAAGCCTCCACTCCACCACCTCAGGGAAGGGTGAGCGCCTACCAGCGGCTCCATAGTTTTACTACCCGGAACGGGCTCTCCCACCCACATTTCTTCCCTCTCCCCAAGCAAAAGCAGGCAGGCGGGCTGCACGGCGGAGGCGCACAAGTTTTTCTTGGCACGCCAGTTGTAGCTCTTGCCCTAGTCTCTCACTCTGGCCCCTGGATGTCCGGTTTT
>NW_004955411.1:3888482-3909200 GCF_000276665.1 Chinchilla lanigera
GACTTCACTTTAAAGTACAGTTCCCAGCTGAATCCTTTGTGGTTTTAAAACCCCTTCTATCCACAATCCAGAAAAGAAAAGTAAGAATAGGAACCAAGCATGCCAAAACCACTTCCGCATACAGGTACTCCTGTGACTCTTGAGACTGTAGTTGTCCCATTTTAATTACTAATAATGCAATAAACTTTTCTTCTTTGGTCTTCTCTTAAGCCTATTTTTGTAACTATATTGTTTAAGGTCAGTAGACCTCTGTGCCCCTGATAATAGTCAACATAACAGTAACTATTGACCTACCAATCACTCCCCGCACCCTGTTGTGCGCACAAATTCTGGGGAGTGTCCCCCACGCAACCACTCTCCTTACCGGAAGCCACATGTTGGGTGCCAGTTGTGGGAATCGGTGGTCTCTCCGTGGTCCCCGGGAGAAAACAGTGAGAGGATATAGAAAACAAAGACAAGAGACAATAGCTGGGGTCAGGTGGAGTTACCTCTTGCCAGATGAGAAAGAGGACTGGCTCCAACAGTAGGGGTGTTTATTTTATACACTTGCAAAGCAGTAGCATGAGAGATAATGTTGCCTAGCGACTAAGACAAAGACAAAGACTAAGACTAAGACAAAGACTAAGACTAAGGTGGTAATTGTCCAAGCAGGATATTTTTTTCAATACTGAGGTAGCTTCACCCCCTGAGGCACTCTGGATCTGTCCTGCCCTCAGACACATGACCAACAACCAACTCCAGTGGCTCCCAATAACAGCCATAAACTTCTGTCTTACAACTACTTTCTTTGTGTCCTATAAATTATCATGTGTTGTATTGGCATTATGGTTTGATTCTACTAGACAGGTACTCTGACCAGCTGAGTCATGGGGCCCACCAATGATTCAGTTCTCGAAACTGTTAAACTTCTTCCTTGATTTCTTCTGTAATGCAGTGAATATTCAGGGATGTATTGTTTAATGTTTACGTGTTTGCAAAATTTTTGTGCTTTTTCCTTTGATTTCTAGTTTCATTGTGCTATAATCTGGTAATACAAATGGGAAATTTTTGATTCTTTTAAATTTATTTAAGTGTGCTTATAGCTAGTATGAGATCTATTTTGGAGAAAGTTCCATGTGTTGGTGAGAAGAATGTGTTTTCTGTTGTTGGGTGGAACTTTCTGTAGATATCTATTAAATCTGTTTGAAGTTTTGGTTAAACTGTTGTTTTTTATGTCTAGTTGTCTATTATGATTGTGGGGTATTGATGTCTCCCACTATAAGTGTATTGATGTTTATCTGATCATTTATGTCCAGTATTATTTGTTTTATGAATACTAGTATTGGTGAATACTAATGAATGCTGGTGTTCAGTGTATGTATTTTTACATCTGTTATCTCTGATGAATTGTTCCCTTAACCAAAATACAGTGACCTTCTTTACATCTTCTGGTCATTTTTGGCTTAAAGGTCACATTGTCTGAAAATAGGATAGCTACTTCTCCTTGTATTTGAGCTCTTGTTGCATGGACTATTGTTTTACATCTCTTGATTTTTAGTCTATGAATTTCTTTTTGAGTTAAATGTGTTTTGTGCATATAGCATACCAATAGATATTGTTTCTTGATCCATTCTGCCAATATGTTTTTCCTCCATTGGGGAATTGGAACCATTTACATTGAGAGCTATTAGTGAAAAGTAATGACTTATTCCTATCATTGCATTATTATCCTGGTCCTAATTTTTTTCCCCATTTTTGAGCTGTCTGGTGTATTCATTCTATTCAACTATTTGCTATTGCTGGTTTCATTGTCTCTCCCTAAGATGTCCTTGAGGGTTTTTCATAATGATGATTTGGTGGTCATCAATTTCTAAGGTGGTCTTTGTTGTGGAAATACTTTACTTATCCATTAGTTTTGTAGGGGGTATCACTTTGGATTGAATGTTTTGTTTTAGTATTTCAAACAATTCACTTCAAGCTCTTCATTTAATGTTTGTGTTGAAAAGTCTGCTGTAACTCTAATTGGTTTACCTTTATAAATTATTCATTGCTTTTTTTCTAAAAGTTTGTAAAATTTAGTCCTTTTGTTGGATTTCATGGATTTTAACTATGATGCTCATGGAAGTGTTCTTTTCTGATTGTGGCTATTTTGGGGTTCTATATGCCTTACTTATATGTATGTTTATTTCTTTCCCTATATTTGGAAAGTTTTCTGGTATTATTTCTGTAAACTGGTTTTTATGCCATTTATGTGGTCTTCTGATTTTTCACTAACTCCAATTAATTTTTACTCTTCCTTATGTTATCTAGTAATGTTGGATCAATTTTTCATACTCTGATGGAGTTTTTCAGGTATCTCTGAACAACTGGTTTCCAATAGCAGTCCTGTCTTCTAGTCGTGACCCTCTGTCCTCTCATCAGTAGCTTCTTCAGATCATAGTTTTAATAGAATTTTCGGTCTCCTGAGTTTTTGTTTAATATCTTTTCACAGACTCTTCTTTGCTAAACAGCTATTGCATGTTTTCTACAGCCCAGATAGCTTTTATTACTGTCTTCTGTAGACTTACTGTTAGCTATTTAGTTTTACTTTTTGTTTTTTTTTTGTTTGTTTGTTTTTCTCCGGTACCGGGAACCGAACTCATGACCTTGTGCTTGCCAGGCAGGCGCTTTTTGCCGCTGAGCTAAATCCCCAGCCCCTTAGTTTTACATTTTATGAGCCTGCCAATCACCTTATTGACTGTTTTTATGTCTCTTCTGTTATGCTTTCAATAGTTGGATTGTTTGGACTTTGATTTTCTCCCCCTCGGTGTCCCATAGATCAGCTTTGGGGGAGTTGGAAGACATTTTATTGCCTTGCCTTCTCATGTTTCTCCTGTTTTTGGTTTGGGGTGTGTGTGCGTGTGTGTTTCTGCTGAAGTTTATGTGTTTATTTTTAACAGAAGATTTCATTGTTAGTATGGAGGCCTCTTCAGTGACCACTTCATGAGCTCTGGGCATGGCTAACTACAGGCATTTGCCCATGTCTCAGGATCCAGCTACCTCTATTTATTTGGGAGGGGACACTACAGTATATTCGGCACAATGTCTAGCTCTCCAGGAATGGATTGAAGTATTATTAATGACATAGAGGCAATCCACATATAAGCATATAGAAAAAAAAGCAATTACTAGCTCAACTGTGTCATCTTGGCAATAACAATAACATTGGCAACAGTGATAGCATCAAAGACAAAGTTGATATTGAAATATCCTATGAACCAGTACTCTACTACCCTTAACCATAGAAAAGAGACTATAATTATAGTATAACCAGTAAAACAAACCAAATATTGATACACATTAAATATGTACTAAATCCAACAATTACACCCCCACTAACAGTAGAATAGTATTCAATAGTAATAGTAGAGTTACTGACTAAATTTTCACAAAGCTTAATGGTTATACTGGTATGGGTAATGGGCATGAGGAACTGGAGAATAAATAAGTAGAATTTGAAAATTTAATCAATGAAATATTGGAAGGAGAGAAAAGTGAGATAAACATATATTCCATAGAGTAAAAGGAAGTTAATAGTATTAGATAAATATAACAGAAAAGATCAACAAAGAAAAAAATAAAATATAGAGAATAGAATAAAGGGGGAAAAACAACACAAAGAAAGAAAGAGTTAAGAGGAGGAAAGAAATGAAAAAGAAAAAAGGACCCTCAACCCTAAGAAAGCCACTGCTAGAAAAAGAAAAAAAATGAGTCAAAAAAATTATTGTGTATATTTGAATGAGTAGTTTCTTCCTAGGATCTGCAGTCTTGCGATGCAGCAAGTCACAATTTTTTCCTCCTAGCTTTGCAGGCTGTTGGTTTGTGATGTGTTCTGTCCCACTCCAGAAACCTCTCTGTTCATACATCCCAGACTGTTGCCCAAGCTGAAGTGTGCCCTCAACTCACTTGGTGGATGGAGAAATCATCTGAACACTGCTTTATGTTCAATTTAGGCATCGAGCCAGGGGTTCAAGTAGACTGCTGGACTTGATACCTGTAGTGAACCTCATTGGTCTCTTGTTGTACCCCGGAGAGAAATGGTGGTGGGTATGAGAAAAATAAAGACAAGAGACAAGAGCTGGGGTCAGGTGGAGTTACCCCTTGCCTGATGAGCAAGAGGACTCACTTCAACAGTAGGGGCATTTATTTTATACACTAGCAAAGTTAGTATTAGGAGAGATAATGTTGCCTAGTGACTAATAACTGTAATTGTCCCAGCAAGATGCCTTTTTCAATACTGAGGTAGCTTGACTGCTTGACCAATAACCAGCTCCAGTGGCTCCCAACAGACACCAGCACTTTCAGATCCAACCACTTCTGAAAGCCACACTTGCCAAGCCCAGTATTTCACTGTGGAGGCTGGGGTCTGTGTCCTTCCAGACCTGAGCTTAAAACTTCTCAGGGGGTCTACATCTAGCCTGCGTCCTCTCTTCCCTATCTCCTGTGTTTGACTCACTCAGTCACTGTGGAAGGGTAACTGGAAACCCTGAAGTGAAATTGTTGTGTAGTTGTTCTGTAGCTCAGTGTTAAACTTTCCCAAATGGAGCCCGATTAAACCCTCTGGGGAAATGGTGGGCACTGCACAGGGTTTTTTCCTCCAAATTTACTAGCTATCTGGGCATTCATTAGTCTACTTAACTTGACATATAAAATTAACTATCACAAATACATTGGCTTTGGGGTTTTTTATACTAATATTTAAGGGCAATATAATTACACTAATTTCCTGTAGTATTTATCTTGGAAAATATCAAAGTGCATTGTAGTCATATTCAGTAATCTTCACATTGATACTGTGAGCTAAAGAAAATGTTCTTTTGTTATCATCCATAAGTTATTTATCTCTCAGATCCCAAGTTTCCTCTAGTTTCTTAGGAATAAGTTTAAGAAACATACCGAATACCTATGCATGTGAGAAAAATTAATTCCTGAATACATTCATAAAAAATTTTAAAAGCAAGCAATTCTATCTTGCACATACAGCACTTTCCTCTTTAGTCTCAATAAAATCTAAAGTCCATTTAAGACAGTTGCTTAAAACTTGGGTTAACTCAAAACAGTTTCTTCAATTTTGTGTAACTAATACCTTAATATTAATACTAATATTAATATTATTTATACTAGCTTTGATAGCTGAAACAATTATAAATTTGATATGGGGAAAAATATGACTCCCAACCTTCTAGATGTCAGCTACACCCATGAATTCTAAGGAACAGAGGTTAAGAGTAGGAAAACTTATTGAGAAAGAGTGCTCCTGAGAGACAGGAGGGGACCCAAAAGTGTTTTGCCATAGACCCCACTTCTCGGAGGAAGCTTTACAGAACAAATCGTAAGACAGGTACAAGTCATGAGGTGGGTATGGTGTGGTCAAACCTATGATCAGCCAATAAGATAATAAGTACAGCTGCTTAGATAACATTGATCCAACGGGGAAGCAAGTCACAGAGGAAGTGTACATGGAAAGAACAAAGACCTTTTAAGGAAGGGATGGATCACGAGTACTCACCTGGGTAGCTGATGTCTACCTAGACTTTATTGGACTAGGTGATACCAATTACAGTATAATCTTCATTTTATTGCTCATCCCTTGGGGAGGCACATAGGCCCGGCCATTCTGTCTTTCTCTTGAGGCCTGACCTTTGACAGGTGCATCTTCAGCCACAGTAGTACAGTGTTCTCATCTTCTGCACTGACTCTCTTGAGAGCCTAACTCTGTCTGACTGCCTATAACATTTCTACCTAACTTAGCTGTCTATGATAAATTCACTACATTTCAGGTCAAAGAATATCTCACACCATCTAATCTAATGAAAGACCAAACTAAAATTTTCAGCTTTAGGGGTTCCCTTGGAGGCCCCTTTTTTCTGAATCCCCCCTACGGGCACTGTTGCAGGAATCAGCCACGGGAGTTTCTTGGTAACCAAACCCCTTTGTGAGGCTCATCCAGCCTACTCCCATCTCAGTGGTGTTCCCTGCGTTAAAATTCCTGGCACCGCCCCCTTAATTTACATTCCTTCAGTAACAACTGAGATGAAGTGTGTGTTGGCAAGAAAGCTTTCTCCTACTTTTCTCAGTGCTTTCTTTTTTAAGTCTGTTTTCCTCTATCATTTTGGACCTGTGTACTCTATAAAAATTGATTAGGTTTTTGACATCTCTCAGGCAAACTAGAGCTGTAATCTTGAGAGACATGCTACTGAATGCCTTAATCTTCAATGCTGAAATCCCCTCAAATCAAAATTCCTAAAGTCTAAAGTCCTAAAAGATCAAAATATCAAAAATATAACTTTGAAAAAAAAATATATAACTTTGGGGAAATACCAAATATATTTAAAAGACATTTATTCATATTTCTAAAGGAGAATTTATTTGAAAGCAAAAAGCATAACAGAATGCTTCATAGCCAACTTTACAAAATGAAATAAGCAACAATATACCAATTTTTAAACACACAAAATCTCAGGGATACTAATGATAGCTGTATAGGTATAACAGTTATGAGCAGACAAGCTGTTTTATAAAGACTAGGTCAGAAAATGAAATGTATCACTGTGGCTGGTAATGTGCACCTAGCTTCACAGTCTGCAGCACCCTGGTAAACAACCTAAGTCTTTTGGTGAGATTAATCAAAACTGTGCGGTCCTACTGCATTTTCTCAGACAGACAAGATCTTGAGACATTTTCTTTTTCACAAATGCAGCTGGATGAAAAGGACATCTCTTTGTTTACTGAGGAAGTTTCAGTGGTTTTACGTATATACACAAAGCTTACACATGAAGTCAGTGGTGGAATAGTGCTCTTTTGTGTAGTCAAATTTGCAAGAAATGCATAAAAGAAATTAAAACTTTGTCTTTTATGTAAATTATACCTTCAGTATTGGAAATGATGTAACTATGCAATACATAATATAGATAGTTGTAAAAACTGTTAATGATTTAAAATGGAAGACACAACTTTTAAAAAATAAAAAAAAGAAAATTTGATGTGAAAAAATGCGTTACACTAATAGATTATGGACACTTAACAGAACTGGTCCACAAAAGCTTGCCAACTTTCAGTATTTTGAGACTTTGAGGTTTTCCCAATCATCACCCATGATCTGGATTTTATAAATCTCCTGGACCTTAGCATGCTCAGAGGAGGTTATAGGCTCTTGAGGTAAAGTTTGAAGCCACAACATTGTGTGATTTTATGTATAGTTAAAGATTAAGAAAGCAAAGAATGTAGAAAAAAATAATCTCTTTTGCTTTTCAAGTAGCACCCAGCAGTCTGCCTCCATGCCTGCTAATCCAGCTTTCTGCCTAATAGTGCTGCTCCTTTTAATATTTTCTCATGATTTGATATACACTAGCATTCCCATTCCCTATTAAACACCCCCATCATCTGTGCCGTGGCTCTTTGTTCTTCTGATTTTGTGGAAATCTATTCCACATGCACACATCACCACTTGGGCAAAAATAATACTGGTGATCAAGCAGCAACACTGGTGTATCTTATCCTACCTGCATAGTTAGTTTTGGAGCACTCAACAACTTTGCTGGCTCCTTCCAGCAAATGTGGCTTTCATTTAATTTAAAATCGCCTGAAATTTCATCAGCCAGAAGTAACGTTTTTACACTGAAGTTTTTATCATTGCCATATTGTATGGCCAATCCACTTATTGGACATTTTCACCAAATGCAGTGGGCTGAATGAAAAAAAATCTTTATGGGTAATATCTTGAAAGTCACTTTGAAAAGCCTGAATCACGTTGAATTCCAATCTGTCATTACAGTTTAGGGATTCAGTTGAAATGAATTTTTTTTCGGCAAAGTCCACCAAATCTTCAAATAACCATTCATAATGTGGTTTGCTTTTTCCAGTCATAATACACGACGAGCAGATCAGTTTTAGCTTTTAGGGATACAACATAGGCATGAATCATATGGATTTGGTAAATACAGTGAGGTCAGTTTTGAAAGTTCCAAAGTGAAGCAAGTGCTGTTTTCCCTATGTTAAATTATGTGGTAAATACAAGAAGTCTGCCTTTGGCAGTCAAATCCTGCACAAAGAATCAGTCACTATTTGATGCATTCTGCAGCTCTAGAGGATCCTTGTCAGCAAGTATCCTTGCTTCAGAGGTTGCTGAATTCCTTGGACCTTTAAATTCTCTGATGAAGGACAATTTTTAAAGAACTGTGTGCCGTGCAAGAAGGGACAGAGGTATCATGCGATGGTATATTATGGCACTTATCCTACATACAGCCAAATATATACTACTTCCTTCTCCATAATTTGGTTTTCTACCCCTTTTATGTACCTTAACCCTCAGGGGAATTGCAGCTTTTGAGATTTTGGCATTCAAAATTTCAGTATTTGGGATTTTAATTTCTGGGACTGTGGTTTTTAGATTTTAATGTTTAGAAATTATAGATGTTAGGGATTTTGAGCTTTTGGAATTTCACCATTTGGGACTGAAGTTTGGGATTTTGATCAGCACTGCTCCCACAGGAGTCACCTTGAGCCACTAGGTAGCAACGTGGCTGGACTGAGAAAAACGTCCCATTTGTCAGACACTGCCGTACATCCTTCTTCAACGAACGTTGTTTTGGAATTCTTCATTTCTATTCACTGTTAATCCCAAAATATTCTTGGACTAATATTAGGGATAACGCAAACTTGGCCAGAACCACATTTTTTAGATATGTTAACTAAGGTAGCTTGTGAAAATTTTACAGGATATTGAAACTATATGCATAATTGCCTACCGAAATAATGCGTGAGTAGAGCAGTACTTACCTCACATGGACCACTGAAAATAAATAATAACCTTATTCTTGGGACAATTGGGGAAGACTGAATATAAATATGAATAATACTAGACAGTAACAGTTTATAGGATTGCTAATTTTGTTGATGTAATTACGTACTGGGATTTTGTAAGAGAATGCCTTTATTAGAAAAGCTAGCTAAGTATTTGGGTGGTGAGGTAGCCATGATACAACCTTTTCCCAAATGGTACAATAAAAAAGTGTGCATAGCAGTAAACTAAGTGAAGTTTTTATCGATTAGTTCATTGTTCTATTATTTATATTTTTCTGTATTTTTGAATTTTTAAAGAATATTAAAGGAAAAGTAGGAGAAAATAAAGTGCAAAGCAGTTTCAATCCTCAAGGCATAAACCAAGAAATCATAAACCTCATTAAAATAAAAGCAAAGGCAATTTTTATTTAGGCAAAGAACACATATGTGAATCTGGAAACTCAGGCTCATTTAGAAACCCAACAAACATTCCATCAAACAAGGACTGATTTTTGTTCCAAGTCTTTTGTGGTGTTGGCGACTGAACCCATTACATTCTCATTCCTTTTAATTTTTTTTTTTTGTTTGTTTGTTTTTGTTATTTATTTTGAGACAAGGTCTTATTAACTTGCTCAGGCAGGTCTTGAACTTGTGATCCTCCTAATTCAGACTTCCAGAGTGAGGACTGAGTTTTTTTGTTAGTTTTTTTTGGTTTTTCTCCGGTACCAGGAACCGAACTCACGACCTTGCGCTTGCCAGGCAGGCGCTTTGCCGCTGAGCTAAATCCCCAGCCCCCGGACTGAGTTTTTAAAAGGAAAAGGAAGGGGGAATAATGAGGTGAGGTGAAATAAATTATTTTGAACAATTTTGATTGGCCCTGCTAGTTACAGACTGGTGCTGGGGGTCTGGTGTTACATTAAGCTACACGTGATTGGTTTAGATGGTCCTTTGGAAAAGCCAGTAAGTCAGCAGAAACCTGCACCACAGAACTGTGGTCATTTGCAGTCCTGTAAGCACACTTTCCCCCCGGACAGCGTTCTTCATCTGGAAGATCAGGTGAGGGACTCCCGGTGGGCAGGCTGCAGATGTCAAAAACAGAAGCCCTGATGCACAAAGAGAGGTTTTGATCTCTTCATTTCGAACCACAGCCATCTTAATTCTCAACTCCACAAAGACAGTTTAAGTTTTGACTTCATCACTTAACATAATCTCTTGCCCTACTTAAGTGATGAACAGTTAAAATCTTTTTATTAGATACAGGGACTGAAGAATATTTAGGAGACCCACTGAAGGGGGAGATAAAATTTCTTTTCTGCCTTTTTAGTGTTTCTACTTGGCCTAAACTTTAAATTGACATTAGAGAGATCAACAGGAGAAAAATCACACACATAAGTAACTTTTCAGTGTATATGGAAGCCTTCACAAAGAAATGCAGAGAGAAGGAAGAGTTAAACACTTGCACACTAGTTTGGACAAAGAGGAGCAAATTGTGAAAATCTGACCTGTCAGAGGCCTTGGGCTAAGGCACCTCATTGTGGAAAAGTGACTAGGAAGATGCAGGATAATTGAATAGAGGTTGTTTGTACAGATCTCTCTTGGCCTCCATTCCCATTTCTGGCAGTGAGATACCTTCCTCCTGGGGGGGGTGGGGTGTCTGGAGGGTACCTTTCTCATGAGAGTTTCCTCTGGTTTTGGGAAGAGAAGGATGGGGTCCCCTCATGCATCTGCTCTTTTTCAGGTGCCTTTGACAGTATGACAAGGGAGAGTATTTTAGAATGGCAAACTTCCTTCATTACCATAGGCTCCATACACATATATTTTTAAACTAAACTAATAATTGTCAGGGGGTATTTGGCAGAGATATGATGGCTTGTGGATCCAGGATGTAAAGATATTCAACTCAATGCAATAAAACATTTATTTGTGATATAATAGCATACATTTTAAAATTAATTTTATTGGTACACTTATGATATACTAGTGATCACATCCAGCATAGGGAATTTGTACCTGTACACAGTACATTTTGATTCTTTTTTCCCCATTCCACTTCCCTTCCTTCAACCCTTCTTTCCATCCTTATCTACGAAAACTTTGTTTCCATTTTGTTCCTTCTGTTCTTTTTTCTTTTTCTCTTTCTTACCTCCCTGCTTCCTTCTTCCCTTCCTATTTGACAAGTTCTTCCTACTTTCATTTTGGTCCTTATTTACCTTTTAAATTTCTCACACAACAGAAACAATGCAATATTTAAATGCATGTTTCCAATTTGTTTCACTTAAAAGTATGGTCTCAAGGTGCATCCATTTACCTAAAAATGTCTCAAGTTTATCCCTTTTTATGGCAGAGTAGTACTCCATTGTATATAAAACCACATTTTCCTTATCATTAATAGCACATATATGTTGATGTGTCTCCCTTGTCCCTACCACACAAACTGAATGGAAATTCATTGAACATATGGGCTGGGGATGTAGCTCGGAGGTAGAGTGCTTGCCTAGTATGCACAAGTCCTTGAGTTTGATCTCCAGCACAACCAACAAAACAAACAAAAACTAACTTTATTAATGTAGCAGTTTGATTATTATTTAATACATGATAATTTATGTAACTGTACTGAGTATGACAGGCCTCAAATAGTTTATTGGACTTGAAGGTGGACCGCTAGGGATCCTACAGGAGCAGGGATTTCTACAGGAGTCCCAGGAACACGGAATATGGTGCAAGACACAGAAATGTGTGTATTGGTAGAGCTTGTGGGTATTTCTCGATATAGGCGGGCTCAAGGTTCATTGTAAAGGGAAATGTCGGTAGACACAGCTAAGGTTAGGCACACTAAAAGGGCCTGGTGCACGGGGAGTGAGCAGGAACAAGGAAGAAGAGCGGGGAACAGAGGGAGGTAAACCTGTAGGGTTGGGAGACGTGGAAAGCTTACTCTGTTACGCACTCATTTTATGTTAAAAGCCATTAGAGCTTTACCTGGGATGCTCTGTTCTTTTTTTTTTTTTTGGTTTTTCTCTGGCACCGGGAACCGAACTCACGACCTTGCGCTTGCCAGGCAGGCGCTTTGCCGCTGAGCTAAATCCCCAGCCCCATACCTGGGATGCTCTGGACAACCTCATACCTGAAAACAAGTTTGGGTTGTGAGAGTGAAAAGGGAGGGGTAGCATTCAGCATTGGCCCTGCAAGGCTTGGGACTCCAAGATCATGGTTATAGTCCACACGTGGGGTGGGGTAAGTCTGTAGACAGTTAGTGGGCAAAAGGGCTTATTCTCAGAAAAGACTGATTTTGAGTCAGACTCAGGAGACATCACAGTTGCTGCTGAAGCTGGTAAAACAGGTGCTTCTAGGCCCACTTGTAGAAGCACCCTAAAAGGGAAGGACAGAAGTGGCTGGGGAGAGAGGTGGAGAATGTTTCCTTGGTTGGTTTTATGTTCCTATGGTTTTGGCCCACAGGGTCCAGAACCACTGCCAAGACTTTCGTACCCTGGGTGTGCTCATACCAAGTCACCTAAGCCAAGCCGTGTGTGGATCTGCTTATGAGGTGGTCCAGTTCAGCCCTGGGTTTGTAAAGAAACTCCCATTTCTTTATTTTTTTGATTTTTTTTTTCTAGTACCGGGAATCGAACTGATGACCTTGTGCTTGCCAGGCAGGCACTGTGCCGCTGAGCTAAATCCCCAGCCCCAAGGAAGACTACCATTTCATGGCTGGTGAGCCATGTGTATTTCTTCCAAGCTGTGTTACTAATTTTTTAAAAATAAACGAGTAGAGGTCTTTGATTTCCTTTGCATTTTCCTATGAAGTGAGACACCCCAGAGAGAGAGGAAGAAAGCAGCAGGTTTCAGTTCAAAGGTATAAAAACAGCAATAACAGGAGGGAGGCTCTGGGTGCAAGTGACTTTGGGTAAACGCAAGTATGAATGTGTACAAATTAAAAAGGTTTCATTCCCTTCCTTATGAATTTCCAGATGCCTTGTTTTGAATTTCTCTGGGTCTTCCTGGTCACTATTTGACAGACTGATACAGTAAAATGAAACTTACAGCCTAAGTATAGATAATGAATTGAATGGAACATAACTGTAAAGATCAAAATAACTTTTTTCAAAATTATTATTGAAATAAATTTGATAAGCATAAAATTTATTTAATGTTATTTTGTTAGGCATAGGTGTATTTTTAAATGGTTGTATTATTTAGATATGCGTTTTATACTTGAATTTTTGTATCAAAAACATTTGGTTTGGTATTACAATATTTTTCTTAATTTTTTGCAGGAAAGTCTAAAAGATGTCAAATACGATGACAGAGGCATATCTCACTTGTCACTTCAGCTGGCAGACCAAATATTGTTAGCAGTCAAAGACTTTGGGTACCAACGTTATAAATTCGTTGTAAAAGTATTATTTATTCAAAAGACTGGTCAAGCAATAAACGTGAGTACCACACTGATCCGGCACCTTCTCCCTTCTGATCTGGTATTCATTGTGGAGACGTCAAAGCACTGCATTCCTGAGGTGCTTATGGAATGCAAGATCATTTTGTTAAATATCTTTTATTTTACTGTAAATTATGTGAAAAGTACTGACCTAGAAGTAGCATTTTGCTGTTAATTTATTAAACTGCAGAGTTATCCTGTTTCTTTATCATACCAATTATGACCACTTCATGTTTTGAAATTAATTAATCAGATTTGGGGGGGCAGTAATGTATGTTTTGAGGGAAATACAAAGAATTATAGGGTATTTGCCGGCAATTTCAAGAGGCTTTTATTCTAGCCAGGGAATAAAGCAGCCAAGTTTAGAAGGTAAGGAAAGAGAATGATACAGATATGTTAAAACTGAAGTTTTATTGTCCAGTCGCACAGGTAAGAGTTACAGCAGGAACACGCACTCACTGAGGCCTTGGCATGGTTTTTCCATCTATGAAATGGTAATGATGAAACCTATTTTGGAGAAGTACTGTGACTTTTATATGCAATTACGTGTATTAAAGTTTTTAATATAGATGCCAGCGGAGTCCTTTATAAGGTCGTTCTCATTATTTTTAAAGAAAAAGATGATGCCCCAGGCCACGTAAGTACCTAGGAAGCTGGCTGTGAGCATGTGGGAGTTGGAAAGAAAACTGTTGGAAAACGTGTCTGCAGCAATCCGAGGGGCTTCATGGAGGAGGGTACCAAATACCACCTGGAGAGGTGGAAGGGACTGTGGAATCTTGAGTCAGCACAGAGCCAGTCCTGGCTCCCAGGGCAAGTTTTCCCACATGTGACAAAAACACCTAAGTCACAGGAAACTTCTGGCTGGTGACAGGTCCTAGAGGTGGGTGATAAGGCAGAGTGCCTGGGAGGTGCCTGGATTGCCCAGCCAGGGGAAGGCTGATGCTCAGGTGATGAGAGAGGAACCCAGCCGTACCGAGAATAAGGAGACGGCTCCAAGCAGAGCCAACTTCCAGTGCAAACCTCCAAGGTGGAGGCAAACTGGGTGCTCTCAATAAGTGTCACTGTGCAGAGTGGTGTGATGTGCAGTCAGGGAACGTGCTAGTCAGTGTCACTGAAGAACATCACCCCAACGGTGGAAGCTTAAAATAACAGCCACGTCTCTGCTCACTGTTCTGCGGGGCCCCTCAGCGGCCACCAGCTGACTCAGCAGGGCCTGGTGGTATATGCAGACCTCTCACATGTCCGGCGGCGGGTGCTGGCAGGGTGCCTAGGCTCTCCCACATGCGAGCCATCATATACCAGTGGATAGAGCGACCTTCCTTCCACAGGAGTCTCAGCACAGCATTCCATGAGGGAGAGAGCAAGACCCCTAATTGTTCTACTTGGAAGTTGTACAATGTTACATTCTGTGTGTTAGACCAAGTGACTTAAATTCAAAGGGTAAGAAAATAAAGTCAACCTCTTGACAGGAGAAGCCCCAAATGTGGCCACTTATATCCACCACACAGAATGAGGCTGTGAGAAGATCATGGGTGGCTCTGTAAATAAAGCAAAGGCAGAAGGATTCTACAAGACAGGCTGTTCCTATTATCACTGCCATCTTGTCAGAACAAAGTGTGTGAGCTTCGGGCTTAGATTCTTGTAAGGGTGCAAAGAAGGATTCCTAACCATGGCCAGTAACATAACAGAACAGTACTGTATGCAAAGCTCTTACACCTGAACGTGGAGACTTCTCTTCCCGCATGGGGCACAAGCTGTAAGGCTGCTGTGGGCCTCCAGCAAGGAGAAAGGGGGCTAATCAGCATCACTCCTGAGTCTCTTCATGAAAGGAGAAAACTGGACAAATTACTTCTTAACTACAACTTTCTAAGATAGTGATGTAATTTTTTTGAAAAATCAAATTAGTACGGATTTAAAAATTCTTAATGTGTTCAACTGAAATTTGGTCTTTAAAATTTCCCCCACAGGTGGCCAGCAGATGGATCTGGGATGTTGCGTGGGACAACTGGATAGAAGCTAAACATGAAACTGAATCTTACGTGGCGTTGGCCTTGGTGTTTGCTGTTTACTGTGAATAGCTTGATGCATACACTAAACAGTGTTTACTTCCCCACTTTGTAAAAATAAACGCAATGTATACGTTTATGAACCTCATTATTCTGCTTAGCTATATTCTTCTCTCCAATTGAGGCTTCTTAGTTATTTTAACAACAAAGAAGCAAAAGTTCCATTTTGACATTTATACTTACTAGTTCTATTTATGTTCTTGCTTTCTGGGTTATGACAAAATGTCTGGGAAAATCAATTTAAAGAAGGAAAGATTTATTTTGGCTTATGGTTGTAGAGGTTTCAGTCTATGGATTTCTGGCAGCAGACCAGAGCTGCTTGCCTCACAGAGCCAAGAGGAAGAAAGGAGGTGGGGAAGCAGAGTGGACAGAATGTAAGAAAAGAAGGGGCGGAGTTCCTCCAAAGACATACCTCCATGACCTGCTTCCTTCAACTAGACTCAAACCCCTAAAATTTTTACTATGTCCTCAAATCACCTCTCTTTTCTAGTACTTACCATATCTCTAGTTGGAGTCCATCCTGACCATACATTTATTTCAATAGCCCCTTTCTTCTGTTTATTCATTTGCTAATATTTTGTTTAACAATACTATTTATCTACCTTGTTCTAGCACTGTATGAGATATAACTTATACTGTAGTAAACAAAACAGGGTAGCCTTCTCCTGCATTGGGGTGCTGGTGTTAAGTACCCAACCTCTGTGAGTTATGATAAATGCTTCAAAGGATAAACTGGGGAGAAAAATTGATGGGATGACTTTTATTTGGCTTAAGTCTCATCCTTGTGCCTCACACAGGTAACTGATAGTTATATCATCTGGGAAGCATAACTGATTTCTATGTCACTCTGCCTTAGTATGTCTTGATTGCCCTTTGCGTGAACATAAACTCTTTTGTCTGTAAGTTCTAGATTCTTTTTTTTTGTTTTTTTTTTCCGGTACAGGGAATCGAACTCATGACCTCGTGCTTGCCAGGCAGGCGCTGTGCCACTGAGCTAAATCCCCAGCCCCCAAAGTTCTAGATTCTTGTAGGTACAATGTGCCTCTGCCATGTTCTGAGACTCAGTGGAGATCTAGATGTCTGTGTCTAGATGTCTCCCCCAAGCCTCATCCAGTCATAGGTGGGGCTTTTTCCGAAGTGGCTGGATCTAGAGTGTGTGACACTGGGATTGATTCATGGTGTAGTGGGCACTAAGATAAAGAGTGTGAGTGCTACCTGCCCTAAGGGTGGGTATCCTAGATAAGATATAAGGGACAGAAAGAACTGTGGTGATCCTTTGTTTGTTTTGCCACCTTCTGCCCTCCATGAACTATTTGTCCTCTGTGATGCCAGTCTGCCACCCGGCCTTGGAACCATCTAATTATGGACTGAAACCTCTACAAATGGCAAGCTAAATAAACTTCTCCTCCCTTAACTTGTGGGTGTTGGGTATTTTTTCTCAGCAATGAGAACAGTAATGAACATAGTGGATTCCAGTAACTGTAAACATTACAAACCCTAACAGTACTTCTCAGCGCCAACACCACTCTTCCCTCACTTCCTTCCAGTCCAGGTTCGGTGAGATACCCTGCTTTGTACTCTCAGGATATCTTGCGCACATTTCTATTATTGTCTTCCCCGTCACAAAAAATCCTTCCAACCTCTCCCCCTAAAAGCTGCACTGAAGCTTGTACCAAGAAACCTCCTCCATGCTACCGTCTGCCTTGATCCACTCCACCTTATGACACTTCCTTGCCCTGAAGCTGCTAGACCATGACGGTAAATATTCAGGACTACAGAGTCTGAACCAGCTGTCACTATCTTGCACTGGAGCAGTGAAGACTGATCACATCAAATGTCATGTAATTTTTTATCAGTCAGTACAAGGAAGTCTTTCTCCCTGTTTCTCATGGTGAACTACTAAATTCCTAGAACCTAGGGACTCATGCATGGTTTAACCCCTACTCAAAAGAAGAACTAAGAAATATGAAAGTACAAATAGATACAAATAATGGTAGAAGTGAAATTGATGTGACTAGCAAATTTAAAAATGATGACAGCAAAGCAAAGCAGATAGGATGAGACCTAGGTCTAAGGGAAAGGTACAGTAGGAGCCAGAGAGAGAAAGTCCAGTAAACAGAATTCAAATCACTCTAGAAATGGAAAGCTGATTATGGCTGAGATACACTTTCCCCTACTTTGGACTTAAGATTATAATAAATAAGAAGTCTTAACCAGGTTGGCTAGCATTCCCTAAAGTGTTCAAGTTACTGGCAATGCTAAAAGAATTCAGTAAGTACAAAGAGCTAAACCTTTACTGCCAGCATACTTTGGTTCATTTTAGAAGAAACATGCATGGATTATCTAGAGAAAATCTTAGTGCAGCCCGGGGTGCTGCTGTGAAACCTGCCTCCAGGTTCCATAGATGAGTTAAAATGGTTGTGACACCTTCACACTAAAGAAATTCTTGGAGATATTTCACAACATTGAAATAAAAAGAAAAATTGCTAGTAGCTAATTCAAATTTAAGAGTATGAGCATTTATCAGATAGAGGAAGGAACTACAGGTCAAGAAGAGGACAAGCATACTTCAAATTACTATCCTAAGTTATTTTAAAAGAAGAAGCACTGATCTTCCACATTTTTCACACTTTGCAGTGTACTAAGTAAAGATTAGTTTTAAAATGGATACGATATATTTTAAAATTTAAAACCAGCAGTATGGCTTTTATTTATTTATTTTTGCATTTATTTTATGCTTAATTTATTCCCATGCCATAAGTTTTTGCTTCTTTAGTTTCTTCTGGGATATCTTTTTCTTCTGTGCAATTTCCTCCTCTGGTTTAGGAACAATTTGTTCTTTTTCAGTAAGGGTCATCTCAATACGGCAGGGGGAGCTCATGTGTGGGTCAATCCGGCCATGAGCTCTGCAAGTAGGGAGGCGCATCTTGGGTGCTTTGTTCACCTGGATATGTTCAATGACCAGGGAATCTACATCTAGACCCTTAAGTTCAGCGTTACTCTCTGCATTTTTAAGCATGTGCAGCAAAAATTCAGCATTTTTTTGGCCACCCACCATGGGCCCAGCCCCACTGTTTGGCCTGGGCACACACCTACCAACACCACCATTGTAACGCCTCAATGGCACACATTGCTTTTTTGTTTGTTTTTTGTTTTTTGCCGGTACCAGGAATTGAACTCATGACCTCATCATGCTTGCCAGGCAGGCGCTGTGCCGCTGAGCTAAATCCCCAGCCCCACACACTGCTTCTTTAATGTGACATCCTTTAGATACTTGGTGGCCTCTCTCATATGCATACCCTCAATGGCCTGGGCAGTTTCACGAGTGTTCTTAAAGTGAACACAAAGATTTGAGCCCCTTGATTTGCATGATTTTGTGGGGCTTTCTGGGTCGAGAGAGTAGCGAACCATTTTCACAGGTCACCTCAGGCCGCTTATAGGAAGAGGGAAAAACCTAGCAGTATGGCTTTTAAAGTGTTTTGGCAAAAGTTCTTTAGTATCACAGAACAATTGCATGTTTTTCTTTTTGACTGTTACCGCTTTGTGTGGTTTCAGTTCTCACGGTTGCTCCTCCCCCAGCCCACCTCAGTTCACCCTCTAGCTTGCCATTCGGAACCCTAATATGGCCTTTGAGATTTTGATTTCAAGCAGGTTATTCTCTTGCAATCATTTTCTGCCTTTCCAGCTCACTAGTGCTCCGAAGACAGCCAGTCCTGTCTGACCGAAATCTCCAGCTGAGTAGAGCACACTCCCGGGTGTCCTCAGGAACTACATGGCCTCTGGCCCCTTCCTCTGTGGGCTGCCCTGCTGTGCTTCCTGGTCACCCTGAGCTCAGCAGCTTTGCGCAGCCACGCCCTTCTGCTGTGACGTTCCTGCCTTAGGGCCAGCTGACCATGAACTGCATTCCCGTAAAACAGGGGCTAAATTAAACCCCTCCTCTTTTGCATCAGGTATTTCATTCAGGAACAGGAAAGCTGACTGATACATGCACACATTTCTCCATCCATCTTACTCAATTTCTCAACCAGCACAGTTGGCCAGACCCTCTTTTTGAAACCCTCCCAAGGTGCCCAGTACTTGATACCGGTCTTCCTCCTCCTCCATCTCACTTCTCCAAGTGAAGTACTTCTACACCTCAGCACTGGGCCCTTCCTCTCATCTATATCTAAATGTTTTAAGTGGTCTCACTAGGGTCTTTTCCCTTCACCATTGCATTGGCAGGTCCTCACTCAGGCTTAACTAAGTAAACAGCAGGTCTGTCATAAAATATTTTTGGAACAGTGCAATAACATTATTATTGTCCTACAAATGAGGCTAGAGAGGTGAAATACTTCACCTGTGATTACACAGCTAAGGACCAAAACTAGGATTCAAACCTTATCTATCCCTTAGGTCGCACTGTCTCTCTGTATATTTTATCCCTAACTCCTAAAATCTGCCTTCATTTGGTTAATTCCTAAGCCAGTTAGAATGATGGGTATCCCTGAACATGCCTATTTTCCCAACTCCCAGCCTTTTTTGGATTTGAAACCTGATTCCCACTTCTAATGGAACATCTCCCTGCATCTGTCTCGTGACATCTTTCAATTTCTATGTCAGCCTTGCCATCTTAATTCTTCTGGTTGCAAGCAAATTCTCCCCCACCTAAGCTGCCTGTGAGTACAGTGATATACGGGTACTTTTCTAGCTCCGGGCTGCCCACCTGCGAAGTACTTCCGGAGCTGCCTTACACAGCGCACTGCTCCATCCCCATCTGCCGCCCTGTGATGAAATGTTTTAAACTGCATTTCACATACAGGCAGAATACCCCAAGAAGAGTAGAAAACTGATTTCTTTTTTAACCGTACACTCTACCCAGAGACTCTGGCTGAGGCCCTGGTCAGTGGAGAGGATTTGGTGGACATCTTTTCTTTTTGGCGAACACAGGATGGAGGGCAAACGCCCTGCTGCAGTCCTGCAAGCCTGGACAGAACAGCTCTCTCTCCCACCTCTTTGCTGGACTGCGGCCTTTTCCAAGGATCCCGGTGACCGGAGCTCTGGCAAGGGGCAGTCAGCGCAGGGACAGCCCAGGTCCTGGTGCTGGCAGGAGAAGCGGGCTGGTCGTTTTGGGGTCACTGTCGCCCATCTCAGCCTCGTGCTGTGAACACGCCATGGCAGGCGACCAGGGAGAGTCCACAGTGTCCACCGCAAGCGGGAGGGAGGTCACTGCGCACCGCCACTGTCCCCTACTGGCCTCCAGCCTCTGCGGCCCCCGCTGCACACCAGCCCGGGCTACAGCTGGGTCCGCCCGGCCGCGACCGTGGGCGTAGGGACCTGCTGTTCGGGCCGGGAAGGCAGGAACAAAGGCGCGGAGCAGCGCGGAGCCGCTGGGGGGGACCCCGGGCGGGAAGGGGAGGGCAGAGGAGCGGAGGGGGGGCGGGA
>NW_004955411.1:3910656-3936867 GCF_000276665.1 Chinchilla lanigera
CCAACAATGTTTTGTGTATTTTGCTGTTTGGAAAAGAATCTTGGTAAGTTCTGAGGGGCTGGAGACATTTGAGATTTTATTCTCATTGTCATAATATTTTTATCAGTCTTTTGCTAGTCCTTGTCGTAAGCATTTTCCAGACATGAACTCATTTAACCGTTAACATTAAGCAGATATTATAAGTACCATTATAGGCCTAGTTTTCAGATGGGGAGAAGCTTTCAGAGAGTAACCACACAGCTAGTGAGAGGCAGGGCACAGAAGTCAGGCGCTGGTGTGCCTGTCACTGTTACTGCCTCTTATTTTCTTTTGCAGGATTACTTTTGTTTTAATATGTAGCCAGAGGACCAGGGTGCTTTAGCTAAGTAGTATAAGAAACTGATTTTTAGAGCTTAAGCCTTGGCTAATATGTAAATAAGTCAATTTTCTGTTATATTTATACATCTGTATGTCTTTTGGATGTGTGTGTTATTATAAAGTAATGATCCCTATCATAGAGTGTATTTTTGCAGTGTAGGGTAAGTGGTTAGGATTGGTAACCTGCTTTAAGCCCTGCGGTGTCTCCTTTTCACAGAGACATAAGTGCCTAAAGTAGAATAGTCCTGTGAAGCAGTTCTGAGTTGAATGAAGTGCTATGAATGACCTGTAGAGTTTCCTAGCTTATTTTTTTTTTGTCTGGTACCGGGAATCGAACTCACGATGTCCTGCTTGCCAGGCAGGCGCTGTGCCGCTGAGCTAAATCCCCAGGCCCTAAGTTTCCTAGCTTAGATAGGACAGTTCACTTTAATTTTCGAGTGATGCAGTAGTTTTCATCTGTTTATTAAAAGCAGAGGGCATTTTAATCTTACTTGGTAAAGTAAACATGGATTTAGAGTCACAGATTAATTGAAAATTTTGTTTCAGTTGAAGGTTGGGTTTTAGTTTTTTTTGTTCCAGGTCTTGCTTATGCAGAATTCTGAGTTCCTTTTGATCCCTTTTGATCATTCTAGGAATTTTTTTTTTGGTCTTTTTTTTGTTTTTGAGGCAGGGTCTTGCTAGGCAGTTCAGGCTGGCCTTGAGCTCACTTTGTAGCCAGGCTGGTCTCAAATTGGCAAGGATCCCCCTCCCTCAGCCTTGCAAGTGCTGGAATTACAGGCTGTGCCACCAGGCCCGGCCACTATAGGAAATTAAGATTTGTGTAATAGTTGTCCTTAGAAATCCTTTCACTTATTGGGACTTTTAGCAAGACTGCAAAGATAAAAAGTATTCCTTCCCTTTATTTATTCTTTTATTTCCCTAATTATCATTTTTGAATCTTTTAAATGCGTAGGATGATAATGAAGATAATTCAAATGATGGGACTCAGCCATCCAAAAGGAGGCGGATGGGCTCTGGAGACAGCTCGCGGAGCTGTGAGACGTCCAGTCAGGATCTCAGGTACTGGCACTTTACTGCGTAACAGGATTTTTTGGGTATGTTTCTCTTCTCTGCGTTAGCTCCTTTTTTCTCTCTCTCCCTGCTTCCCAGCCGTGAAAAAGGAATTAATTAAGACTGTTAGGGTATTTTCTTTCTGAGTCATTACACTTTTTTCCATAGCAGCTGCACCATTTTACATTCCCGTCAGCAGTACAGTTTTCATTGCCAACATCCTTACAGGTTTTTGGTTTTTTTGACAATAGTCATCCTAAAAAGTGTGAAGTGATACCTTATTAAGAGTTTGATTTGCATTTCCATGATGACTAGTGGTGTTGTGAATTTTTCCATGTGCTTATTGGCCATTTGTAGCTTTGGAGAAGTATCTATCTAGCTCTTGGCCCCTTAAAAATTTTTTTTTATGCTGTTATTGAGTTATGGCAATTCTTTATATAGTCTGGATATGGATCCCTTATCATATATGCATCTGTAAATGTTTTATCCCAATCCTTGAGTTATCTTTTCACTGTTGATAGTATCCTTTGAATTAAATTTTTTATTTTGATGAAGTCTAAAATACCTATTGTTTTTTCTTTAAAATCTTGTGCTTTGGTGTTATTGTGAAGAATCCATTGCCAAGTCAGAGTTAGCTTGTATACCGGGGTTGTTGGTCCACTTGAGTTAATTTTTTAAGGTAACAAGAGGTTCCGTTTCATACTTCCATGTGTGGATATCTAGAGGCCCAGCATCGGTTTTGGAAACCCCGCTTTTTCAGTTACTTTTCAAATGGATAGATGCGTAAAGTAGTGTCACATTTTGCCTCAGATCTGGGCGTCACTTCGGCTCACACCCTGAAATGTGCATGCGGCTGTTCAGGATTAAGTGGACTTCAGTCCAGTGGCGCTTTGAAACTAGGTCCATTCTTTTTTTGGTCTGTGGAGAACACGTGCGAACACACAACCATGGTGTAGAGATCAGCTCACTGAGAAATGGAGTTCTGTGCGCTTAGCTGTTTGGGACTCACTGAGCAGCAAAAAGAATCAGAAGTTGCTTCTTCATACCCCCTTAGATGAAATACTGCCATGAGTGAGTGTAGAGCCACAAAGAATTCCGAGCTGATACCACTACCATGCTTTGGTCTCATCTCAGTCTGAACATGCCTTTGTTTCTACTTGTCAGTCTTGGTTCCTTGTGGAATACAGAAAATATTTTTAATTTTTTTGATATGATATTTCAGTTGCTCTTTCTTCAACTTGTTTTGTAATTTTCTTTGATAAACATGAAATTAAATCACAACGAAGAATTTAAATACCTAGTAGTCAAAATACCCTAACAAACAGAATTAGCATGTAATGAATGCCATATTTAAGGCATAAAATGTATTTCTGTGCTTAGCTTTAGTTACTATCCAGCAGAAAATCTGATTGAGTACAAATGGCCACCTGATGAAACAGGAGAGTACTATATGCTTCAAGAGCAAGTTAGCGAATATTTGGGTGTGACCTCCTTTAAACGGAAATATCCAGGTACTTAAGTCTTAGTTTATTGATAAATTATATCTAAATTTTAACTAATAGTAATTCTTTATGATGAACTACTTCTAAATTCTTGCATAGAAATTATTTATATTTTCTTGTTCTCGCGCGTTTTTATTTATTATTCAACATCTCTCTCTGTTATTGATACATTCTTATGTCTCACAAACTGATTTAAAGGCAAAGTGAGAAAGGTGAATTTTGGGGGAAAGTTTAGAAAAAAATCATTGTGTAGACAACAGTTTCAGATTCTTTACCGCTGCTCCTCAGCCTTAGGAATGCAGTTAGCTGTAGAAGCCACATCTAAGTTTCAGAAAGGCTGTTCCTTTTTGTGAATGTAGTTATTTATGTCACCTTTCTGCTCTAGGTTTCTCTCCTTAGTTTCGTTTTTTAATTTCCTTAATATATAACATTTCTGTGTAGTTCCCTTAATACTGAGACTGTCGAATTTGGAGTTTTTTTTTTAAATCAAGTTTTTAAAACTGTTAGAAGGTTTATAAATGTATGTTTCATTATTTTTTAATAGTTTTTTGTTTTTCTTTTGGAGATTTAGAGCGACGAGATTTGTCTCACAAAGAGAAACTCTACTTGAGAGAGCTAAATGTCATTACAGAAACTCAGTGTACTCTAGGTAATGTAAGTTTTTAACGTGTTTTTCAGACAGAATGTATTTGTAGGCGGTATTGGATAAATACTTGTCTCCTTTGTTGAATATTTTATGTCATTAATAAAATAGATTGAGCGATTTAAATACTAAATTCTATTTTTATTACTGAAATGGAAAGAAACTTATGTTTTATAACAGTATAATTTTCTAAGAATAACTTTCACAGAGCTGTCAAAGTATTTGTGTTTTGTGTGCAAATTTGGTGTTTCTTTTTTAAGGCTGTCTTTTTCTTTTTTTCTTTTGGTGTTTTTAGACAGGGTCTTGCTATGTAGTTAAGGCTGGTCTTGAACTCTCTATATAGCCCAAGTTGACCCGAAACTCACAGAGATCCTCTTGTCCCAGCCTCCCAAGTGCTAGGATTATAGGTGTGCTCCACCACACCCAGCTAAAATTTGTAGTTTTTAAAAGTATAAATCCTTCTGTCTTTGTTTGTGTGTCACTGGGGATTGAATCCATAAATCCTTACTTCTTAAAAGGTCAGTTTTGCTAAGTTTTAGTTCTGAATGACTGTCTCCATCCTTTATTCATAATCTGCCACTCATCAGCATTGTAATAGAACATAGCTCCTATTTCATATAAATGCATGGGGGTTCAGTTTAGCACTTGGTGAAATACGATATTATGAGTTTTGAAAACTATTTCAGTGATATGCATATACTAATGATCTTTTAAAAATTTATGTTGTTATACTTTTAGTATATAAAATTTGAAGACTAGGAAAAATATATTGAAAACTTTTTTACATATCTAAAATCCTACATTGTTAATGGTTAATGTACATCATTATTTAATAGCAGTATTTACATACAGTGGAATACTACTCTGCCACAAAGAAACATAAATTTGAAACATTTTTAGAAAGATGCACCCTGAGAGCATACTGTTAAGTGAAATAAATCAGACACACAGCCTTACATGGTTTCTCTTATATGAGAAAACCAAAATATAAATAAAGACCAGAATAAACTATAATTGGTAAAGTAGGGAGATAGTCATTCTGAAATGGTAAGGTAAGGTGATCAAGGGATGGATGGTGGGAGAAGGAAGGGAGGGCAAAGGGGATGAAGGAAGTGGGACTTGCTTTCCATGTACCAAATCTCCACAAGGAGTGTGAACAGGATGCACTGTGAATGGGCACTAATCAAAAATAAGAACTCAAAATAAAACAAAGTTGTTTTCTAAGTGAAGGGATATTTATATTTGTATGTAAAATCTAAAAGAAATTCATTTGGTGAGGAATTTCTTTCTTTTTTTTTTTTTTTTCCGGTACCATGAATCTAACTCACGACCTCGCGCTTGCCAGGCAGGTGCTGTGCCGCTGAGCTGAATCCACAGCCCCAAGAATTGATTTCTTAGTCTTTGCAAGGCAATCTTTTTTTTGCTTTTTGTTATGAATATTAACTTACATTATTTTTCAAGGATATTAAAATACTTTGCAGCTGGGTGTAGTAGCACATCCCTGTAATCCTAGCAGTTGGGAGGCGGAGGCAGGAGGATGGCCCTGAATTCAAGGCTAGCCTGAACTACATAGTGAGACCCTATCCCAAAAAAGAAAATACTTTGCCTCAACTACTGTGAAGCCTTTTAAATGTAGCTTGAAGGAGAAGTTATTTTCAAAAAGTATTTTTCTTTGGTTAGCCTTAAAGAGCCTCTTTCTTTTTATTTAAAAAATAGGTTTAACAGCATTGCGCAGTGATGAAGTGATTGATTTAATGATAAAAGAATATCCAGCCAAACATGCTGAATATTCTGTTATTCTACAAGAAAAAGAACGCCAGCGCATTACAGATCATTATAAAGAGTATTCTGTAAGTAACTGAGGCATATTTTATTTGGGATGAGGAGAATGTCATTTTGGAAAGTTATGTGGGATTTCTAACTGTAATATTTTTATTTCAGCAAATGCAACAACAGAATACTCAGAAAGTTGAAGCCAGCAAAGTGCCTGAGTACATTAAGAAAGCTGCCAAAAAAGCAGCCGAATTTAATAGCAACTTAAATCGGGAACGGATGGAAGAAAGAAGAGCTTATTTTGACTTACAGACACACGTAGGATGACTTAAGTTTAGTAGTACCTGAGTCTAGTGATTGCTTGTTCCCACAGAGTTGCCATTTCCCCATTTACTATTATTGTTTTGGTACAAGCTCTGCATCCTTTTCTTCTCCAGAAATTAAGATACCTTTTAATGATGTATAATAATAATGTTTATTTACTAATGAGTAATGCTTAGTTTGTCTTCCTATTTTCTTTTTGTGGTTCTGGGGATGAGATTCAGTGCTTTCCATGTGTTGGCAAGAGCTGTAACACTGAGGTACACCCTCACTAATCTCACTAAGTTGTGCAGGGTGGCCTTCAACTTGCAGTCCTCTTACCTCTGCCTCCCAAGTCGCTGGGTTTCCCCATGTGCCACTGTGTCCAGTGCTTTCTTTTTTTTAAGGTCTCTTTTGCTTTATGGTTGATATTCTACTGAGTGAGACTGCTCGTAGCTATGTATCCCCCCTGCTATATTTCCTAATGTGACCCAGGTCACACTGTTGTTACTTGGTAAGAAGAGAAACTCTTCTCTTCTCAGATGTTGTACCTATAGTGAATTAGCCCACTAAACTATCACATGTGGAATTAGAAAGTACCAACTGTCCCCCTAGGTTGTAGCTCCTGATTTGTTTGCTGCTTTTGTGGGGTGAGTGTGTGTGCAGTGGAGCACTTGTGAGATTCTTTCCCTAAACCGTGATTCCTAGCATGGATCAGTTTCCTCTCTGTTAATACAGGTTATCCAGGTGCCTCAAGGGAAGTACAAAGTGTTGCCAACAGAACGGACAAAGGTCAGTTCTTACCCAGTGGCTCTCATCCCCGGACAATTCCAGGAGTACTACAAGAGGTACTTAGTAGATGTAGTCATCAGAACCTTGGGTACTTGCCTTCCAACACCGTAAGATGTTGTGTAGGATCTGTATCAGTTATATCTTCTCTGGTTCTGTGGTGAAGAACACCCTTACACAGAATTCGGACGCTTGCTGAGGGAGCCTGAGTACCGTGTCTCTGCCCACTGGCTTTGGGTTTGTCACGGACAGGTGCCAGAGGCTGTGTAGTACTCTTAGGTCCCAGTGTGGTCCATGGTCCAGCAGTGCTGGTATCACGTGGAGCCTTGTTGGAAATGTAGAATCTCAGGCACAACTCCATACCCACCACTGAAGTCTGCATTTTCCAGCACAGTGATTCATGATTCATGCGAAGGTTAGAGTTTTGGAAGCAGTGACCAGGACTGCAGAGGAAGAGCAGGAGCACACTGGCTCTGGGTGCCTGCCACCTTGCTGACATGGCCTGGCTGCCGCCGCCAGAGTGCACGCATTACGAGTGCTGCGTATCTCCTGCTCCCAACCTCACTGTAACCGAAAACCAAACCAAACCAACAAACAAAAATCCAGGCCTAATGGTTCATTTTATTTCAGTATTTTAGCTTCATCTTTAAACCTCACTCTGGAAACACATTTGCTGGAACAGAGACTGTTCCGTAGAGAGTGATATTTACTATCTGAAAGTCAGATTTAGATCACGGCCAGGCATTTTTAATATAAAATTTGTTCTGGGTCAGCGGATGATTAGGAATCATATGCTACTGTACCAACACCTTTACTTTTGGGTGTCATCTTTTAGTGGAGGGGGTTGTTGGTTGAAGGTCCCTTCCTGAGTGAGGCCCCTCTGAAGGGAGGTGGCTGTGTGCTACCTGACTGATGTCTGCAGCATCAGATAGAGGATTAAATGTTTGAATACATGCTTCCTAAATTGGTCTAAAATAATTTATTGAAAACAGTTTAAGTTACGTCTTAAGTAATACCACGTACTGTGCAGTGCTGTGAGTTCCATGCATTAATTCATTCAACTGTCATGTCAGTTTTATGAGGTAGGCTGTTCCTACCCGTTTGTAAGTGGAGGGATGCAGCTAAAGTAGTAGGAAGAATCCAGGGCCAGGTGGAAGTGGATGTGAGCAGGCAGCAGACCTTGGCCTACATGTGGATGTACTACTCTGTGTCACTGTAGTTCACCTTGTCTGCTGGCATTTTAGTTACTTTTTTCTTTACTTGAGTTGAGAGTGAAAGGGAGAGGCATTATCTTTCAACAGTGAGAATCAAATGCATATTCCACATGATCAGTCTCATGAAAAAATATTCAGGGTTTTCTTCCCACCTAATAACCAGAATGAAGAATAAGCGCTCGAAGCTTATGGCCATTTTTGTAGCTCAAAGCTAAGCTGTTCATATTTAATAATAAATGTAACCTCTCTGAATTTAGGTACTCACCAGACGAACTGCGGTATTTGCCTCTGAACACAGCCCTGTATGAGCCTCCTCTGGATCCTGAGCTCCCTGCACTGGACAGCGATGGTGATTCAGACGACGCTGAAGACGGGCATGCTGACGAGAAGCGGAAACATAAAGGCACCTCGGTAGGAATGTTTGTCCTTCGTAGGAGGCGTTTCCTTTCCCTTCCAGTGTTCTCCAGCTGCCTTCTTGGAATGTTAAATTGAACTGTGTCACTACACTCTTTATGAGAAGGACAGTTGCATATTATTTCTGGAAAGTTTTGATCAAGCAGTTTTTGTTAGATGTGTGCAAGCTGTACGTGGCCTTTGGTAAGTTTTGTATCTAAAATGAACCCATTAGGTCAAGGGAACATTAGTTTATTATCTTTTATCTAACTTCCTGACAGTATAGTTTAAAATATTGAACAAAACAGCCTTTAATCTTCTGCTGCAGAGAAATGCATTTTTCTTGGTTTCAGGAAGCATATTAACTTGGGTTTCTGTTGCTTAACCCTGCGCTTTCTGTAGGAAAACGTTACATTTACTAACCAGCTGTGCTAACTATTGGGCTTTTCTCTGTGACTTTGTTTTGGTGGTGCTGGGGTTGCCTTATGCATCCTAGGCAAGTGCTCTCTACCACTGAGCCATACCTCTACCCCTGCATGACTTTCCTTTCATAGCCAAATGCAGAGGCAAGACAGTGGGAAACACTGTGTGGTTCAGGCTTTGGTGCTAGTGGTAAAACAGGGCTTTGCTTTTCAGTAGAAGTGTGCTTTAAGTAACTCCACTGCAGACTTCCTACTACAGCCAACCTGACCCTGAGAACGTGCTACCATTAAGTGGTGTAATAGTTCCTTCTTGGCAACACTGAAAAACATACTTTGTCATACTTGCTACACAGAATACCCATTAAGAGTGTGGGAGTGGCGGTACCACTTGCTTCCTGCTGGGCTGCTGAAGGGTTGCTGTGGGGAGCTCTGGGTGATAAAGCCACCTTCCGAGTTTGGCTCGAGGAGTGTAAATAAATCCAGTGTTTTGGGAAACCATTTTGACAGCATACTAGGAATTTTAATCTTCACAGAATTTGACTTAGCAAATGTGCTGGGAGAATTTATTCTTATGACTTAATTGCCGGCAAAGAAATTAGTAAGAAAAAGTGTTGAGCTGAGTGTTAATGGTAGAAATTCTTATAGTGGAAATCCAAAATCTTAATGTCTGCAGTGGGTGATGTTATATTACATTTATGGGATAGAAGTACAAAGAACAGTCAATGTGTGAGAAAATACAGGTTGTGCTTAAACACAGAAACACACGCAGCGTAACCCAGTTTTGTGTTTTGAAATGTGAGGGCACGTTCTAAGATAGGGTGGTGTATGAGGAAAGCTGGGGCACCTTCAGCATCTGTGATCACACCCAGAAACACCAGCCTTCATCTGAGAGTGTACATCACTTGGCTGGGGGCCTAATGTTTTCACTTACAAGTTTCATAATTCATGTGAACACAAAATTGTGTTTCTAATTTTGTAGCTAGAACATTTTAAGCTGTAAAATGAATTAAAATGATCAGATACTGAGGTCTTAAACTTGCCTATGGTCAGATACTGTTGTAGATCTGCCAGACTATGCTTGGTTTGATGTAGTTAACATTATGACAGCGTGCATATCATAATGTTTGAAGGACTCTGATGACCTTTATTATCCAGTGAAAATAACTACACTTACTTATAATGATATGAAACAAATATGCTCCCTTATGATATGGGAAATACTGAAGCTGAAGTAGGTAATTTTATTGTTGACTTACATAAAAATAAAAAAGATTAAGGCACTTACTGGTAGAAATGGAATTAGCTTTAAACTAAATTATACTTACAAGCAGGATAAGTACTTTTTAGTGTGACTTATTTTAGTCTCCACTGGAACAGATTTCTTGTATTTAGAAAGATCTTTTTGTTTTTCACTTGATGAATTTTTAATACCTAATGACTCAGATTTGTCTAGATTCCAAGAAACCTTTGATTTTTGCCTCTCACTTTCCAGGACAGCTCCTCAGGCAATGTGTCAGAAGGAGAAAGCCCTCCCGACGGCCAGGAGGACGCCTTCCAGGGAAGACAGAAGTCGAAAGACAAAGCTGCCACTCCGAGAAAGGATGGCTCCAAACGTTCTGTACTGTCCAAGTCAGTTCCTGGGTACAAGGTAGAAGAAAAAAGCCCCTGACTCAGCTTCTTTACTGACCAGCCTCTCTCCCTGAACCATGTTAACTCTGCACCTCACGATGTGGAGCTCCTGCTTGCTACACCTCACTAGCTGTCCTGTGGTGTATACCTGTCCGCTGCTTTCTTTTTGCTTTGTTTCTTTGGTGGCTTTCCTGTCACTTTTGGCTATGGGTTAGCTTCTATTTTCTGTATATGTACATTTTCAGTCTTCTTTCCTTTTAAATGATAACCAGGCAAGTATGAGTTTTTGAGACATTATTTTACAGGCAGAATTTTAAATCATAATTACCTGGCATCTTAACTATCTAGTTGGTATAGCTAGGCCTGCTGAGCTGTACAGTGTGGGTGGACATACAGTTATGCTAAGTTGCATTTCTTCAGTGCCTTTTAGTAAGAAAAATTGAGTTCAATGTAAAGATTATTTGGTCTATGTTAAATTCAGCTGATTCTGGGATAGAAAATCAAGCCTGTTGTTTACATTGTGGTGACTTTTAGAATAACATTGGAAAATAGTCCACATAATTCTAGGACAAGGATTAAAATATACTTGTTAACTTGTGATTTTAATTATTCTCAGAGTAAGACAGTAGGTTGTCAGCAACTGTTACTGCCATACTGTTTCCTCTCTACCTGCTGTTTGCCTTTGAAAGGTTTTGTGAGAGGTAAGCAGCCTTACTTTGGATATAGGGCTGTAGGAATATCATAAAAGGAACAGAATCAGCTGCAGTTTTGTTTGGGGTAGTTATAGTAAAATACAGTTTGTTTGATCTGCAGTGTATTAGGATGTGGCTTTACTATGATTATGAAGGTGGACTGAAGGAAAGTTTTAAATAGGGTGCTGAGAAAATTTTGCTAAGTGAACTTGCTAAGCCCTTGTATATCAGCATTGTTACTGTGGTATATAACCCATACGAACAGTTTAAAGTGAACAGTTAGTCATCCTGCCCCACTGTAGGCAGAACTGTGATAGTTTATTTACCTTTCTTTCTTGAAGTAAAAACGAAGAATCTTAAAAAAACACAGACCTGATAAATTAGCATATTCCGTATTTTATTAGAGAGCGGCTTTGTGTAATGATTTAAACATGTATGTTTTTGAAGCCTACAGCAAGCAAGTTTTAAGTGTCATTTAGCAATGATTGCATTTTAAAGGGTAGCTCAATAAGCTGCAATGCTGATTTTTATACTTGTTTTTAACACACATATATAGAGACCTTATCTAAGTTTTTTAAAACTGAAGATTTAAATTAATGCATAGTAACTGGAAACAAATGAACTCCAAAGATTAAATTTCAGAAACTTAGCCCACATGAATGAACATGTGCTTACTGGTCTAAGAGCTTCAAATGAGAGCGGCAGCTGCAAGCACACTGTCTTACACACTTTCGTTCTTAGCTCTTTCAGACAGTAAACCTATTTGATCATGGGTTAAAAAATGAAATTTTTTTGTGATATTGGGGATTGAACCTGAGGCCCTGCATGTGCTAGGCACCTGCTGTACCACTAAGCTATCTCCCTGGCCCTTTTGTTTTACCTTGAGATAGGGTCTTGCCAGGTTGCCCAGGCTGGGCTCATTTGCAGTCCTCCTGCCCTAGCTGACCAGGTAGCAGGGATTACAGGCGTGCATGGGCATGTGCAGATGAAAAAGAGAGTGCTGCAGTAGATGTTTCAATACAGGCTGACCATGAAGAATTAGCCATATTGTCAGATTCACTATATAATAAATCATATAGCTTAATCTAAATTATTAGTACTCAAGGGAGTCTGATATGCAAAGTAAACATTCTATAATCTCCTCTGAACATTTTTATAACCTAGGTACTAAAAATGTTTCAGATAGTTCAAAGGTGGTATCAGCCAGTATCTAGATGTTATACATTAATGTGAAAATATTTATTGAAAATTAACCTATGAAAAAAAGTATTAATAAGCCAAGATGTGCCTGAATATTAGGGTACTGCAAGCTGAAGCTCACATACACACACACACACACACACAACCAGACTTTTAAAATAGGAGCATTAAAACAAACAATAATGTATCTGATGTTTTGTTTAATAAGATTCACTAGTGCTTGCCCTAAATTTGTAGGACAGTATTGTTTAGGTTACATTAACCTGAAATTAAAAGTGTATTGCTAGCATTCAGGCCTAAACTACGTAGTTAAAATCTGTGCTACATTAATGGTACCATGAAGGTCTAACTTACTTTTCATTTGAGATGCTGAGAACTGTTGGGATGAATATTCTAGTGTTGCCCTCAGCAAGGCTTTGGTGTTACAGTTTTCTAAAGTAGGATACAGCGAGCATGTCAGTCAGACACAGGTAGGGTTGTTTAATCTTCAGGAGAATTCTGCTCATTGTTTCCCTGCCTCCTCCCTCCACTCTGCAGTCTGTGGGGGACAAACAGCTCCCTACCTAGATCTGGGAGGTCCTAGGTGCAGGTACCTTGGCTGCTTAGATAGCTCGGATACTGACGTGCACAGAGGGCTTCTGAGTGCTGAGCTGCAGAGTCACAATATAAAGTGCTACGAAGTTCTCTCCTCCTTCTCTTCCCTCTCTCCCTCTTTGTCAAGATGAAGACTATTGGGTAAGAAAAATTTTTAGTGGTTTAGCAAAACATTGATTTGAGTTTAGAAACAAATCTAGAATTTTCTTAATGTCCTTTTATTATAGGCATTGGATGTATATTTTAATGATTGTAGAACTTGAATTGCTCTAGAATGTGAATGACTAGTTTTATTTCTTTTGACTTTTGTTTTATAAAGGACCTCCTATGAAGAGTTCTCGTTTTAGAGTTTAATATTGTGTGGTTACTTCCTTCAGTGAACGATATTACTTACTAAGCCAGTATCTTAAGTTAAACTACAAGTATTAAATACATGAATCTTCTGTATTTAGCCCTAGCCCAGGCACTATAACTGACGGACTTGTTAGTTTTGGTGGATTGAAAGGTAGGTTTCTGCTATTATGGCAGTTACAGATTTGATCATAATGCATTCAGAATTTGGATAATGAGAGTTCACTTCCTAGCTTTTTATTGAGGTGGAGGAACACACAGTGGGAGCCATGCACTTAGAATGTAGCAGTTAACAGCATTGGGAAACTGCACTGCAGGAGTTAAGGTCTGAGCATGTGACTCTCTTTTGTTGGGAGCAGGGTATAAAAATACCTATAGGAGCTATAGAATAGTTAATGGTGACATTTTATATGTATGTTTAACTTCCATGATATTTATTATTTTGTAGAGACATTTGTGATTGTTTAGTTATTGTTTTTATCATATTTATGTATAAGGTTGACTTTTTTTAAATAAATAAGCCAAAAATTCTTTTTAAATGCCTCTGTCATCTTTTGCAAAGAAAGCTAATGTAAAAATAAAAACTTAAAAGAAGTAAAAAGAAATTCTTTAGGCATAACAGATTGTGAAGGTAGCAGTAAGACATTTCAAAGCTGGAATACTTTACACAAAGTATTGTTGAGATTCTTCTTTGGTACAGTGATTTAGGAAAGAGATACACAAGATGCATTTGGATGTGCTGAATAAAGCAGAAATGTAACAATTCTACTTAAAATAATTCCTTTCCCAGTTCATCATTATATTCCCCTGCCCTCCTTTTCATTCTTAGCCCCACTTATTCTTCCTTTCCTATATTTCTTATGCCTACCAGTGATTACATGAGTGAGCCTCTTTTTTCAAATCAACACTGTGATTCTCCCTGGCCTAGTACCTAGGTTTACCCAGTTGTTTTCCTTTGTCCTTGTGTTGCCAAATTGTTTAAAGTCCAAACACTGTATATGCTTTTTTAGTCTGACTATATTTTTGCTTCTCTGAAAACTTTCTAGTATTTTGTATCTCAGCGATTCTTCATATTACAATGTAGGTTCTTCTGTTTTGTTAAACATGAAAGGCAATCACACAACCCATTTTCTACATTTATGCACATGATAATGTATAAGACATTTTTCAATTAAAAATGTTAAGACATTGTTTTAACTTAGATTTTATAGTCCAGTTTTACAGCTTTGGAAAATACCAGTTTTTAAACAGTATTTAAACTGCTTATACTTTAGGCTTACCTCATGTAATGGTCATTGCATTCTTGCATTTTTTCTTCCAGTAGTGACATTTGACACTGTATTTCATTTGTCCTTCTGGCTCATTACATAGATCTTACTACTCATGTAGGAAATAGAAACTGCTACATTTAATCTTAAAAGATTATAGTATTAATGAGTTCTAAAATGAAATCTAAGGTTTTTGTCGGTAGTCCATGTGTTGTAAGCAAACTGAAGTCCAGTTAACATCTTTCAAAAAGGTTTTCATTAGCAAGTTACCAAAATAAACATCAGGTAATGAAGTAACAGAATTCCTTTTGAACCCATAGCAAGCTCTTTTGGCATGAATTTATAGCCCTCTTCTACCCTTCCAGCCAAAGGTCATTCCAAATGCTCTATGTGGAATTTGTCTGAAGGGTAAGGAGTCCAACAAGAAAGGAAAGGCTGAATCACTTATACACTGCTCCCAGTGTGATAACAGTGGTAAGTATGGAGATGTCTTAAGATTCTTAATCCTACCCTATTTGTTGCTTCAGAAACTAGAATTTATAGTTGTCAGCTAAAGGACATCAGATATACAGGATAACTTAAGGCAGAAACAAAATCCATGTATTTTCTTCTACACTGTATTTTCATGTCCTTGGTATACATCATTATAACCATTCCTGGGAAGTCCTAAAGCAAACTTGTATTTTATATGCCATATTAAGTTGAAGATTCTTCTATGAAATGCTGCTAATGTTGGTTTTGATTTAGGCCATCCTTCTTGCCTGGATATGAGCATGGAGCTTGTTTCTATGATTAAGACCTACCCATGGCAGTGTATGGAATGTAAGACATGCATTGTATGTGGACAACCCCACCATGAAGAAGAAATGATGTTCTGTGATGTGTGTGACAGAGGTTATCATACTTTTTGTGTTGGCCTTGGTGCTATTCCATCAGGTAAAGATTAAGAAAAAAAGCACATTATCTTACGAGATAAGACTCTCCCAGCATTTCTCTTTTTAAGGCTGCGTAAGCAGTATAATGACATGAAGACATGGCCTGTAGATCCTTCTGTTCAAACATGACTGAAGCTGCGATCATTCAGGTCATGTTTATGTGCTTTTCATCCCTAGACAGTGCAGCTTATGGACAAATGAGGTGTCAGAATGGCCAGGCAGAGTTTCGAAGTATAGTTCAATGTATAGCATGAACTGGTGTTTTCCTGTTGAAAAGGTTTGAGTAGCAGCACCAGGGTGTTTCAGAAGTTTGATTTTATTTTTATACACCTTTATACATATTAGAACAAATTTCTATAAACTGAGGCAGCATGACAATTCCAGGTAACTTTAGAATGAACACAGAATTAGAGTAAATCACAGTAATTATTACACAGGTAACTGTGTAGTTTCTAAACTTATTTGCATAGTTAACACTGTATAATACTCTATAAAATATATGTTTAGAACTAAGTTTCTTGGGACTCATCTAGAAACAAGCAACTTTATTCAGAGTTGTGTAGTAATTCAGATCAAGTATGTAACGTAGCTTATCCTTGTGCTGTTAAAAACTTGAAGTTTTAAAGTGCTTTATCAGCACAGTATACCAGGACTTGAAAGATGGCTGTTAAAAGAAGTATGACCAAAAGGCTGAAAAAAGTGAAATTCAGCAACAGATTTTATGTTAAGATCTGTATTATTGAGCTTATAAAGCATGGTAGTGTTTGAATTTTAGGGAGGATTACAGTAATTTTTTTAAAGGTCCATATTATTATATAGCATTGCACCTCCTTATCCTGCACTGAATTTTACACAGCATTGTTTGCATTGGTTACAAGATGTTTACATTTTCTCCATTTAAGGAACTTAGTAGTACTTTTCCATCAAATGTCTGCCAGGGACTTCCATTAGTGACAACTAAGGAGTTTAAATAGCTTAATAGTCAATCTTATAAAGTTTCACTCTATATTAACTAACAACTTTTCTCCTAGGTCGCTGGATTTGTGACTGTTGTCAGCGAACTCCCCCAACACCCAGGAAAGTGGGCAGAAGGGGGAAAAACAGCAAAGAGGGATAAAATAGTTTTCTGACCCAAATGCTACATATGCACTGAAGTGGAATATTTGGTGCCAATTTATTTACATTTTCATTTTTATGCCAATAAAAGATTTTTGAAATTAACTATAAGCTTAAAATCTGCAAGTTGATTTATTTCACTTTAAACTACTCTTTCCCTTGAGACTAATTCCAGGTAGAGAAATAGTTTATCTTCCAAAAGAATTTTATCTCAGAGTTTTGATCTTCAAAAATTGGGTAGAAATGTTTAGCAACCTAATTGAAAATATTTAAACTATTCCTCCATTAGCTGAAGAGTTACTATTATTTTTCATCAATCTTTCCTAATTTGTGTTGTTTCTGGCCAACCGTAACTAGTATAACAAAATTATGTAACTGAACAATTTTACTATGTGACCGAAGAATAGACTGGTAAAAAGCCTCATAAGATTTGGTGCAGTTGGGTTTAGAGTTGTCATTAACTGGTACAGGAACAAAAAGTTTGCAAGTACCTTAGTGCCAGGACATTGGATAGAAGGTGTCACATTCCTCCTTAGAGCACAGGCTTGAGAATTTAGTCTCTGTTCCAGGAGATGTGAATAAATGACTATTTCTGCCCCGATTTCAGGAGCTCCTGAAACTTAATAGGCTGAACTTTTAGAATGTCTGCAGTAAGATTATAAAGTTATCAACCTCTTAATCTAATTTCTGACTGCAATAATCTTTTTGCCCAAACCTGACAAACTAATCAGAATGGAGTAATTTGAGCAAATTTTTAGCATATTCCTTTCACACGAATTTCGCTCTTGAAAGAAATACGATGCTTGCGCCTTTTTCCTATTTTTGAGGTAACCGAGGTAACAAAACCGTATGGCTTTATTTTTCCATCCCTTATCCACAAAGGTAGCCAGAATTTATTTCAACCAGGTAATGTAGCAAGATTCACAGCACGCTGCAGTCACTTTTTCCAATTATGGGTAGTAGTACTCTCCAGAGCATGTTCCAGGAATCAGAATCAGAAAAGAATTTCAAGCACCAGTTTCAAGATGCTTATTACTATCGTCCAGAGAACGGACTCCTCCTCTTGAGACGTCTCCTTGGGGGCGTAGGCGTGCTTCTGACCCGTGTCTGCACCATCCGAGGAGTATGCCTCGCCCAGGGGGTACTGTTCCACCGTCCGGTCATAGAACACCTTCATCTCGAAGTCGCTCTCCTGGTGGGACGGGTGTCCATAGATGCCTATCCCCACCGGGCGCTGGAAGTGCGCGGGAATGACCACGGAGTCCTGGCCGCAGGTGGCGGACTGCAGCTTGTAGTCATCAAAGCTCGGGTGGAGGGTGCTGTCTGACACGTACAGGTCCGCGTCGCCGCTCAGGCTCCGCATCCGCAGGACGATCCGGCCCTCGTGGTTCAGCCGCAGGTAGCTGTAGTTCCCGGCCCCGATCTGGCCGTGGACCACGTGCAGGAGGAGCCACTCTTCCGGCACGTCGTCGTCTTCCTCCGCACCCCGGGCCAGGACGACAGCCTGGGACGCCAGGAGCATCAGAAGAGCTCCCCTCCAGGGCACCGCCATCGCCGGGCGCTCAGCGCGGGGGCGTGCTAGCACATCCGCAGTCGCCCTGGCCCTGCGAGGACGCACAGCTGACACACGGGCCACAGCGAAGTTCACCTGGGCACCCGCCGCCAGGCGCCCCCGCGTCCGCTCTGGGGTCCCCGGGAGGGGGCTGCAGAGTGGAGAAGCGGACAGCTGGTGTGGAGGAGGGGAGGGGACTGCAAGGAAGGAAGGGCACAGGGGAGGAGGCGGCAAGGGCGGGGAGCGGCGGAAAGGGAGACAAGGGGAAGAGCAGGGCGGCCGCCGCCACTCACCGCAGCACAGAGCCGAGAACACCCGGGCCGGACGAGGCTTCGCCTTAAAAGGCCAAGAGCGCAGCCCGAAGCGAAGGTTTCCGGAAGTCAGGCGCTGCCCGGAAGCGAGATGTCCCTCCCCCGGAAGTGAGGCTCCTCTCTCTCGCGAGAATGGTGAAAGGGCGTGACGTCGCGGGCTGGCGGGAGGGGGCGCTTTCTAGTAACCATAGCAACGCGGAGGGAGCTATTGGCGGGCTAGCTTTGGGGTTGCCTGGGGCTCTGAAGCTATTGGCGGGCTAGCTTTGGGGTCGCCTGGGGCTCTGCGGCCACAGGTGAGATAGCGGAGGATGCATGCAGCTTGTGTTACCTGGTTCTGTTTCCGTGGAGAACGTGCTCCTGGGGAAGGAGCCCACGCTTGTCTGTTGGTTGCGCCTGTTCTATCCTTCGGAGCGCCGTACGGCGGGGTGCACGCGTGGAGGCGTTCCCCCGGGCTCACCCCTTGAGCCAGGTTGCAGATCCCGCTGGCCTTCTTCCTGGAGACTGGGGAAGTACACTTGAACCCGTGGGGCCACCTTGTGGCCCTCTGTGAAGCGTGTACTGAGCCTTCTGCGGGAGACCCCGCCGTGGTCTGACTGGTGTACTTGAAATGGGAGACTCCATCCAGGGAGTGGTCACCACTGATGGGTGGACGTGATGGGGCATCGCTATATTCGCTCCTGCTGGTCCTGGGCTTATGGGCAAGCAGTCCCAACCACGAACTGCACATTTTATTTCTCTACTGAGAAAGCATAGGTTGGAACACCGAAGAGCGGATACAAGAGTAGGGATACTTTTGAATATGCCTTAAGTCATTACAAAAAGAAGTAATTTTAAACTTCAGAACCGCAAGTGATAGTAGTACTAAATGATTTTTCCTTACGTCAATCTATTCAGGTGCTGTAATATACCATAGATTGGGTGCCTCATAAAAACCAGAAATTTACTTCTCACAGTTCTAGAGGCTGGGAATCCAAGTCAAGGTAGTTTCGGTGTCTGGCAGAGGCCCAAAACCTTGTTCATAAATGGGTGACCATCTTAGTGTACTCAGGTGGTAGAAGGATCTATTGGGCTTGGGGAAGCTCTTCAATAAGGGCGTGACGCCTGGCAAGCGCAAGGTCGTGAGTTCAGTTCCTGGTACCGGGAGAAAAACCAAACAAACAAACAAACAAAAAAAAGGGCGTGAAACCCATCCAGCAGCCATCAACCTTCATGACCCACTCACCTCCCAAAGGCTGCCCACAGACCGTCAACATAGGGCAGAAGTTCAGTATGTGAATTTGTGGTGTGACATATTCAGACCAGGGCCTCCTATAACCTGTCCTCGTGGCAGAAAAGTGAAAATTACTGTCTTGAGAACCGTAAGTGTATAAATTTAGGTTGTCCTCAGCTGCTTAACAAAACAGTTTTCATTTTTTTAAAGTATAGTTTTCAAAATATCTCAATATAAATGAACCCAGGGCCTTCACATGGTGCTACATTCCCAGCACTTTTTCTATATTTTTATTTTGAGACAGGGTATCCTGAACTTGCTAAGTTGCCCAGGCTGGGCTCAAACTTACAATCCTCCTGCCTCATCCTTCCAAAGTATTTGAGACTATGTTACAGGCAAGTGCAAGAGTACTGGTACCTTTAACATACTAATAATTTAGGAAAGAATTTAAAGGTGTGGTATCCCTGGGTATAACTTGGTTGCATTCTCACACCTCTTTCAGTGTTGTTACTCAATTTATAGTTACATCCTTAGTATTTATTTATTTATTTATTTATTTATTTTTTTCCAGTACCAGGAATTGAACCCATGACCTTGCTCTCGCCAGGCAGGCACTGTGCCACTGAGCTAAATCCCCAGCCCCCATCCTTAGTATTTAGTTCTGTCCTTAGAGTAGCTAGAACAGGAAGCCTTGTTCCTCTCCTGGCTAATTCAGGGGACTTTACTCTGCTCTAAGTAAACCTTCAAGGGAATCTTTCGCTCTCTCTTTTTTTTTTTCCCTTCAGTGCTGGGCGTTAAATTCAGGCTTCACACATGCTAGACATATTTTCCTAACTCACAAATATAATGACATGTTTCTGGCCTGCTTAGCACTAAGAAAGGTTTTGATCTTTTTAATCAAAAGAAAACAATTTTATTTTTTAAAAAACATACATAAATATATACATAGAAAAAGTCCACAGTGAAATAAATTTACAAGGTTTTAATGTTGGTACCCATTGAATAGTAGAGAATAATTGTTGTTCTAATCTATTTTCTAATTTTCTACAATTAGTATGTACTATTTCTGTATTAATCAGAGGCTATTACATGTATAGTTTCCAGTTTTCCTGATGTGACTGCTTTTGTTTGCTGGCTTAACTTTAAAATAGTCTCTTTAAGTGTCATTCATCTTTACATTTTCTGGAAATGCTTACCTGGGTTATGGTCTAGATCTAAAATGTCCCCCTAAAGTCTCACAGGTTCAGGCGTGGGGCTTTTGGAAGGTGATAAGATCACAGACATGCTTTACCCATGAGTGGCTTACTCCATGGATGAGTTCATAGCTGAAGATGTAGTTAGGAGGTGGGATCTAGAAGGTTATATTCTTGCCGCTGGTTCCTTCTGTGTTTTTCTGCTTCTGGCTGCCGTGAGGTGAACGCTTCTTTCACCATGTCACTTTGCCGTGATGTTTGTGCCTTGCAGCTAACTGAACATGGATTTAACCCTCTGAAACTGTGGGCCAAAATAAACATCTTCTCCTTTAATTTCTGGTTGTGAGGTATTTTATCTTAGAAAGTGGAAGTGACTAACACATCCAGTCTCAGATAAACTATAGTGTCCTGGAAAATAAGTTTGTCTCCTCTAAAACTTGTTCCTATTCATATGCATGCATAGGATGTTTGTGGGGAAGTCCTGTCTCATCCGTTATCCCTGAGGAAAGCACAGCAGGGAAAACAAATAGGGGTGGAAAATTCAACTTTATTGTACCTGCATTGTTTAAATGTTTTACTCAGCAGCGCTTTTGTAATTGAAAAAGAAGGTCAAACCATGTTGATAAAGGTTGTGTAAATGGTAGATCAAATAACCTGAGCAGAAAACAGTATATATCTTGGTCACAAGATCTTCTGTGGCTGTTCCAATGAGATCTTTCTCTCAGGCAGTTCTCTGCAAGCTGTGACTCATAGACCTTGTGACCATTAATTGTGATGTGTCAGCACCACTGGAATAAAAAACACTGGCAAATTAATAAAGCACAGGTCTGGGTGTGTCTGTGGATGATTGATTGACTTGTAGGCCAGCAAACTGAGGAGGGAAGACCCCCTCGCTGTGGGTGGTATCAGTCAATAGTCTTGTAGTGGAGATTGAATATCAAAGGGGAAAGAAGAAGGAAACCTGTCTTGAAGAGCTCCAGGATTTCTGAGTGCGTGGGCTGTTTCCCGACTTTACCTTTAGACATCTGTCTCCAGCTGTGTGGTTTCTTCAGCCTTCTAACACAGACTTGCATTCAGTAAGCCTACAGGCTGTCTGTGGAAAGCTGTCAGTGTGCCTTTACTCTCTGTTCTGCATTTCTTTGGCCTCATGGCTCCCTTGCGAGCATGGTGGGCTCTGACCCGTTTGCACCTCCTTAGCTGTGAGGCTAACCTCCTCCGTGATCCTTCTTTGTCTTGTTCCCAAGCCTGTGTTTTTCTTTTAACACTCTGGCTTTTCTGGTGGCCAGTAACTGCAATTAGATGGCACTCAGTAACCGCCTGTTAGGTGTTATCTCTAGATGTCTCCCAAAGTCTCACACATTCATAGGTAGGGCTTTCCATGCCCCTCTGCCATTGCTGCCCGGCCTTGGAGCCAGTTGACTGTGGACTGAAACCTCTACAAACTATTGAGCCAAAATAACCTTTTTCTCCTTTAACTTGTGGGTACTGGGCATTTTGTCCCAGCAATGAGACAGTAACTGATACACCATCTTGGTCTGATATTGCTGGAAGGCTGAATCCTGATGACCCTTTGGTCCTCTCATGGACATCTGGAGGTATTTGGGGCGAAGCCTTACATACCCACACTGAAGTGCTTTCCTGTGTGATTTTTTGGTGGAAGAAAACCTGTGGAAAATCAAAATATTCTTGCTAGGTGGGTAGTTACAGAAATTGCTGAAAAAAATCAGTGATTTTCTAGGAAACTTTTTTGTTGTTTAATTTGCTAACAGAACAACCAAATGAGATCCTAGTTACGTTTATTCCTTTTTAATTATATTTCCCTTACACATCAGGACAGTACTAAAGTTCATATAAGAAAGTGATACAGGCCTTTGCTGCTGCGTGAATTGCCCTTAACCTTGGTCGCACACTGACTTCTTCTTGACTTGGGTGACGGCCTGTATCCAGTGTGCAGATTGCCATCTAGGGGAAAACAGACCTGTGTCTGCTTTCATTGACGTGCTTATTTCATTCTATGGTATACCCAGATCCGACACTGCCCAGTCTAGAGAAGCTTTCCTGACAGCTCAGACACGGGCAGACCCTAGATCACGCAGGCCCCTGATGGCCTCTTCCCAGCCTCCTGAGACTGCAGGCTCAGTCCTTTTATCTAATGCTGTGGAGTGTGCCTTGAATATGAACTTTAGGAAAAGCTGACTGTAAGAAAGGTCCCAAATGGCTTGCAGCTTAAATTCAATGTGGAGCCTGAGAGCACTTTTAAATTGTGGGTCATGCATAATTTATGGTTTTTATGTTTTAGTTTTTAAGAAATATTGAGATGAGGTTTCGCAGTTGCCCAGGCAGGTCTCAGTCTTCTGCGTGGCTGGGATTATAGATGCGCACCACCACACCTGGTTGGGAATTTATGTGCCTTGGGCTGCACTTTTGGACGCTCTTCACTGAAACAAAGCCTCCCTTTTCATCTTGATTCCATTCTTGGTGGATTTTTGTTGAAGTGATGATGCTCCAGATGCAACTGTTTCTGAAGCCCTTGGACACTGGGCAGACTGGCGTGCGGTCCAGAAGAGCCGGTGTGATTAGCTTGGCAGCTGAGGCTCCTGCCGTTCTCTGAGCCACAGTGCTTCGGGGAGGCACGGGGATACCACGGGACCACACCGCTGGGCTTCTGAGCACTGGGGCCCTTCTCCTGTCCATGGGGTCTCCTTGTGACAACCGGCCAGCCCTGTCTGGAATCCCCTAAAATTAGATGGGTAAGATGCATTGGCTGCTGCTTCTTAACCCCAGCATCACACTCTCTGACCTCCTTATCTGCTAATTCCAGGTGGCTCAGCAGCTGTGCAGCTTGGCAGGTAGATACCAGGTGCTCAGCAGGTGTGCTTGGTAGGTGTTCACCAGGTGTGCTCAGAGAATGTTTAATTGAGCAGTAGGTGTGTAGAGGGAGTCTGATACATATGCCAGCATGGTGACCAGCTGGGTGGCCAGCATGGTGGTCAGGTAGGGAAGGCCTGGTACCCTCTCTGCTATCATAACCACCAAGATGATGACCAGAAAGTTGGGTCTGTTTCCTACTTTGCAAGGAGAGCTCTAGCCATGTCCTTCGGTCCTACAGAGGGTTGGGGCAATCACTCCTGGGTCAGTGCCCGTGTGTCAGAAGTTATGTTTATGAAAGTACTAAGAGTGAAAAGGGACAAGTCTGAATCATTCTTTATTTTCAATGTTTTATTTATGCTTTGTGAAGACATAGCCAGCGAATCCCTGGTTATAATGCCCAGGGTAGCCTAACTTTATAGGCTAGAGAATGCTATGAAATAGCATTCATAGGTAGAGAATGCTATGAAATACTTGAATGTGTGCCAGGATGGCTGTAATATCTGTAATGTCTGCTGGACTACCTTGCAGCTTACCACCAGGTGCCCTGCTGTAGTGAAATGGAAGATAGCTTTGCTGTAGTAGTTAGTGTCAAGAGCATGATTTTGAACACTGTATTCCTCACACTCAGTAGATCTAGTGCAGGCCTTGCCTGTGAGTTCGGGTTCTCACTTCACAGTGAGGAGACAGACCCAGTCATGCTAGGCCTGTGGAGTGGGTAGTCTGGGGCCGAATCCCTGATGGGAGTGAATGTAAATAGTGGATGTTTATCTACAGCAAGTATCACAACTCCTGTCATCTTATGTGTACTTTACGTTTTCAGATTGAAGATGGAAGATCCCCAAGAGATTTCTTCCACTGGTGGCTGTGAGAGTGATATAGTAACGGAAAAGTACGTGGTTGACTCCAAGGAATGTGCTTCTCATGTGCAGCTGGCTTGCAGTGCCCAGTTCTGTGCCTTCCCTTTGGATGGAAATCAGCTTTGCCTGTGGGGCTGCAGGGGTCCTTCACACCAGGTAGCTAACAATTTGTGGGTGGTGCTTAAGTCTGAGGTCGTGAAGGCCCTGCTTTATGTCTACGTTTCTGTGATGCATTTCTGTGATCCTGTTAGAAAACATTCTTTTCTGTGGATTTAGCTACTAACTATGGAAGAAAAGCATTGATAAAATCATTATATTAAGTTCTTATTTTTATAAGTACTGCATGCTGATTGTGTGACTTGAGCGTCCTAAGTTCTTATTTTTAGAAAGTAAACTTCCTGGAATTTCTTTATTTAAAAACACCTCTGATAAGAACATGAGCAAGGAAAGTTTTATCATAACACAATCAAGACTCCCACATTCACATCTCCAGTTTGACCTTTCTCTGCAGTGAAGCAACAATATTTAAGAGAAAAGCCTTCCTCATGAAGTACACACTTGGCAACCAGCCCAGGCCTGGCCTCCTAACCGCGTCCCCCATGCAGTTCCAGCTTAACCTCCAGCAGCAGAGGTCAGCTTGCTCTTTCCGAGTGGTGTGTAAGTGGAGCTGTGCACCTTGCACTTTTCCAGCTAGAGTGTCTTTCATCCAGCATTGTGTTTACTAGGCTCACACCACTCCTTTTCACTGCTGCATAGTACATTGTTGGAATACACCACAGTCTACCTATTGTAATGTCAGTAGACACTTTATTTCCATTCTTTGGTTGTGACATATATTCCTTTACATGTCTGATGGTGTATGGATGTGTGCTATTGCTGAATTTCAGGGATGTGTTCACTTAGTAGACAGGGCCAAGGAGGTTTGCCAGTGGTGGCACCAATTGAGTTCTACAGATGGTATGTGAGAGCTCTGTGCCTCACAGCTTTGCTGGCACTGAACCTCTCCATTGTATACAATACAATACAAGCAATACAGAGTTACAGATAAAGTGGTAGGAAATTAACACTTGTATTACGTATTGATATCTTCAAAGTAGTTTCTCAGGAAAACAAATAGAGACGTGCAAGACTGATCAAATAAGTAATTGTTAACTCTTCCTTTCAGTAAAGTGATAGAAGTCAGTAGTGCAACTATGTTAGCTATCCTGTATATACATACATACATAATTTCCCTTTCTTTTCTCTTTTCCCTCACCCCAGTTGCTCTTTAATTTGAGCATTTTCCTTTTGTTTCACAATGTCTATCATACCTCCTAATTTTTATTCACTCTTTCAGATTCTTACACTAGTGAGACAATATATTGCTTACACATGGAGGTCTGGTTTATTTCATTTATGAGTGTGGTCTCTAGTTGTGACCATTTACCTGTAAAAACCTCTAGTTTATCTTTCTTTATAGCTGAATAATATTCCATTATATAAAAGTACTACAATTTTTTTATCCATTCCTCGGTGGATGGGCATTTGGGTTGCTTCCACAATTTAACAGTTACAAATTGTGCTGCTATAAACATGGGTGCACACATATCACTGTGATATGATGTTTTCAGATCCTCTGGGAAAATACCCAGAAGTGGAATAGGTGGGTTGAAAGGGACCTGTAAACCTAGTTTGCTGAGGCATCTCCAAACTGATTTCCACAGTGGTTTCACCAGTCTGCATTCCCACCAGGAGTGAAGAAGAGTTCCTATTTCTCCACAGCCTCGCCAGCATTTGTTATTTGTTAATTTCTTAATGGTAGCCATTCTTACTGGGGTGAAACGAAATCTCAATGTTGTTTTAATTTGCATTTCTTGAATGACTAATGATGTTGAACATTTTCTCATGTATTTATTTGCCATTTGTATTTCTTTATCTGAGAAGTGTGTGTTCATCTCAGATGCCCATTTTTGGATTGGATCTTTGAATTTGGGGGGGGGGCTGATGTTT
>NW_004955411.1:3938702-3953262 GCF_000276665.1 Chinchilla lanigera
TATCTAGAAATCTGTCTGTTTCTTCTGAGTTTTCTATCCTATCAGAGTAAATATTTTCAAAGTAGGTATTAATGATCTTTTGAATTTCTGTAGGATCTGTAGTGATTACATCCTTTTCGTTCCTTATTGCATGAATATGAGTTTTTTCCTTTCTTTATTTGATAAGGTTGGCTAGTGGTTTACCAATTTTTATTTATTCTTTCAAAGAACCAATGCTTTGATTCATTTATTTTTTGTAGGGTTTTCTTTATCTCAATTGCATTAATTTCTGCCCTGATCTTTATAATCTTCTCCCTTCTTTGAGCTTTGGACTTGACTTGTTCATCTTTTTCTAAAAGTTTGAGTTGCAGCATTAGGCGACTTATTTGTTCTCTTTCTGTTTTCCTTATGTGTGAGTTCACTGCTATAAACTTCCCTCTGAGGACTGTTTTCATTCATCCCACACATTCCGGTAAGTTGTATCCACATTTTTGTTTGTTTGTAAGTATTTTTTTAATTGCTTCTCTAATTTCTTCTGTTACCCATTGGTTATTCAGGAGGTTGTTATTTAATTTCCAAGTATTTATGGAACCTTTGGAGTTCCTTTTGTTGTTAATATCTAATTTCATTGCACTGTGGTCAGATAATATGCACGGGATAATTTCATTTCTTTTGCATTTAGTTAGGTATGCTCTATGGGCTAGAATGTGGTCTATTTTAGAGAAAGTCCCATGTGCAGCTGAGAAAAATGTGTATTCTGATGTTGTGGGATGGAATACTGTGTATACACCTGCTAAGTCCGTTTGTTCGCAGATTTGGTTCAGCTCTGTTATTTCTTTGCTGATTTTTTTGTCTAGTTGACCTATCTCTTTGTGTCAAAGGGTTGTTGAGATCCCCTATTAAAGTAGTGTTATTAATTATTTTGGTTTTCATGTCTGTTAAGAGTTGTCTTATATAGTTTGGAGCTCTGATATTTGGTGCATACATGTTTATGATTGTTATCTCTTCCTCTTGCAGTTTTCCCCTAACAAGTACGTAGTGGCCTCCTTTATCTCTTTCAATTGTTTTCGGTTTGAAGTTTACATTGTCTGCAAACATGATAGCTACACCTGCTTTTTTCTGTGTTCCTTTTGCTTGGAAAATTGTTTTCCATCCTTTGACTTTCAGTCTGTGGATTTCCTTTTGAGTAAAATGTGTTTCCTGTATACAGCATATCATTGCATTTTTGTTTCTTAATCCTCTCTGCCAGTCTATTTCTTTTGACTGGTGAATTGAGGCCATTTACATTTATGGTTATAACCAATATGTGTTGGCTTATCCTTGTCATATTATTTACTTGCTGTTGGTTTCCTATTTTTTCTACCTGTTTAATTGCTTGTTTTGCTTGAAGGTTCCTTTCTATTGTTGTTCTTGAAATTGTGGTCACTTTTTTCCCTGTCTAGAATATCTTTTGGTACTCTTTGTAAGGATGGTTTGGTACTCATGAAGTTCTTCAGTTATTCTTTGTTGTGGAAATATTTTACTTCTCCCTTGAATTTGAAGGATTGTTTGGCAGGATACATCAGTCTTGGCTGGAAGCTGTTTTGTCTCAGGACCTGTAATACTTCACTCTAAGCTCTTGTCAGTTGGATGGTTTATATTAAGAAGTCTGCTGTGATTCTGATGGGCTTTCCTTTATAGGTGATCTGTTTCTTTTCTCTCACAGCTTTTAATATTCTGTTCTTTTGCTCGAGATCTGGGATCTTGATTACTATATGTCAGGGTGTAGTTTTATTTTGGTTATGACTAGCTGGACTTCTATATGCCTCATTTACCTGTATATCAGATTCTGTTTCCATGCTTGGGAAATTTTCTGCTATTATTTCTGCAAATATTCTTTTTATGTCATTTGTGTTGCCTCCTGCTGTTTCATTGACTCCTATTAGTCTTACATTATTCCTCTTTGCCTCATCTTGTAGCTGTTCAATTGATTTTTTTCTGGTTCCTTGTTGATTTTAAGAGATCCTTTCTTTCATGATTGCTAGTTGCCACACTGTCTTCAAAGTCTATCTTTGGCTTCATTCAAGTGGTTTTTCCAACTTTCAATGGAAGCTTTAATTTCCTGGGTGTCTCTGAATCTCTTTCATGTGTTCTAGTTCATTCCTGTATTGTTTATTTAACATTTCCATCCGTTGCCTATGTTCATCTATTTTTTTATATATTTCTTCTTTAGATGTGCTGAGTTCTTTCATTATTATTGTCGTTTCATTTTTTGCCTGAGAGATTATTTCTGATCTGATCTCTTCTATGGCCTGATGGAGTTGTTTCTTTACTTCCATTGCAATTATTTCAGCAATTTCAGGCATGTGTTTACCAAGTTCTCCTATGTTGATGTCTCCTGGACTTGTTCTGAGTGGGGTGGAATTCTGAGATTGTGTTTTAGTCCTTTGTCTTGTCGTGTTTGATGCTGGAGGCAGAACACTCATTCTCCGTCTTCCCTGGCAGTTCAGCAAAGGTCGCTAGTGTCCCTAGTTTTCCTGGTGGTCAGGCTTGCCCCTCAGTGTCTGCTGAGATGTGCTGCTTAGTTTGGGGTCTTCCAGCAGATGGTGAAGTGTAATTAGTTCTCCCAGGTCTCAGATGCAAACTGTGATGTCAGCCGATGGTACACTGTCTGATCTAGTGTCCCCTGACAGCTCAGGGCATGCGTATGACCCAGAAGCAGGCTGCACTGGTGGCAAAATCACAGACCAGTGGTCCTGTGTCCCCTGGCAGATCAGGGTGCAGGCAGAACCCAGACACAAATCGCAAGGTGAACAGTTTGTGGACCACCTGATTCTGTGTCTCCAGGCAGCTCAGGGCATGCACAGGAGCTAGATGTGGGCTGCACTGGCAGTAATCATGGACCACCTGTGTCTGTGACCTCCAGGAGGTCAGGGCCCAAGTAAAACTCAGATGTGAACTGCAGTGCCAGCAGTTTGTGGACTGCCTGCTCTAGTACCACAGGTGGTGCAGGGTATGCATAGTGTGGGCTCTAACGCAAACCCTGGTGTTAGCAGTTCGTGGGCCTTCTGAGTTAGGATCTCCTGTCTGTACCGGGCACAAGGAAGGTGGAGACTCAGTGAGCCTTTCCTTGTAATTGTGTTGGTGGGCAGGAGAGGCTCATGCTACCTAATTATGGTTTGCAGTTCCTTAATGCTTAATGGTGAATGAGGTTCACCACCTTTTTGCACACCTACTGGCCCTTTAGATATTTGCTTTTGTCATGTATGTATGGTGTGTGTGTGTGTGTGTTGTTGTTGTTGTGGTGGTGGTGGTCTCTTGCCATTTTCCCACTGTATCATCTGTACTTTTCCTGTTGGTTTGAAGAAGTTTTTTATATGTTATAAATAATAAAAGCCTCCTATCACTTTAATTTCCAGTTTCAGAATTATTGAGTTTTATCCATGTAGGTTTTTTTCTTTTTTTCTTTTAAAGAGAAAAAAATTTCAAAACAAGATAACAGGAGGGTAACAGTGGTTAATACATTGTGTATTGTTATCTTTAAATTAGTTACTCAGGGTACAAGATATCAGCATTTAATTGTCCAAACAATATTAACACAAACCTTTCTTTTCAATGAACTAAGAGAAATTAGTAGTATAACTATCTTAACTATTATTTATATATATATTTTTCTTTTCCCCTCCTTCTTTTCTCCATTCCCCCAACCAAGTTTCTCTTTCCTTTTGAAGTTTCTTCCCATTTTGCAGTATCTGTTGTACATTTTGGATCTTATTTACTCTTTGAGCTTCTCCCACAAGGCAGACAGTCACCTGCATTGTTGCATTTATCAGTAGGTACGCCTCTGTTTTTTTTTTTTTAACTACTGAGGGGCATCCTGTTACATGATATATTATACCTTGTTCATTCATTTTCCTATTGGTAGACATTTAGGTTATATTTAGTTTTGAGCTATTACAAATCAAATGGGTATGGATTTTTGTGTTTGTGTCTTTTGCTATATAAATGTCAGATGTCTCATACTGGCTAACTACTCCTCAAGTCTCATATTCTTGGTAATTTTATGTCCACTTATTCTGTCAATTACTGAAAGCAGTTTGTTTGTTTGCTTATTTATGTATTTACTTATTGAGATGGGATCTCACTATGTAGTGCAGGCTGGCCTTAACCTCACGGTGATCCTCCTGCCTTAGCCTCACCAATGCTGGGATCACAGGCATGCACTACCACGCCTAGCTTAAGAGAGGTGTATTTAAATTTGTGACTTTAATTGTGAATTTTTCAGTTTCTTTCTTCTAAGATTTTGTTCCATGCATTCTGAAACTCTGTTGTGGAGCACATAGATGTTCAGTACTCTTGTGTCCTCTTGATGTATTGGCTCCATTTATTCTATATGACTTCTTTATCCTTGGTGATATTCTTTGCATTGACCTCTCCCTTGGCTACTTTCTGTTCTCAGTAATGTCAGCATGTTGTATCTTTTACTTTTCCCTTCACAGCCTTTGTGTCATTATTGCCATGCATTTTTCTTCCATGTATGTGAAAAACCTTCCAACCCAAGAGATTCAAGCATCAAGAAAACATCTCACACATATATCAAGGCAGGAACATTTTGGTGCTCCTGTTTTGTGTAGCTTCTCAGATGTCCATCATTTTCTTTGTGTAGCATTTTCCTCTTTCCTAGAGCATTCATGCTGATAAATTATCTTAGCTTTTTTCTGCCTGAAAACTTTTATTTTGCTGTTTTTGAAAGATATTTTTACTAGGTAAAGAATCCTAGATTGACAAGTTTTTCTGCAGTATTTTAATATGTTGATCTACTGTCTTTCCAATTACAAAAGTATTGTTATTTTTATGAATTCAGTCTGTCAGTTTTTTCTCTGGCTGCTTTTAAGATTTTCAATTTCCACTCCTTTTGAGCAATTTGATTGTGATATGTCTTGGTGTAATTTTATCTATTTTTGAAGTTCTGTGAGATCATAGTTTTCATCAAATTTTGAAAAATTGCAACCAGTATTTCATTAAATATTCCCTCCCTCAACCTTTCCATGTTCCACTTACTTGTCTATTAGGCCACTTCAAATTTTCCACCACTCGCTGATAACCTTTCTGTTTTATGTATGTGGACTTTACTCTGTATGTTTCACTTTGTATAATTTCTATTACTATTTCTCCAGATCTAATTATTCTTTCATCTGCAATGTCTAATATGCTGTTAATTCTCTGAATTTGTTTTTCATCTCATTTTAGTTTGCATCTGTAGAAGTTAATTGTCTTTTTTTCGTAATTGGTATTGAACCCAGGGTCTCAGACATTCTAGGTACATTCTTTACCAGTGTGGTACAACTCTAGCCCTTTTCATTTTCAGACAGTGTTTCACTAAGTTGTCCAGGCAGGTACTGAACTTGTAATCCTCCTGCCTCAGGCTTCCAAGTAGCTGGAATTATTGGCATGTGCTGCTTGCTTCCCCTTGCTTAGATTCAGTTTAAAAATCAGTCTTCTATGTATCTACTTAACTTTTTAAATGTGTGGGAAAAGCTATAATTAAAAAAAATTTTATCTAACTTTTGAGTCAGTCTGTGCCATTTTTCTGTGGTACCTTATTTCTCTTTGTTTTTGATCAAATGGTTTTGTCTCCTTGAATACATGCTCACTTTTGATTGAATGCTGGACGTTATATGAGAAAATGTAGCAAGAAGCTGAGACTCTGGGTGATTTCCTCTTCACCCAGACAGAATATAGGTTTGCTGCTGGTTGTTGCTCATGCTAAGGGCATGCCAGAACCACCTTGCCCTAGTCAGAGATCAAGGTAGTTCATAGCTGGCTCTAGTTTTTGTGAGAGCTGTCCTTTTTTCAGTTGGCCTTTATCTTTGAGTTTTATACGTTTTAGCCTCCCATTCTAATGCTGGGGATTATTAACATGTGCAGAAAATTTGTTAAAATCCATTCATACTGTTTTAGAAAGATGCAGAGTTCCCAATATGAGGGCACCCAACTGTGTTTCAGAAGTACTGTAGAAGTGACAGTGGCCTTTGTCATTCTCTCAGTAGGCTATTTCTGCTTATGTCTTGAAAATGAGACATTTGACCATTTGGGGCTAAAAGCACATATACTATTTTGTTCTTTTAGCCCTATAAATGGTCAGATTCTCCTTGGCATTTTCTGGAGTGTCAGAAAGTTGACTGTATGGTACATACCTTCATGGCACAAGTACCCCCAGGGATTGGGGTTACCTTCTTCAGTTTTCTTCTATAGGATCTTGGTATCATAATTCTCTAGCACCTCTATTGCTTTCTGATACTTTAAGAATGTTGTTGTTATTATTATTTTTACAACTTTTTCCAGTATTCTTACCCAAAAAATTGGTGCAGATGAACCAGCCTGCTGTGATCAGAAGCGGCACTTTCCTTGTCCTCATTAGAATAACATCTCTGTTATTTATCTGATATCAACTTGCATGTGCATCTGCTTTCCATGGACCAAATGGTCCCGACCCATCTGAGTCTCTTCCTGCCTTCATTTGCATTTCCTTTCTTTTCATGCTATCCTTTCAGTCTGTTGCACTGAGTCCGTGTGTGTTGTCCTTCTCTTTATCCCTCTATGTCCATTGGTCCTGGAGTCTTCTATCCTTCTGCTTCTCTCATCTCCATCACCACTGACTGCTCTGCCTGGGCCGGTATCGTGTCCTCCCTGAACAGTTTGCACATTCCCGTCATCTCCCTGGCCCACTGAATCCCCCTTTAGTCTCTGCTGCACAATAGTGTGTTATGGTTTATAGCTAATGTCCCCAAAGCCTCCTGTGCTCAGAGGCAGGGCTGGTAGTGTGGGATTGGACTGTGGGAGCGTTACAGCCAGCTTGGTGTTGGGAGGTGGGGTCTGGTCAGAAGTGACTGGCCCCTGGGAGAGCGGCCTGGAAGGGCCCCTCTCCCTGCCACCACTTTCCTTCGCTCTCTGCTTCTGCCTGCCATAGGTGAGCCGCTTTTCTTCCACTGTGCCCCTCGGCCCTACTTTTTTCTGTTTGGAGCCTGCAGTTGTGGACTGAAGCTTAGAACGTGAGCCACAGTGAACCTCTGCTTCTTTGAGTTTCTGGTGCCAGGTATTTTGTTCCAGCAGTAAGAAAAGGGAGTAAGACATGGTAGCAGTGTTGTGTTCCTCTGCTCACACACCTCTGCTGGCCCCAGTGCCCTTGCACACTGGCCACCTCCACGTAAGTGTCAGTGTCAAGCCCACAGCACCTGTTTCCGGCCTCACCTGCTCTCTGCAGGAGCCAGCAGGGCCTCCAGCCCACTTGCCTCCCAGGCCGGGTGTCTCCTGGCTTAGCTGCTTCCTCTATAGCAGCGCACTTAGCTGGCCCTCTCTGCCTGCAGTGAGGACTCCTCTTGCATCTGTTTGTTAGCAGACTGTGGAGAAAGGGAGGAATGGTGCTGCCCGCATCACTGTCCGTGAGTGAGGTGGGGTGGCTGTGGAAAGGCTCACCCGAGAGGATTGTCCAGGAGTACAGAAGTCAGAATTTTTGTGAGCAAATTCAAAAGAGTATAGGCAATGCATATATTTGATAGTTTTAATCTACCTAATTTCTTATGTTTTGAAGTTATACTTTTGTTCTTTTATTTTTAGATATTGTATGTAACTTTGATAGTTTTGTTTCTGATCTTTTAGCTTTTAATCCTACAAGGACATCTGCAGTCAATTACTGCTATCGCTTTTGGAAATCAAGAGACCCCGTCTCTCATCTGTTCTGCGTCGCAGGATTTTGTTATGATGTGGAACCTGGAGGAGTGCAGAGAAAAGATAATTCAAGGTAAATAAAAAGGCACAAGTCATTTGAAAATATTTAAAGGGACTGACGCACCTGTAAACTTCCTTGGCCACGTTAGGGGTGCGGCTGTCTGGCACACCTCCCGTCCGCCTTTCTGACTTCGGCGACACGGCCTTGGGGGCTTATTCTTCCGAACGTTCCCACTTTAAACTCCGTACTTCATGGTTTGGAATGTGCAGCAGGCCGGAGTGTTTCTCACACATGGCCGTCCCTGGGCCTCTGTTGCGTGTTTGGCTGAAGACTCACAGGTCTGGGAGGCGGGGCTGAGAGTGCGAGGCAGACAAAGTGTGTACCCGGGGAGCTCCAGGCTGTGCGGTGTGGGAGAGCAAACACGGGGCGGGGTGGGGAACATAATGAGAGCATGAGTATCCCCTTGTTACTGGGAAGCTGGGTTCTAACACAGCGAGGCCCACGCCCCAAGGAACTGGCAGTGTCATTCAGGGCTTTCTAAGAATATCGAGTCAGATGCTCTATATAACATCTTCTAATACCACACAGAGAATGAAAATAAGAGGCCACATAATAATAACGGTCACACAAATGAACATATGGTGGGTCCATCTGGTTTGGAACCCAGGGAGGTTGGCAGCACTGCCAAGAAGTTTTATTCCTCACCGTTGCACATAGGGACTATCCAAGGTGCAGCAACCAGTCCAGCCAGGGGCAGCCAGGACCACAGATTGCGGCCGCAGAATCACTGAGGACCATCGAGTCAGCCCAGCGTCTTCCAGGCCTTGAAAACCAATCAGTCACAAGATGACGTATATGGACTTTGCTCAGGGGGCATCTAGCCCAAATATTTGGTAGTACTGCACAGGGCGCAATGGGGCTGTTTGTGTTGTTCTCAGCAGAGGAGCCGTCTGACTCTGGTACCACGTGGTGGGAACGAACTGTCCATAGTCACCCATATTTAAGGATGTCCATCCGGTAGAGAAGATTACTGTTTCTGACCACAGAAAGGAACGGGCCACTGAAAAGAAGAGGCTTGGCCTCTTTTCAAATGAGGGCAGCAGTTTCATTCTTCGAGAGGTTTTTCTCACTTCCATTGTAGTCCAGGGCTGAATCCAGGCCATTGGTGTGTGTCTGTCTGAATGAGTAGAACACGTAATATCACAGACTGTTGTTGTTCTGCACCTATATAGCCTTGTAATTTATTCCAGTCATGGCCGCCCTGATGTGCGGGCAGCGGGGGGCAGCCCCCACGGCCAGCATGCGTCGTGTTTCGTATCATGGGCGTATTACTGAGCCCAAACAAGGACGGAGCTGGATTCTTCTGTAGTGTGGCAAATTAGAGACGAAAGCCTAGCGGGGGCAAAAAACAAAACATAGCTAATCAAAATCAATGGTAATTGAACTTCTCAATGAACAAGAGGGTAAGTATAAGAAGAGTGTGATTAGGAGAATACTCAAGGTGCACATAGCCCTCTGCTGGAAGGTGGCTGTGTGGGTGGAGTGAGGTAGGTCTGGCAGCTTCGCTAGGTGAGACCCATAGGTTAGGTGGGACCATGTCTAGGGGTTTGAGTGTATGAGGTAGGGTTACTCTAAACATTGTGGGTAATGAAGACTGTAGGTCTCTCAAACTGCAGGCCACACCCAGCCTGGGGACGGCGTAGCCTGGTCCTGCAGGAACTTCCGTCGTAGACTCACTGCTGCTTTGTCCTACCCTTCACACCTTGGCCCAAATGTCTTCCTGCCATGGCTCCTCTCGGTGCCACCTAGCACCTGGTCCCCTCCCACTGGCCTGTCCCCTTGGCACATGCTTCCTTTCAGCAGTTTCAGGAACTCCTATCCCTATCCTGGCTGGCTGTGCCTCCTGCTCACCTGCTGTGTTAGAGATGGAGGGAAGCGGCCTCTGTCTGTCTGGTGGCTGTTCGCAAGTGGGCCGCCCAGTCAGGGAGGCTGGTGTGGTGCATGTGCCATGGAGCATGCCCACAGGATGGCCCGGACACACCTGCGTTCCATAGACACACGCATCATTCCCTTCAAGGACCTTGCTGGCTCAATACTTGTCCCTGCTGCATAGCAGGGCTTGAAGATGGGAGCCCTCTCCTATGTCCACATGTCGAGGGCTGCTGTGTGCGCTCAACTCAAAGCTGCAGTCATCTGGGCCAGCTTTGTCCATACGGTTGTCACTGTCACCCCAGGCTGGCTTGGAGATGACCTCATGGGGGTGCAAAGCCCCAGAGGCGGTGGCTCTGATGGCACACTGCCTCTCTGCCTACCCAATGTGACAAGGGCAGATCCTGTGGCAAGACCTGGGGTGAACACAGGGAGAAGAACTGGGGCACTCAGCTTAGTCTGTGCAGCATGCCCCAGATTCCTGCAGCCCAGCAGAAGAGACCTGTTGTTGATGATACCGCACTACCTCCCTGCAGAGAGGTTGTGTGTTCTGAAGGCTTTTGAAGACTTACTGGTGTTTGCTGGTTTAGATCCTTTGAAGGAACCCAAATCATAATTCCATGGTGGTACATGCCTATAACCTGAGCTACTCAGGATGCTAAGGCAAGAGGACTACAAGTTCCTGCCCAGCCTGGGCAATTTAGTGAGCCCTGTCTCAAAAGAAAATAAAAAGGACTGAGGATGATGTAGTTCTATGATAGAGTAGCTGTCTAGCATGTCTGAGGACCTAGCATTGCCAAAAACAGAACCAAAATCATATTTGAGTTCATTAGAACTCCCCGTACAAACTTACATGCAGAACTGTGGTGTCAGCCCTTTTCTCATGACGTGATATCATGTTGCAGGTTTGATGAACTGATGCTCATGTCTGAAATTCCCTCTAGGGATGCTTCCTCGAGGGACTGTTATGAGCACCCTTCTGGGGAAAGTGCTGTGTTTGAGATTCAGTCCAGACGATCATGTTATTGCAGTCGGTTCTGGAAACACCGTATTCACGCTGGATGTCAAGGTAAGACTTAGCAGACTCAGCGAAGCTCCCTGGAGTGCAGAGCTGATGGGGTTTCTCAGTGGCAAGATCCTGCCCGCTTTTTCTTTTTCTGTTCTCCTTTTATAACTAGAGTTTTCTGATGCAGTTTTAGAGAGATGTTATGGAAAAATATGAAAACACATCTTTATTTTGCAGTTTGTATAAAAACGTCATAAGAACTTTATAGGAAACCTGGCCTTAACAAGAATGATTTTAACAAATGTGCTTAGTTTATCTCTCACATTCTTTCATGCAGCGATCCCCACAGTCATCTGAAGGCAGTGCTTCCTCATCTCTGCCAAAATTCTTGGCTTCCAGCAAGAACCACACTTCTTACTTACTCTTTAATTGAAACGAGTTAAGTAAATCAACCTACATCTTGTAGGTTGTTGATTTTACATCCAGTATCTGCAACTGCTTGATCCATGATAGAGTAAGGTCAGGGGTCACAGAGCAGGGGTGGGACCTGGGGGAGTGTGAAGGGGGACTTTGGCTCCTTGAAGTTGTTTCTGCTTGAATTCCAGTATGGCAATTACCCATGGGCTGGATTTTATCTTGGCTTCTGTTTACAGATTAGTGTAGGAAAACAAGAGATGTCATTTCTGTGTACTGCAGTGTTTGAGCGCATTGTCAAATGAGGCCCCCATGAAGACAAGTCAGCCACTTTGTGTTAGCTGTAGTAGGGTAGGGTGTGTTGTGCAGCTTGGTAGAGGGCTTGAAGCGTTTCCTGTTCAGTCTGCTAAAGCCCCCAGGATAAGTTAGTGATTCACCTCCAAATACTTGACGTGGTGCTTGTGCAAACATCTTGCGGTGAATGAATGAGTAGCGTGAGGGCAGTCAACCATAGAACAGAATGAATCACCCAGGTGGAAGGAACTGCTACTATAATGTCAGAAGAAAGGAAAACCAAAATACAGGAGGGGAAATACTTAAGACTCCTAGCGACTGAAGGAGGATGAGGAGTCCACAGGAGGAAAATGATAAACAGAGGTTTATGTCTCAGCTACACATCTCAAAGTCCTTGCAAGTGAAGGGTGAGGCTGCAGAAGCCCACCTGATGGACAGATGGCCTGGAGTAGCCTGTGCTGCCTTGGCCCTGGCGTGGGACATGAGAGAAAGTACAAGGGACGAGCGGAGGGAGTGGACACAGGTGAGGGGGCTGCCAGTGAGGGGAAAAGCCACAAGTGGGACACAGGAGAAGGTACCACGGGGGCGGTGTGGTGGAATGGGCGAGTGGGCCAATGAGGGAAAAACCAGTGAGCATGTGTGAGCGTGTGACACAGCAGGAGGTACCAAGGGGACAGTGGACACAGGTGAGTGGGCTGCCAGGGGCAGAAAAGCCAAAAGTGTGAGACGTGAGAGGACGCTGAAGGGGCAGCGTGGTGCAGTGGGAAAGCGGCTTGTCGTGGGAAGCTAGACCGAGATGACAGCATAGTGGACATGAGCAAGTGGCCTGTCCAGCTGGGGACAAGCCTTTAGGGTGCAGGATGTTAGAAGATGCCAGAGGGACAGCTGCGGACATAGGCAAGTGGGCCGCCCAGTCAGGGTACCGACCACGAGTGTGTGAGATGTGAGACCTTGTTGAGGGGACGGCGTAGTGCACATAGGTGGGTGAGCTGTCTTGTGAGGGAACAAGCGTGAGCCTGCGACATGGGAGAAGTTGCTGATTGGACAGCGTAGTTGACATGGGTGAGTGAGCTCTCCAGTCAGTGAGAAGCCACGAGCACGTGAGATCTGAGAAGATTCTCGGGACAGTGTAGTGTGTGTGTGTGTGTGTGTGTGTGTGTGTGTGGCTGTCTGGTAAGGGAACAGGCTTTGGACAAGGGACACATGAGACTACTGAGGGGACAGTGTCGTGGGCGGAGTGAGTGGGCTTTCCAGTCTGGGAAGAAGCCACACGCACGGAGGTGTGAGAGGACGTAGCGGGGCCAGTGCAGCAGACACGTGTCAGTGCTCTATCTAGTCGGGCAAATCGTAAGTATGTGATGTTGCAGAAGTCACTAAGGACAGCGTAGTGGACGTGGGGAGTGAGCTTCCCAGTCAGTGAGAAGCCATGGGAGTGAGTCTGAGAAGATGCTCTGGGAACACTGTAGTGGACATGTGTGTATGTCTGGAAAGGAAACAAGCTACGAGCAAGTGACACGTGAGACCATAATGAGCGGACAGTGCGGTGGACGTGGCTTAGTGTGCTTTCCAGTCAAAGAATAAACCACAGGCGTGTGATGTATGAGAATGTACCGAGGGAACAGCATGCTGGACATGGGTGAGTGTGCTGTGCAGTCAAGGGACAAAAGACTAGTGTGTCACATGGGTGAGTGTACCGAGGGGACAGGGTAATGGACATGAGTGAGTGCACTTTCCAGTAAGCCTGTGACATGTGAGAACACCCTGAGAGGGGTCAGTGTAGTGGAAGTGGGTGAAGGGGCTGTCCAGTGAGGGGCCAAACCTGGAGTGTGTGACATGTGAGAACACAGCGAGGGAAGAGGGCAGTGGGGACCAGCTGTGCACTTGTGACGTGGGAGTGTACCGAGGGGACGGTGTGGTGGGTTTGGATGAGTAGGTTAAGCCCCAGGTGTTCTGATTTCATCAGAGCACTTGAGAGGGAAACTGTCCATCTTACTGGCTTTGAAAGATTTCCAGCAGATACAGAACACCTTTTCAAACATTTTAAAATGCAACAACTTACAATGTTTTCTGGGATATGTTGTTGTTTGCAGAGAATTGAGTAGCTTTACTTCATAGAGCTTGGAGGGAATAGGAATCTGCTCTTTGTAGTCATCTCCTAACTAACCAGATTCGGACCTGTGGACTCGGTGTTACACAGTCCATGCTCTCTTCATCCATTCGGTTCTGTTTAGTTAAACAAAGCCTTCAGAGTTCAGTGTCTTTCTTTAAGTCCTGTCTCTCCGTCTTCTTTGCAGTATGGCTATTTCTCTTGTGCACAAAGAGGGGCATAAAGCTGAGGGACAGTGCCCACCCCTCGATGCTGAGCCCACAGGACAGGCTGTGGGGTGGCTGTGATATGCAGGAGCCCTGGCCTCTCACAGCCCCAGTTCTTATCCCTTGGTAGGGACTGTGCGCTGGTGACATTAGCTTCTGTGTGCTGCCCACATTGTGAGAGGTTTTAGAGGTGAGAACCCTGGAGTAGCTGTTACTAGCTTCTTATGTTTTAGTGACTCCCTAGTATAGAACAGATGCTGAAGGAAAGGGAAAGTAGGATAGACTGATAGACGGATGAATGAATGGATGCATGGATGGAGGAGAAAGAAAGACAGAGGCAGCAACAGAGACAGACAGACAGACAGACAGGGAGACAGAGATAGAGGCAGTGACACAGACAGACACAGAGACAGAGCCAGGCCAAGACAGAGATAGAGGCAGCCACAGACACAGAAACGGAGACAGGAGCAGAGATCGGAGAAAGAGACAGAATGAGAAAGATGCACAGAGACAAAGACAGAGACTGGGAGAATCAGGCAGACACTGGAGAATACAAGTGTTAGTACCCACCCCCACCCACCCTGTGGGAGTCTGGGGAGCCCAGCAGCGGAAAGTGTCACAACGGGATGCAACATGTGGAACCTGGGGAGACAGAGTCATGAAGGTACAGCTTCCCGTTGAGTGCCGGGTGAGCTTTGGTTGGCTTTTATCTTCTAGAGGTGCAGACAGTGTGGGGTGACTGTGCACCCCTCAGGTTCAGGAACCTTGAGAGTTTAACATGTAAGTTTATAGAGGGATGCAGTAGTTCTACATTTAGAAGAAGTGGCTTGAAGGTAGTTATTTCAACAGAACTGTAAACAGGGAAATTGTGTGTGTGTGTGTGTGTGTGTGTGTGTGTGTGTGTGTGTGTGTGTGTG
>NW_004955411.1:3953362-3955042 GCF_000276665.1 Chinchilla lanigera
TGTGTGTGTGTGTGTGTGTGTGTGTGTGTGTGTGTGTGTGTGTGTGTGTGTGATTTCTATATGGGAATAATCCCAGAAAATTCTATAAGTAATCTTTACAACTTTTCCTAGGGTCATTCTGTGCTGATAGAGCTGAAGGGTCATCAGGGCTCAGTGACTGCTGTGGAATTTTGTCCTTGGCAAGCACATATGCTCATCTCATTGTCTGAAGACCAAAGCTTTAAGGTAAGGGTGGACACTAGGCAACTATCTGAAAGCTGAAAAACGCTTATGCACACATGGATGCAGTGCTGCTTGATGGTCACTGCCATGTACATGGCTTCATCTGTGCCACATTCATATACAAAGACTAAGTTTTCAGACAAAAATGGAATCTTGATATTCTGGTGGGGATGAGGAGCTGCGCTGTGATCGCCGACAGCACAACTCTGGCCTTCCAGCATTCCCACACGGGCTTCCTGGGCTGCAGGGACTCTCCTCAGACCCAGTATTCTGGGAACTGCATTATTAGTTTACAGCCACAAGATTTACTAATGACCAAGAGCAGAAGAACCAGTGTGCCCTATCAGAGGAATCAGTCAGAGGTGAAATAAAGTGCAAATTTACTTCCCACCAACCCCAAGTTAACAGGTATCGTTATGATTTACCGTGAAAGGAAGGGCACGTACACGTACCACCTGGAGAGAGAAGCTGAGGTTAATGGATGCACGTCAGAAGAGAGAAGCTCTGAACGTACATCACTTGGCTGGTTCGAAATACCTCCCTGGTGAAAGCTGGTTCCAAAATGAAAGGGCACGGGTTCCCCATGTTGGAAGTGGCCCAGAGGCTTGAACCCCAGTTATATCACTGATCAACAGTACTGCGCACAAGCCTCCTGTCCCAATTTTCTGCGAGTAAAACCCTGCTTTGGGAACATAACTGGTTCCAGAAACATGCATGTAACCCAAAGCACTTGTATCAAAACAAATTTCCCCATAAGAAGTAATGGAGACTCAGATGATTCTTTCCCCAGCCCCAAAATAGTCATATAAAAAGGATTGCAATATTTTGAAATATTGCTGTTGGGAGATCACCAACAATGTTACAGAGGTAGGGAGAGGGAAGTGGAGGGGGAAATCCACTGGCTTAGTTGTGATCAGTGATGTTTGCCATTGTGTTCTGCTTGCGTTGCAAGACGTCACTCATTCATCAAGTTAAAATGTGTTGGAAATGTTTGCTTGTCATGAAGAATACTCACAGAATAAGTTAACTGCAGTCCAAGGTTTTAGTGTATATTAAATGGACAAAACAGTGCCCGTGCTTTTGGTATTGGTGAGAATAAAAGGAGTTGATGTTTTGAAAAGACTTCGGTCTATAGTTGCCATAGGGGAAGTCAACAGTCACTGCAAATATAAGTGAAGGTCACGGGGACGACGTGGCCCTACACATGAATTCAGTGACACTCAGGAAGAAGCCCTACAGAGGAGCTCCTTGTACAGTAAGATCCCCCATAGGGAAGAGCTTGATGTACAGTGGGGATGCTGTGTGGGGATGAGCTCGCTGTGCAGTCAGGGTGCTGTGTGGGGATGAGCTCGCTGTGCAGTCAGGATGCTGTGTGGGGGTGAGCTCGCTGTGCAGTCAGGGTGCTGTGTGGGGATGAGCTCGCCGTGCAGTCAGGGTGCTGTGTGGGGATGAGCTCGC
>NW_004955411.1:3956127-3969253 GCF_000276665.1 Chinchilla lanigera
GACGCTCTGTAGGGGTCGCTCTCTCATACAGTCAGGATGGTTCATAGTGGTAAACTCCGTCCAGTCAGGATCAGGTCCGCAAGAGGGGCTGCTCTGCCATCCAGTGCCAGGGTTCTCCTTGGGACGAGGTCGCACTCCTTCATGCGTTGAGTACCCAGGCGGAGTTGTGTCTAACTTTGTCATAGGTTTTCGTTTTTAATCTTATCAGACCCAAAATTCGTTATCTTCTGAAGTGTGAGGTTTTTCCTTCGAGATTCTTCTTTGTCTTACTGCATTTCTATTATATTTAACGCATAATTTTATTTCCTGTTTTGTAGTCATTCACATAGATTAATATACAATTTGGCAGAAATAAGTTCAAGGTACAGCAATAATGCATACATTTTTACTTTCTCTAAAGGAATGTCTCTTTGCTTAAAGGTTTGGGACCATTTCACGGGATCATTAATATTCAGTTCATCCATTTTAACAGGTAAACTTAAAATTTTTCTACCTTGTACCTAAGGACTTTCTGTAACCAAATCTTTGCCATTCCTATGCTGTCCCACAGATGCAGCCGTGATCCGCTCCACATGTTGAGTAGATTGAGTCCTTGACATTTTTTATGAGTGCATGTTCGTTTTTCAGACAAGTGGGTTTCATTAGTGTAGGTTTTTACATGCATGTAGCACGCTTTAATGTTTTTCACAGTCACATGGTTAGCCACCTTGTCTGCCCTTCTCTACCGCCTTGTTTGCTTTTTCCTGTAAGAGTCCCCTTCTACTTTATCATCATGCTGTTGATACCATTAGTATTGGGCTTGAGTTTTGCAAATGTTGAGGAATGAAGTCATGAACCAGAGGAGGAGGTCAGGAGAGTTTTTAGTGAAAATTAGAAGAGGAAGAGTAGCTCCTAGATTTTTAGGGGGGTCCTGGATGGGGAGGCTGCATTGTTACTTGGCTTAGAGTCACTCAGAGGTAAACAGGGCATAGACTCACTTAGTCATCTCGTGGTCACCTATTTCAAGTGACCCTGTGAAGTTAAAGAAAGGACCAGTTGGAACTTAGGCTCACTCTCTCGACCGCTTTACAAAGTTTTTACAGTAAACTGGGATCTTAGAAAGAACTGGTTACTTTGCATTATAATTTCCTCAGAACTCAGGAACTTAGTAGGGGTGTTCATATTGTCCTTTTAGAATGAGGGGCCACATTTCATGTTGCCTGAGGACTGGCTATTCCTGACCCGAAGTCCTAGTTTGCTATTTATATTTAAATTTTAATTGGTTGGGCTGACTACCCAATATTTTCTTTGTCCTCCCCATATCTAGCTGCCTCACTCAGAAGCTAACTCTATAAACTGTCTTCTACGCTGTCTTCTGTGTTTTGTTTTTGTTTGTTTATATTCCACATAGGAGAAGAAACTGCAGTGTTTGTCTTTCTGAGTCTGGCTTATTTTACTTAACATGATGATCTCCATTTCTATCCATTTTCCTACAGTGGTATCACAGTGGAGGATTATTCAGTCATAGAAAGGAACAGAAGAACAATATTCTTGGAGTTTTTAACCTAAACATATGTTTGGAGTCTGAGCTTCTCTGTCATAGACTTGAACAAAGTGTATTGGCTCTCAGGTAAAGCACCTGGCCACAGGAAGCCCTCTGCTGTCCTGAACAGATGAGACTCACCTTCCAAACACCATAGTTCTCATCTGTTCAAACCTGAGGACCGGTATGCAGTGAGGAGAGGCCAGCATGCTTGGCCTAGTGGTTAGGCTGGAGATGTTTGCGCAGCTCCCGAATTCTATGGTAGCTGTGTGCTTTCCTCAAGCTATCTTTTTGGAGGTAGATGACCGGAGAGGTGGGTCCCATCTGCTAAGCTGAGTGAGAGGTCCCTGTGGTGTGGGTCTCCTCCCCACAGGCGGGCCCTGGTCAGGCTGTCCTGGGAGCACATCCCACTGGCAGCCTCTGTGTGCTCCTCCAGCATCTCCTCCTGGGAGCACATCCCACTGGCAGCCTCTGTGTGCTCCTCCAGCATCTCCTCCTGGGAGCACATCCCACTGGCAGCCTCTGTGTGCTCCTCCAGCATCTCCTCCTGGGATCACAGCCCACCCGCTCATCTGAGCAGTGTTCCCACGGAAGGGAGTAGAAGGTAGCATGAGGTGGGGCTCTCCCAGGATGAGACTTGAAAATGCTGAAGGATATGCAGATAATTTGGTAACTTGGTACAGTTACTGTTATGTTTTCCTGAAGATTCTACATTCTCCCTGGGTCCAGTTTATTCATGTGTAGACTATGGTATTCTGATAACTTGAATACGTTTACTGACCTGTGATGAAGCTCTGTTTTTGGGAGTATGTTGGAATTCTCATCCTGTATTTATTATGTGGAATTATTTGATTCTCAAGAACATAATTATAAACTTGATCTTCATTGTCATTTATAGCTTATGTGGACATATAATGTTTAATTTTTTTTTTATAAAATGGTACAATATTTTAAAAATTTTTATTAGCACATGTTTGCAAGTCATGAAGTTTACAATCATCTTAGGGGTGGTTCTGTGTACATTCTACGGTTTATTTCTTTTTCTGGACATATAATGTTTTTAAATATGCATTTACCTAGTTCTTCTAATTCTTGACAAGTTAGCGTAAGTTTAACATATTGACATTTGACATTCCGGGCAGCAGTTTTATCAGAGCATGCTGATATTACACGATGATGAGATTTACGTTGGGAAATTGAAACGTGCAATTAATATATCTTAATCAGTTGCAGTCCTCTTTCCTTTTGTTTTCTCCCCTCTCTTGCTTATCGCCTTCTGTCTCCAGGAGTTACTTCTGGTTTCCTGTCCTCTATCCTGTGTGCATGCATGTACATATATATGTGTTTTTCAAGTTTCATAGGAGAAATCATGTGAAATATAATTTTCTAGTCTGGCTAATTTCACTGAACCTGATGATTTCTAGTCCCATCCGTTTTCCTGCAAATGACATAATTTCATTCTTTTTGTGGCTTTTGTACATGTATATTTATATCACATTTTTGATCTGTCCATCTGTTGATGGTCATCTAGGTTGTTTCCATAGCTTAAGTGTCGTGGATTGTGCTGCTCTAAATATAGTTATGCATGTATCATTATAGTATGCAGTCCTTAATTCTTTTGGGAATATATCTAAGACTGCTATATCGGGGTCAAATAGTATTTCTACATTTAGTCTTTTGAGGAATCTCCATGCTGATTTCCATGGTGGTTGTAGAAGTTTACGTTGCTACCAATAATATAGGAAGGTTCCTTTTCCCCAACATCTTTGCTAAAATTTTTTTTTGTGTGTCCTTGATGATGTCATTCTGGGTGGGATGAGATGGGATCTCAATGTAGTTTTAATTTGCATTTCTCTGTTGACTAGAGATGATGAACATTTTTTCATATACTTTTTGTCCCTATTTAAGAGGACATAGTTTCAGAATCATCCCAACTTGACCGAAGGAGGTACTGTCAGTAAAGCTGACGGTTGTAGCCTACTGAGGAACCTAACCATGCTTCTGCTCCTTTCTGTAGCGTATCCCCTCCTGAGTCTGCTCATCGACGAGGAAAGCAAGCAGCTCGTTACTGGGTGTGCCGATGGGCAGGTGAGAGCTGTAGAATTGCATCCCAGCTTGCGCACGTTGCTATAAGTGAACCTGTGCACTGAAGTCTGCTTCAGTGTCACTTCGGGTGTTTTTGTGACTTGAAGAAACAGTCGCCTCATGTGCCGTGATGGTACGGCTCTGCATCGCCATGTCACGGTGGGGGCCAGGGGTGTGATGACCCAGCACCTGTGCCCCTGACCCTGGTGATCTGCTGTTCTAGAAGCTCCAGCTAGGACTGCAGTATAGTGAAAGTTGAGAAGCACTCACATGAGTATAGCATCAACTTTAAATATTTTTGAAAACTAAAGATGTTTAACCTGCTTAAAAAAGTTTTTTATCTAAGCATTTTAGGCTTACTTCAGAAAGCATGGATATACATTTGGAGGCTAATTTTTTTGACAAAGTCAACTGCTGTTATTCTGTGCCTTAACACCCTGGTTGGAAGTACCCCTCGCTGGAGGCAGTGGCCTATGGTGCAGAGGAATCTGGGCATGAGCCTTGGGGACCTAGAAGGTGGGCATCTTGAGGAGACCTTGGTAATCAGGGTTACCACATGTGTGCGCTGGGCTGACCGTCCATCCTGACTGGTCCTCTGCGGTCCTCGCATCTCCTGAGGTAGGGCAGCCAGTGGAACAGAAGAACAGCCAAGCCATATCTCTGAGGGACAGCTAGGGACGTATTTCTTGTGACTTGTCTGCCTGAACTGTGTTCCCTTCAGCACTGTACTCTTTATTCCTCAATAGCACCGCTAAAAGAGATACTTTTCTGTGCATGCTTGCTTTCACAGCTTTGGGTTTTCAGTTTGATCGAAGGACATCATTACCGCCGTGTAGCCCGAGTGGACCTGAGGAAGAAAAGCGAGACTTTCATCACCAGGAGGGTGAAGTCTGGAGTGCACGGCCTGCCAGGTGCGTTGCTCGGGCCCATGTGGGGCCTCCTGAGTGGACACAGTGCTCACGGCACCTTGTGAGGCCTCTGAACACAGAGTGAGAGGAACGAGGACCAAGAATTTCTTGTTTAGGGGAAGCCCAGGCTTCTAACCTCAGACAATCACCTAGGCCCTGGCAGGCTGTGTAGTGGGAGTGGAGGTTGGGCTAGTGCAGATGAGGTGCCGCTGGGGGTGATGGGGCACGAGGCCCTGGGCTGTTGGTGTGGTAGTGGAGGTCTAGTCAGGACAGGCCTGCAGGCCTCAGGGCCTGGGTTAGGCGCACACTGGGGCTCTGCACAGGAGGAGCCAGGTACACCCTGCTGCCACCGCCAGGTCCTTACCACTTTCATGTGCATCACAGATGCCCCTTTGCCACCCACTCTACTGCCGCCTCCAGGTACCCCCTGTGTCCTGCACATTGCAAGCTGTCCCTCGCCTAGCCACCCCGGCATCACCTGCAGGTCCTCATCTGCCCACTGCGTGCCAGATGCCACCACCTCCATCCACCTAGCCACCACCTCCGGGCCCATCTCTCTCCTGCACGTCACAGGGGCTACTCCTCCCTCAAGCCTTTCCTTCAGTTTGTGTTTATTGTAGATGGCTTTAAACGATGTCTTTCTGTATTAGAGCAGAAATTACTTTCATGCACTATATATATTATTTGTCTTATAAATGACTATTTATAAATGATTATTTTTGAGTAAACCCCAAATCTATTTTAGAAAATATGGGATTGGCCTCTAAATTGACCATCTCCTCTTCCCCACTCCCTGTTTTCTTTTCTTTTCTTTTTTTTTTTTTTGGGTACCAGGAATTGAACCTTGCACATGCCAGGCAGGCGCTTATGCCGCTGAGCTATATCCCTGGCCCTCCACTCCCTGTTCTCTGAAATTTCATCTCTTACATATCTCTGGCTCTGGAGGATAATTTTTATCTTTAAACTTACACTTATATATTTAATCCTAGGTGTTTTTCTGGCTCACAGTTTTGTTATTCCAACCACATAAACCATTGCAGCATCTTGAGTCCGCTGTTTGTCCTTAAACTTGATTACTAGTCTAATTTTGCCTCTCAGTTGATCAGTGGACCTGCTCAGCAGGAGCGAGTGATCTGGACATGGGGACACAGCCTGAAGCAAGCAGACCTGTCCTGAGCCTCTCACCCTGCCACCTCCTCCACAGGCTGAGTTCTGGAAGCAGAGGGTATGTAGGTGCTGGGAAAAACCAGGGCGGAAAACCCTTTACATTGCTTCAGGGAACATCAATTTTTGGTTGTAAGAGTGATTAAAATAAAATGCAGTTACTTTTGTTTCCAACTATGTGTTCTTAGAATTGTATATTTTAAGATTTAGAGTGGGTGAACTTGGTCAGTTTTGCTTAAGTCTCAGTAACAGAAGAAATGAATCATTTTAAGTTTACTTACCAAATTTAGGCAGATTCTTACCTCTGTAACAGGCCTTTTTCTTAGAATGGAGCATGGTAGTCATACCCACTGTAAACCTCCCTTTTCTCCCCTGTGTCTCAGAGTGTAACCCTGGTGGCCTAGAGAATGAAATATTACTTGGAGATGAGACTTAGTCTGAACACTGAGAGGGCCAGAGGGGCTGTCTCCACTGAGACCACCCAGCGTCAGGGAGACTCTCAGGAGTAGCACTGAAGCCAAGAACTCTCTGGCTTTTTTCTAGAATATCAGTGTAAGGGAAAAAGCAGAAGAAAAACAGTTTGGGCAAGGAACTGTCTCAAGGCTGGGCAGTGTGTCAGGCAAAGGGAAGGACAATGGCCAGACACAACATGCCTTGCTAATCTAACATGGTATTGTGTAACCATGCACGATGGTGATGTGGTGGTGTGTAATCCTCAGAGCCTGTGTGCTTTTGCCCTGCGGTTTAACCATTCACTCTTCGGCCAAGGCGGCTACACCCATTTGTGCCATTTATTGCATATTTAAAATTAACCTCAAATGAATTGTATTTATTTATTTATTTCTGGGCTGGATAGAAATATTATAAAGGGGTAGCAAGATGAGGAAGCATTGCCTAACTGTGATTAAAGAACACCTGGTGTTTGTGTTCACCTCTCCCTCCAAAGCAAGCTTAGATAGCCCTAGAGATTATGAATTCAGCAAAAGAAGAGCAGGTTGTTCCTCTAGATGGCGGAGAGGGTTTCTTGTATAGTGCTTTTTTCATTAACATATATTATTGTACAAATTAATGCATGTCAATGTGACATTTCTATGATGAATGTGGGTTTGCAGGAAGAAAAATAAGAACTTGGGGCAGATTGTTCTGAACGGCCTGGTCCTGGGAGCCTCACGCCCTGCTGGCGGAAGCATCAGGGCTGGCTCGGGGACTGGGCGATAGGCTTGTGCTGTGGGCCGGTCCCTCGGCTGAGGTGCAAGGCTCCTCTGGCTCTCTCAGAGCGGCAGAGCTCTGGTAAAGATGCAGCTAAGGTTCCAGCACCTGATTTCTGCTCGCAGTGCCTACTCCGCAGCGTGGGGTGGTGCTGTGTGCTGAGCAGGACTCTGGGGAGAGAGCAGGCTGCCGGTAGCTCCACTGATAAGGCCGGCAGCCGGGAAGTGTCCTCAAGGTGGGCTGCAGGGGACGGCTGAGAGGAGGAACCGGTGGGGAGGGTGGTTTTGAGTGTAAGCCTGGCATTCTCTGAGGTAGGTTCATTGACTTTATTGATACCAACAGACCAGTATTTGCATTGTAATTAACTCTGCTACAGCGGGCCAATTAGTTTCCTCCCCAACTTGCTCCTCCCTTTCCAAACACAGCTGTAAGCACCATTAGGTGCAGTGCGTGCCATGGCATCAATCACATGCCAGGCCGCTTACCTGACCGAGTCCCCTCAGCGTGCAGCCCCCAGCTCCTCAGTAACCAGAAGAGGAGTAAAGCCACGTAGATCAGAGTTGAGTTTTGGTTAGTGTGGTCACTCTGAGTCACCTGTCTCCAGCAGACGCTAAGTGGGTTCCGAAGAAACACAGAACAGACCTCAAAAAGTAATCAGAAGTGACAAGAACCTGCAACTTCGGTGCGAAAGGAAATGCCTTGCAGGTTGTCCCCAGGTGGGAGCTCACTACCCACGGTCAGGGAGGTGAGGCTGCAGATCTGCAGAGCTGCGTGGAGTCAGGGCGTGATACTTCCTTTTCTTTCCAAATCAGCCTGTCTTCTGAGAACACCAGATGCCTGTGGGTGGGAAGCCCAACAGAGTTATGCATATTTAACTTGGCAAACTGTGAAGTGGAAGCTGTTTTACGTTTCAAAGGTGAGACCATAAGTTTAATCATCTCTGATATGAAAGTCCTGTAGATTGCCTGTTTTCTTGGGGTGCTGTTTAGCGTTGTAAAGACTGAGGGGGAGAAAGCCTCAGAATTTGAATTTGACCACGAGCCTGAGGCTCTCTGTTTGAGTCTCTCGTCCTGTGCCCTTTCCCAGTGTCTGTCCCCACTGGAGGGTTAGCACGGCTAGCCCAGCGCCTCCCTCCTGCTCCTCAGGCTGTTCCCGCGCCCCCCGCCCCTTCTGCACAGGGCCCGAGTAGCGGTCTTAAATTCCGTCCTGATTGCGTCACTTCCTCCTTAGACTTCCGAGCTTTCTGTGGTTCCTGTGGCGCTCGGGGTGGAGCAGTGTTCCGTGCGTGGCTTGGGCCCATGTCTTGCGTCCTCCGAAGCCCCTGCTTTGGCACATGCTCTGATAACTTGGCCCCTTTCCAGTCCCTGAGTTCTCCCGACCCTGCAGAGCATGTGGACTGTTCCGTGCTGCTCCTTTCCAGCCGGGGCCCCTCTGCGCTACCTGAGGTTCCTCTTTGACGTCCCGGGCTTCCTCCAGGGATGGGGGTGCTCCTCGCAAATTCCATTGTCTGCCCAGCTTTCTCACGGCCTCATTCCAATTCCACTTGCATGGTGTCACACCCAATTTCAGGCTTTTGTGCTGGGGCCCGTCTCTCCTGCCTTGTCTCACTTTCGCTGCTGGCTCAGTGCCTGAGGGGTGGTAGGCATTCGTTAGTAGGTGCAATGAGTCAGTGAGCAAGTAGCTAGTTCCTTCTACTTCTTTCTGAAGCATTGTCTATCATTTTTGAAAATTAAGATTTTAGGAGCCTCAGTGTTCAAGTTGCTGGCTCATGTGCAGTGACGAGCGAAACTATCAACCGGAAGGTCAGTCATAAAACGTTTCTTTGTTTAGATTCTGTCAAATGTCTTCATATATTTTTTGGCATATTGGGGCTTAAACATGCCAGACAAGTGCTTTGCCATTTAGCTACATCCTTACCCTTTTTAATTTGAAAGCAGGGTCTTGCTAAGTTTCTCAGGCTGCCCTAAACCTTGTGACCCTCCTCCTTCAGCCTCCTTGCAGGTGGAATTACAGGCGTGTGCCACCATACCTTGCTCTTCTGTATTTTTGATTTATACTTTCTGGAGCACAATATCATAATAACTGGCTTAGTAAATGAGATTTTCTTTGTGAACATTTTAATGAATTATATGATACCCTGCAACTACTCTTACCCATCATATAGCAGATTTGTACAAATGAAGCAGATTTGTTCATAAGCAAATGAAACAGATTTGTTAATAAGCTGTGTTCATGATTAAATATGAATGCAAATCTGTAATTTCCTTTCCATTCAGTGATGTTACTAATTATGTCACTACTGTCTCTCAAAGGCATATTGCTTACTCACATCCATGTTTGAGAATAAGATAGCTGTGTTAGAAATCAGCCCTGCCGTGCTGTGGAGGTCTCAACAGTGTCTCGGCCCTGGGGAAGCTCTCTCCGTGCTAGCAAGGTACAGTCTGGTCAAGCACAATGTTTCCATGTGAGTGGCGGTCTGTTAATAGCATTCTAGACTCCTTTCATGTTAATAAACAAAGGTGAAATTTGTAAACACAACCATACTGACCCTGTATGAAACAAATTATTGTTCATACCATTGCTTCTATCTTGTTTAAGAAGTGGTTCATAGTTTAACACAAAATAGTACCTCATTTTAGAATAAAACATAAATTATAAAATGGCACTTTTATTAAATATATTAATATTTTTCTTTAAGGATAGGAATAATCTTAATAGTTTTTATTTCCAAATATTGTATAACCATATCTGTATGAATTAATGATTGTAACTGTCCTTAATGTGTGTTTCATTGAAATAATTGTGTCATATCATTATTCTCCTAGTATGGTTTTATTTTTTTATTTTATTTTTTTATTTTTTTAAAAATTTTTTTGGTTTTTCTCCAGTACCGGGAACCGAACTCATGACCTTGTGCTTGCCAGGCAGGCGCTTTGCCGCTGAGCTAAATCCCCAGCCCTATTTTTTTATTTTTTATTCTATAGATTATAGAAACTAACAAAACAATAATGAAGAAAAATCAAAACAACACAAAAACAACAAAAATGATACATGACCTCAAAACAAAATGATAGGAATTTTTTATTGTTCTCCATACTGTTTTGTTTATGTGTTTTTGTTATTTTGGTTTTTTTCTTTTCTCTTTAAAATGGAAAACAAAATTTATATGTATATTCAAGGATAGCTGGGATAGGTGTATTGCTGAGGTCTGTGGTTTATTGAAAGGAACAGTCAATGCTTAAAATTTTCTTTGTTCTTGACCAATTTTGCATGCTTTAATTGGGTAATCATAATAACTGGTCTGAAAACAACAATATGCAGTATAAGAACTATTGTTGAACTCCAACCATCTTGTATGGTGAAGCTCTGTATCATTTCCAATTTTTTTTTTTTTCTATTACTTGTTACTGTCTTTGATTGTTTGATCAATCTTACAGTCTTACATCTGGTGGACTGAGCAACTTCGTTGAGTATGGTTTTATTTTTATTTTAGCTCCTGTGTCCTACCAACTTCTCCACTGTACTTTGGAACTGTTAAGGTGAAACGTACTAAACCCGCTACCCAAAAACAACCTGGTTAGTATAACACACTCTGAAATTTAACACGTAGGAAATTAGTTCCTGTTATAGTCCACATTGCTATATTGCCTGTAGATTCATATCTGTCAAAAACAAATCCAGCAGTTTTTTCCTGCCTTAGCATCCTCCTTTTGTTGCTTGTTGTCTGTGCTGGGGGCTATGCTTGTGCTCCTTTCCTGCCTGGGTGTCATCTTTAGAGTTGGGTTCTGTGCTCCGGCCCTGAGGGCTGTTCCTGCAGTGGCCAGTGCAGGGGTGCTGCAGCATGCACGTCACATTCTCCCTCCCTACAGACTTCCGGTTCTGTACTGTTATACAGGTTAGTGGGTTTTATTTTGGAAGATTCTAAATGCACATAACGTACTTTGATCATTCTCACCCTCCCAAATTTCCTTGCCCCATGCTCCCCCAGTTTCACGTTTTAGTTACAACATATATATTTTGCTCACATCACCCCTATACCCACCCTTACAACCCCTGTCTTCCCTCTTCTGCCTTCCTCTTGTCTAACAGTAGTGTCCTACATCTGGCCCCAATCTCATTCTATCAAGATTAGCAGTAATTCCTTGCTTCCTTGTCTTAGCCCATAATAAATTATTGCTGATTGTCTCAAGGAAAGTTTTTCATTGGTTCTAAACAGCAGACAAACCATCCATATATTGTTTTTTTCAAAGAAACACTTGAAAAGTTAACTTCATAACGTTTGTATGAGCCGCTTTCCTGTGGATGAAATATCTGACACTCATATTTAAAGGAGAGATTTATTTTGACTCACGGTTTCCAGAGGATTGACCCCATGGTTGGTTGGTTCCAAGGCAGCGGTGGCATGGTGGAAGGGTGTGGAGGAGGAGAGCTGCTCTCAGCCAGGAAGCAGCGAGGAGAGGGAGGAGCCAAGGTTAGAGATGCACCATCCAAACGCACCCCTTCGTGACACTCAGACCTGGCCCCAACCCTAACATCGCCCTGGGCCCTGAACGCATCAGTGGATCCATGCACTGAGCGGCATCGTGATCCAGTTACCGTCGAAGGCCACGTCTCAGAGCACGTGAGACTTTTGGGGGACATTTTGAATTATTAAGAATCATCAATAATTATTTGTTTCCCCCTTCAGTAATCACTATAAACCCTTAATCAGTCTCTTACTTGACCTAATTAGGGTCATGGCCCTCAACCCACTTTCACATTCCTCTTGTGGGTACACACCTGTGTGTCCCTATGGGAGCCCTTCCTGGACCTCACCGTGGTCCAGGAGTTTATATTTGTAATCCCATGGAAAGGTATTGGAATTCTAAGAAGTTAATTCCAACCTACCACTTCCAGCGTAACCCATGGTGAGAATAAAGACACTAAAGCGTGTTTGTAGTTGTGGGGAGCCGAGGGGCCCTAAGTCCAGTCAGAACAATGGTTAACTGGAGCAAAGTTCTCGACCCAGGACTGAACCAAGTTTTATTAATTCATGAAGAGGGGCGTGGCTTGGGGATGAGTGACTGCGAGAGTGGTGGGAAGTACATGAGTGCCGTGAGCTGGGCTAGGCAGGAGACCTGAAATCACATCTGCAATATGCAGAGAGAGATATGCAGAAGGAGTAACTTGCACATTACAGATTGGGGCAGTATCTAGTGTTTTGGGGTTGGTACTTCAGTTCTGATGTGTAATCGTTGTGCCCTGAGATATCACGGCTTCTTTCTCAGAGCTAAGTCCCCGCCGACAGCATGTGTCACTCGGCCTAGCTCACACATACTACTTGGAAGCTATAGCCAGGGAATCACTGATGTCACATTGCTTTAAAGACTGCACATCAGCACTTCGCTAGACCCATTTGCATTGCTTGCAACCAGTTGAGGGGATAAAGAAATATCCTAGCCAGCTCTGTACATATCAGTACGTGGAAGTACAGCCAGGTGCTCTTCTTTCAAGGAGAGCCATCCAGGTGGTTCTCCACATGTCCCTCAGCTTTCGTGAAGGTGCGCCCTCCTCTGCCAAGCAGCCTCGTGACCTGGCTCCTGTTTGGTCTCATGTGTTCCCCAGGCGCGGGTTGCGTCATGTCCCACCTCGCTTGAATTTCTGGGCCTCGCCACTGAGGCACCTGAAGCTCCTTGTTCTGAGGACCAGGAGGTCATTAAAGCTATGTATTGATCGCCTGTGGAGCTCACAAACCCACCCTGGTGCTCGGATGGACCTTGGCCCACGTGAGGTGTTCATTGTGCTCTCTGTTCTGTAGGGTCACTTGGTTCGGTGGGGGTGTGGTCAGGCGATCAGAGTTAAAATAGTGTCAGAAACAGTACCGAATGTCTTTTCTCAAAGTACTGTTTTTAGAATCACTCAATATTATGCAATTACCCTTTTTAAAGCTACATTCTAATATACAGAATAGTCATCCCAAAAACCAAGTGTTAAGTTTATAAAAAGCTAATTTTGCAAAGATTTTTGAGATTTGTAAATATCTTTGTTAAGTTTATTAGATGTCAAGATTTTTATTCACTGGACATGCGGTGGGAAATGTTCGTGTTAAAGACTAGGTGAGTTTCATTTCTATCAGAACCCACTGGTGCAGCTGTCAGGAGCTTGTCTTTGTAGTTCTTTTGCATATGTTCAGCTGTTCTTGTGAGTACCCATGGCGGGTCCCTGCTCATAGAGATCCTCACTGGCCTGTGGCTCTGCT
>NW_004955411.1:3969737-3986885 GCF_000276665.1 Chinchilla lanigera
TAGCAGTTTCCCTGTGGCCAGTGTGGTGCCCGTGGAGCACTGGAAATGTGTAAGCATGTTCAGTGTAGGGAAATTTAAAGAGTGAGAGAAAATTGTGTGGGATTTTCTGTTTTGTACTTTTGATTTCCTTTATTTCATCTTCTTTGGCTGGCATGGACTGGTTTAACTCTGTGGTATGGAACCTTTTAATGTCATAGGTCAGAAACTCATTTTTGTGTGAAGTTTTCTGCTTTTAAAAGGCTAGCTTCCTCTTGTGCTTATAGTGAAATTGTAATGTTCAGTATTTTCTGCCACTTTGAAATTGTTTCAGCAGTTGTGCAGAGAGTCACAGAGGACAGACCTGTGGTTTTCCACACTAAAGTCAGGTCATCTGGATATGCACTGGCACCACAGTGAGTACGGGCTTTCGCGTTGTTCATGTAAATAGCAAAGCAGAGCTTCAAGGGTATTGTAGATGCAGCTGTAAATGTGTCCTCAAGAGTCACACTGCAGAAAGGGGAGACAGAGGTACCAACAGGAGTCATAATGTGGAGGGTTAGACCGCGGAATGCCAAGTCACTGCAGTGGTCGCAAGTGCAGCGTTCATTGAATGGTCACTACAGTATGTACTGGCCTCTGTTCAGTGACTGAGTTTTTGCCAGATGATAAGGCAGGTTCTGGTGGGTAAGAAGCTGATGGAGAGAGCAATGATGGTTTCAAATGGTTTAGGCCCCTAAGGCCTAAATCACAAGAACTTTCTTGGAACACAGCTTTGCTTTAACATTGGAGAGTTAAAATTTGGATACTCAGAACTACAGGCAGCAAGTCTGATTGTGGGAAGTTGTTCACAGTCAAGGAAACATGAAACAACATGGTAGTTAGGGCAGCTACAGCAAGGTCCTGGAATTTCCTAGTCTTTCACGGGGCTTGGATTTCTCAAAGGGAGATCCTTTCTTTTAAAATGGAGCTACACCGTCCTGTTCCTATTCTAAGTCCTAGACCTTTTTGTGGCCTTGACATAGTGGCCAAAGCTGCTCTGTTCCCTTGAAGCCCTCCTGGGGTCCCTGGACTTTGACTCCTTGTGTAGGCTGTCTAGGCTGACTCTGGTTGGGAGGGATGGAAATACGGATTGAGGGATAGAGAGATGGAGAGGAGGGTGGAGGGAAGGATGGAGATGGGGATCGAACCCAGTCAATGCTAAACAAGTGCTTCACCACGAAGGTACGACTCAGCTCTTTTGATTTTTTTTTTGTTTTCTAATTTTGAGACAGTCTCAAACTGGCCTTGAACTTGTGTTTCCTCTGTCTCTGCCTCCTGTGTAGCTGGGATTACAAGCATGCACCACTGTGCTTAGCCTATAGCTTTCTTAGGAATTTAGAAGCTTAGTCTTTGAAAGTGATATAAAGGTTTTCTTTCCACAGTTTAACTATGTTTTCACCAAAGACTAACATCAAGAATGATGGTAGAAGATCTTTAAAATGCAAGAACAGTTCTAAACGGTATGTAATCTAGTGTGTGGGTTTGAAGTAACTTTGGAAGGTCTGCCTTGTGACCAGCAGGGACTGGCCCTGACTCTGTGTGAATAGATGCTTCTTCAGATGCTGGCCCATGTGTCTGAACAAGAGAGCTTGGGGCCGTCTTGGGCTCTGTCTCGTGCTTGAGTTTAAGATTATGTCGTGGAGAAGGATTTGGGGTACTGATTTTAATGTTCATTTTTATGTGCATTTTATCTACAATTGGATAGTTAATACCTAACAGAAACACTTAATGAAATACTGATTTTTTAATTAACATGTATTAATTTTACATACTAATGAGGTTCAGTGTGATATTTCAATATGTGCATACTATTTCCACTGATCCCAATTTATCCTTTCTTTATCTGTTCTTCTCACCCACCTCCCAATTTGTAGCAATCACTATTCCATGTCAGCTTATTTTTTAATCTTCTACATGTGGGAGAGAACAACCAGTATTTGGATTTCTGTGTCTGGCATATTTAACTTAACACAATGTCATTCAGTTCCATTCATTTTGCTGCAAATGATTTTGATTCTTCTTTATAGATGACTAGTATGCCACTGTGTTTATATACCTTATTTTCTTTACCTATTCTTTGTTGATGGGTATGTATGCTGATTCATTTAACTATCTGAATAGTGCATAAGCACACAGATACCATTTTCTTTGGATATCTGTCCAGAAGGGGCTTAGTTGTATAATATGCTAGATCTATGTTTAATTTTTGAGGAACTTCCATACTGGTCTCCATAGTGGCTATACTAAGTTTTCCATGAAGAGTGCATGGAAGTTCCTTTTCTCTACATCCTTGGCAGCATTTGTTATTTTTTGCTTTTTTGAAGATAGACATTGTAAATGGGGTGAGATGCTACCTCCACTGCACTGCCAGACACATGCAAGTACAGCATTATGAACATGATTATAAACATTTATGATTATGAACATGCATCGTATTTGATAATGATGACACACACTGCTACTGGTTTATATATTCACTTGGACTTGTTATTTTAGAGTGTTCTACTTATGTAAAGCAGTTTATTGTAAAGGAATTGTCATTTGTGCTGGTAGTAGCCTGTGTTTACTGCATCTCTTCATTGGATATGATCTAATCTCATTTTGTTTTGTTCATCATGGGCCTGGGGGCAGTGGCTGTCCCATCACTATGCTCCTATCATTGGTCTGGGTGGGTAGTCAGCTCTGCCTGTAGGTGTGGGTAAGCATGGTCCATGACATTCACAGTGTCAGAAATTGTCTAATAATGCATTTCTTAGAACATAACCTCACTCTCATGTCATGCATGGTTGTATACCTTTTGGGGCAATATGGAATGCTAGTCTATTGCAAAGAGTTGTTGCATGAGTTTGAATATAAGAGTTCATATTTTAAGGATTAATGGAATAAAACTATACATATATGCAGGGGCAAATCCACTTTATTTCTTTTATTTTTATTTCTTTTTTTTTGGTTTTTCTCTGGTACCGGGTACCGAACTCACGACCTTGCGCTTGCCAGGCAGGCGCTTTGCCGCTGAGCTAAATCCCCACCCCCCATTTATTTTTATTTCTGTCCTCACTTGAAATCTCTCTTGGTTTTTATTTTCTGACTTTTTAAGTGAGGAATATCCTTTGGAGAATTCTCTACCAAGCAGACTGAGCAAGCAGGTGGCCATGGCCCAAGAGCCAGCTGCCGTGAGCTGCATCCAGTTCTCAGGTAGGTGAATTCTAGGGGGAAGCCCCTGTCTCCCTCTGTCCACTGTTCTATCATGAACATGTTTTCAACTTGGATGTTGAAGTTGCATGGTCAAAGTATAGTCCAGAGCAGAGCGAAGCTGTCTGCACTTGGTGCCACCAGGATAGGTGCAGAACTCTGCTCCAGCATCGATACCCAGGACACACTCCCTGCTCTCCTCTGCACAGCCTCTGCACACACACACATTCTTCCAGGACCGGAGTTAGCAGACAGTTGTCATGATCCCTTAGAGACGTGCCTCTGGCTCACAAAGATGCCGCATGCTGGCCTGTGAATTGAATCTTCTTCTCACAGACCCTCAGCTAGGCTGTGTCCCTCAGGGGCTATTTCTTGATTTCCCTCATAGCTGGTCTGTTCCTTATTAGTGTTTGAAAGCAGTTAGGAGGCAGCTTGTGAGGGTTAGTGCAGCTTCATGTGGGTTAGACGCAGCTTCGTTTGGGTTAGTGGTGATGACCCTATGGCACACATGCTGCAGCCAGCTGTTATAATTGAAAGCTCTAAAAGGTTTGCTGTCACTGGTCTAGGTAGTTCCACTGTAAACTCTTTGCAAAAGTCAGGTGTGCTGACAGCTGTGTTGTGCCTTTGCCTTCTGTTTCCTTTCATAGGTTAGGACATTGGTATAGATCCACAAGTCTGAGTATACAGAGGAAATCTAAGTTTTATTTCTGTCCTGTTTTAGGGAAACAGCTGCAAGGCTGAATAAGTCCCCTAATCAGTCTTTTGGTATGCAACAGGATGTGCCACAGAGTAGGGGGGATACTGGGTGGAGGGTGCTCTAGCCCAGCTCCAGCTGTGCGCCAGACCTGCAGCCTGAGGCTCAACTTGGACTCTGGTTTCAGTTCTATAAACAGAGGGTAGCAGCAATAATGGTGGTGGCTGCCTCATGTGGTTCTGAGGAAGTGAGGTCCTTCCGAGGGGTGACATGGGTCTTGGAGCCTGGCAGCCCCTCCGTGTAGGGTGGTGGATATTTGAGAGAGCTGGTGAGCCTTGCTGGCGGCTGTTTCAGATCCCTCCCTACCTGAGAAAATGAACATGAAGCTACCTAACAGTGGGGCTCTCACTGGTTAGGATTCTATAAGAGTTTTTTTGTTTTTAAACAGGAAATGGACAGTGGTTAGCCTGTGGTTTAGCCAACCATCTCTCCTTGGTTTTGGATGCCAGTCTTAGTGGAACACCTGCTGCTTTTTCAGGTAAAATGTGTCTTGCTCCTAAGGAAGGTGAGTTTAAGGGTGGCCTCAGGGATTCTGGCTGTCGCAGCTCAGTGTACTATGTCTTCTTCCCAAACCACAGCACAGAACAGAGGCCTGGGTGGGGGAACACAGAACGGTATGTGCTGCTAATTCCCACAGCACCGAGCCCTGGCACTAAGCAGAGCATATGCACTTTGGAGAGAAAATCACAGCCACCTTCATAGCCAGCACCCAGAGGCTGGGAATTGTGTTTTCATTCATTTCTGCTCTGATCTTTCTAAGTTCTTCCCTTGTACTAGCTTTGGATTTTTGTTTTGTTCTTGAGTTTCTAGGACTTTGAGGTATATTATTAAATTATTTAGTTAGGCTCTCCTTGTTTTTCTCACATGGGCACTCACAGGGATAAACTTCCATGGAAGTACTGCTTTCAGTATGTCTCAGGTCCTGAGATATCGTATTGGCCTAAGTGTTTGAGTCTAGGAACTTACTTGATTTCTTCAGAGACCACTGGTTATGCAGATGTATATTGTTTAATCTCTCTGTGTTTGTATAGTTTTTATGGTTTCTTTTTCTATTGATTTGTAGTTTTATTGCACTGTGATCTGATAATATGCATAGGGTAGTTTTCACTCTTCTGTATTTATTTAAGCATAATTTATAGGCTGGTATGTGGCAGTAGTGCTAGCTAAGAAGTACCTCTGATTGTGTTGGGAGATGAGGAAAGCAGACAGACCAGTGGGGCAGGGAGGTCAAGCAGTTTGCTGGATTCAATACCAGCACTTTCGGACCCAGCCCACTCCAAAAACCACATGCAATCAGCCTGTCTTCTCTCTGCCGTAGGCGGGGGATCCCCTCATCCTTTCTGAGCTGAGCTTAAACTCAGGGCATCTGTAACTAGCCTTCCCCCTTCTCCATGACTGTCTCTTGTGGCCATTTCCCACCCAGTCATTAGGGTGACCCTGGAAACCCTAAAATGCAGTTATTCTGTGGTTTCTGATTCCCAGAATAGCTCCATCTATAGCTCCAAAAAATCAACCCTTCCTCAAAATGTCTCCTAGTTGAACACTTTCAAATATGGTGGGCTTTGCACTGGATTTCTTCTCCAAGACTAGCCTACCATGTGGAAAGAATCACTTTCAGAGTGAAACCCCATTCTATTTTTGCAGTTTACAGTAGCTCTGGGCTGTCTTGGGGCCAGCAGTTCTAGTTCAATCTGTTGTTTTTCCTTGGGGCTGCGGACCCTCTCCTGGTCTAGCAGAGACAGGCCCCTCCCCAGGAATTGGTTCAGGACAGGTGTCATGGAGAGCTCTAAGGCTCTCTGGCAGAGATGTGGGATGCTGTACCTGTTCCAGGTCAGGCATTTTGGAAGTTGAAACCCAACTAAGATGTCACTACAGACTGTGGAGTAGGATAACAAGTAATCTTCATAAAGGGTGACATTAAGCCAGAGCACCCTGCTTTCTGTTCTCAGGTCCCTCCTGTCTGAACCTTAGCCCCTCTCTGTGTGTGGTGTGCACACTGGAGCTCTATTCCATGTTCTGTCTGTCCCATGTACTTCACTGGTTATCTCAGTGCCCCTTGTCCAAGTTTCTTGGTCCTCTTTGTCCTCTACCTGAAGTTTATCGAGGCCTCACACACACTGCGGAGAAGTGGTCGTCACAGCAGGAGCAGAAGGCCTTTCTGTTTTGTTCTGGCAAGAAGATACACCTTCGGACAACACATTTGATGACAATAAAAAATCTGAGAAGAGAGGAGGAGAAGGGGCCTGGTGTGGTCCCATATAGGCGACCCATTCAGTTGGATGTGGAGCGCGCCCCAGCTCATGCCTGTGGTACACCATGGGGCTGAGCCATGCCATCTGAGGGTCCTGGGCTTGTGCGAAAAGGGGCGGCCCCTTCCAGTGGGTCCATAGGTAGCTTTGTTGTGCTGGGAGTGGAGGTCAGTCCTTGACCCTCTGCATGTGGTTAAGGAAAGACAGGCCCCCACCTTGTGGTGCCGGGGCAGGCAGAGGGCACCTGCTCAGTTTCTACATTGCTCAGGCTTGTACCTGCTCAGGTGGGCTGCAGGTGCTGTGACGGCAGATGATCAAGAAGAGATTGTTCAAGCCCAAGAGTCACTGCTTGGTAGGGCAAAGCTGGGAAGTGACTGCAGGTGTCTTCCTGGAGAGAGGCGAAAGAATTGCGATGTGGTGTGGGATGTCCATGAGCCCCGTGGCTGGCCACGGAGCTGCCCCGAGGTCAGGCAGAGAATAGGAAGGTGAGGAAACGTGGGTGATGCTCAGCGAGGCTGTTGTGGATGCTGGCTCCTCACTGCTAGCCGAGAAGCCCAGGTGGCGACCTTGAGCTTTCTTCCCTGGGCCTGCTCCTTGTTAAAGAGGCCACTGCCATGCACCAGGGGGCAGCAAAGTCACAGAAGATAATACTATTTTGCTCAGTGGATTTTAGTCCCCTTTTTTTTTTTCCAGTTACAGACTTATTTTTAAATCTTCTTGGGTTTGTCCACTTGTATTTTGGTGATCTCCTGGCCGATGTGATAGGGTGATATATACATAGTCTGATCTTTAAATTATCGCGTGTGACTCAGGCAGAGGGCCTGGCAGTGGCAAGCTTCTATGCATCATCACTCAATGCCTAAGTCCTGGCAAAGGTGGGGTAATGTAGCAAGTCTAGGGTCATCAGCCATCTGGATGTGATCTATGCTATGTGTCTTTTTCGCACACCTCCTTATCCCTGCCACTGTCCCTCCGATACACTGGCCCTGGGTGGATCACTAAAACACCATCTCTGCCTTCTGCTCCTGCCTCTCCTGCTCCTCAGGGAACTCAGGTGGTGGCATCTGAGGACACTGAAGCAGGCTGGCCTCGCTTGTCTCACGGCCCTGTTGAGAGGCTCTGAGTACAGGACAGAGTTGCACCCAAGACCACGTGTTCCCATCCCCAAACAGGATGGGTGCAGATGGAAGGAGGGATGCTAGACAGAAAAGCTGAAAAGGCAAGTGGAAGTTGCTGGGCTCCTTGGGCCCCAGCACCCCAGTGTCACAACACACAACCAGAGTGGGTGCCTGGGAAACCAACCCCCGAAACAGCCATGTTACAGACGGTAGTCTATGTGTGAGAATGCTCAGGGGAACTTTTGGACTTCCTCCATTACAGTAAAAGTAGTTCTTTAAAAGATAGATAAATTACCTAGAAGTCCTCTGTACTGTTTTCTGACATTGTATTTTATAACGTTCCTTTTTAAAAGCACATACAGATACACACATGATCTTGAACCTCATATTTTAAGAAATATGAGGTTTCAGAAACACCTCCTTGAGAAGCTGTGTTGATTGAACCTCTAAGTAAAGTGTCATCTTGGGGCAGTGGCTCTGTTGGTGTCACCGTAGCTAGGAAACAACTAGGAAATGCCACCATGTGTGTTATTTCCTTCTTGAAGAAAGGCAGTGTAGGTGTTTCTTGACAAAGTGCAGACAGGTAGCACTCTTGGTCCTCTCTCCTCTTCCTTGTTAGGTCATGACGGAGCTGTGAGCTCCATCTGCTGGAGCCATGACGGGAGGTGGCTGCTCTCTGCTGCCCGGGACTGGACTCTGAGGGTGTGGTCAGTTCGCAGGAAGGAAATCATGCTGCTTCTGGTAATGTATGCCCTGTCCGGTGAGCAGCTCTGTGGTAGGAGCACTGTCCAGCTGGGAGGGACTTTGGAGGGCCCGCAGTTACCTTGATCTTGATGTTGGGAACTGGACATAAACCAGGGGTATGCGTCACTGCAGTAGAAATTGCTGAGCGGTTCAGTAGTTTCTTACATGCACTCATTCACACATGATCTGTGCACCCACATGATAGATATACAAACATACACTGTATATATATGTAAATATAGTTAACTGTGGTCTGTGAATAACAAAACAACGCTGAAATAATCAAATAATTTGAAATGCAAATTATTTATTTTTGTAGTAATAATAGTGGCTAAGAATATATTATGCAAAAAGTATATTTTAGGGAGTAAAATTAGTTGTTTTAGACAACTTATGTGAGATTATTTAGAAATAGAAAAGAATGAGAAAGCAGAAAAAAATTACAAAAATCTTACAACTAAGAAAGGAAAAAAGACAATAATAGGAAACTCAGTTTCAATTAATGAAATTATGTCCTGGTGCTTGTAAACACATAAATGGTGAAATTTTCAAAGGTATTAGTATTTATTTTCTTTTTTGATGTGTATTAAATTTTTTGGGGGGTTTTTAACATAAAAAAGAAGGCAGACAAATACATATTACATTAAGATGACCAAAGCTTAGTTATTTGAAGAAAAGACAATATATAACTACAAGCTTTGGAAAAGTTATATTTCTAATGAAATGGGGCATCAAAAAAAGCTAAAAAGGTAACTTATTAAATGCCTACAAATTTTAAGTTGTTCTAAATTTAAAACTGGGTAGCTTCTCTAAAGAGAAGATTGTACCATTGTACCATACTGTATTTAAATGATCATGGTTATTTTTCAAGTCTTTTGTATAAAAATGGTGCTAAAATAAACAGAAGAATGCTGTATCTGGCAATTATTTAAATAAATTGCTAGCCACTAATTTTATTTTATTTTATTTTAAAAATTAAAAAACTGACAAAACAACAATGAAGACAAAATTAAAACAACACAAAAACAACAAAAACAATACATGATCTCAAAACAAAATGATAGGAATTAGCAGTGGTTGCTATATTACATACTGTTATCTTCAACAAAGTTGCTCAGACCACCAGACATAAGAATGTAAGCTTGATCAAACAATCAAAGACAGTAACAAGAGGGGCTGGGGATTTAGCTCAGCGGCACAGTGCCTGCCCAGCAAGCGCAAGGTCGTGAGTTCGATCCCTGGTACGGGAAAAAAAAAAGACAGTAACAAGTAAAAAAAAAAACTGGAAATGGTGCAGAGCTTCACCATACAAGATAGTAGGAGTTCAACAATGGTTCTTATACTGCATATTGTTTTCAGATCAGTCATTCTAATTGCCAAATTCAAGCGTGCAAAATTGGTGAAGAAAAAAGAAAATTTTAAGCATTGACTGTTCCTCTCAATAAACCACAGACATCAGCAATACACCTATCCCAGCTCTCCTTATATGTACATATAAATTTTGTTTCTCATTTAAAAAAAATCAAAATAACAAAAACAAATGCATAAACAAAATAGCATAGAGAACAATAAAAATGATACAGAATTTCAAAACATGGTGATAGGATATTAACAATGGTTGTTATATTACATAATGTCATCTTCAAAATGGTTGCACATATAACCAGATACAGGAATGCAAGATTGATCAAACAATTACACATTAACAGTTCCTTTCAATAAACCAACAGATATTAGTAGTGCAGTTATCTTAGTTAACCCTGGGTATATGTATGCACATTTTTCCCTCTTCCTTCTTTTTTCTCTCCCCTCCTTCATCCCAGTTGATCCTAGCCACTAATTTTAATAAAAATGGTCTGAAGAATTCTGCCCATAAAATGAATTCTACTATTTCATGTGTTACCTTACTAAATAAAAATTTAATTAAGGAGATAGAACAACAATACATGTGTTTTCTGTAGATTTATTCAAAATTGTTACTATTTTATGGATTTCCCTAAAGACTACATAAACTGGGGCCTAAAAGTATAGGTAATGTGGTTTGTTGAGAAACAAGCATAGTTAAGACTGTCTACTTAGAATGCAGATTATTTTCCTGCAGAGTAAATAACAAGAAAAAATATTACACATTCTGTCTCCACTTAATAAAGGAAAGAGTATGTTTAGTTAACAAGTGAGTACTTCTTCATTATTGAAGTCAAATCACAAACAGCAACTTTGTCTACAAAAACCCCAATATCCCTTATTATAGACTGTAAGAATCAAGTGTTACATCTAAATATAACTTCAAAGAGGAAATTAAAATTAGCTTCTGGAAAATTATGAAATGGTTCATTCCATTCAGGCTGGTAGCAAATTTTTTATTCATTAAATGGCAAGATAAGCAGAAAGAACAGTTGAAAAATAAGGATCAGACACCCTCCTCTTCATACACCAAAAGATGATTGACATACTCAGAACTTACCAATTCATGCAGGTCAGTGTTCCTTACAATGTCATTATCATCTGGAGTGAGCTGGACAGTTTCATTAGTAAACTGAGGATCAAAGTTGTCCAGACTGAATTCCCCCAGAAAGTTTTGATTTAAATGGAGATACCATCTGCTTTTGGTCCATCGTATCCCAGTCAGCATTTTGAAAGAAGGGATGCTCCTGAATATCCGCAAGTCCTCTTTGAGGATGACAAGCCGTTCATTCCTTCGCGTCCTTGTTGAGAAAACTCTCCAGGACACTTGCAGCTTTTACAGACAGAGAGAGAACATGCCAGGTGAATTTTTCTTTCCAAAATAACTTGCAAGAGAGGGTTTAGTTTTCATAAGGGTTATCAGAGCTTTCAACAGTATGAAATGGAGACTTTCCAACCATCATCTCAAACATTAATCCTCTGAGAGTCTACCAGTTGACACTGAAACCATAATCTCCTCTTGTAATTTCTAGAGCAAGGTAGTTAGGAGTATCTCACAAAGTGCTGGTCATGTCTCCTGGCTGTAATCCTTCCTCACACATACAATCATCAGTGAGTTTAATGTGCCTTTCTGTGTTCAGTAAGAAACTGTCTAGTTTCAGATTTCTAAAAACTATCCCTTGCTCGTGAAGATAATTGAATGCTAAACTGATTACTGCAGCATAGAACCTGGCCTGAGGCTCAGGAAGTATTCCTCGTTGCTGCATACAAAACATTAGATCTCCTCCCTTTACATAGTCTAGAACAAAACCAGTCTGCTGTCTGAGAGCACGAACGCAGTCCAACAAGAAAAGGATGATTCGATGCCTGCTCCAAAGCGTGCTTCTCTGTCTATACCTGATCAATGTTGACAAGCTCTTTTTTCACAACTTTCATTGCATAACTATGACCTGCTTTTTAAAAATAAAACCAATAGTACTTTCATATAACTTCCTCTCCCTGTTACCTGGAGCAAATTAAAGTTCCAAAGACCTAAACTGCACGAAGCTTTGCCACTTTCCCTGGGGTTCACTGCCTCCTTTTCTTCACCAATTTGGTCCAGACCCTCAGGATTTGAAGGATTACGTGGAATTACTGTCTGTGCAGGGTTTGAAAGCACAGATGTTCGATCCGGTGATATCACGGGCTCTGCACATAACGCTGCTGAGATTCAGGTGTGACAAGTTTGTGATAAGAGTTCACAGTCCATACACTTGTACATCTGGTGTCCAAGTCCCCCTGTTTAGTCTGTGCAGATGGCACAATGAGCATGCCTGCTGAAACATTTGTGTTGAAGAGTGTGGCCATTTGCACAATAAATCAAAGAGCTGTGTACCTTTGTGGTACATGGACTTATCTTATCCTGGACAGAGGTTTTCAGGATGTCCTGGTACATAAGGCGGTGCATGAATTAAGAGTTCAGAACCCTAGTTTAGCTCAGGAATCCCAAAGTCTTCTTACCCACCTGAGGTGATACAGTACACAGGTCTCCTTCCTCATCTACCGATTTCATGGTGAAAAGCTGTTCATTGTCAAAAGAATTTCATACTTAAACTTCATCACAAGGCCCCCAAAGAAGATGGAAGTCTCAAAATGTGTTATCATGGTATTTCTTCCCATCATCAGCACCTGTTGAGTAGAGATGTGGGTCATGGAGGTGCTTGGGAAGCAGGGACCATAGAAGGACTGGTTGCACAGAAGTCTGCACCAAGGGCTCCATGAGCGAATGTGGCCTGACTGCCTTCACAAACCACACTGGCTGGACTTCTTCAAGGCTCCCTGACAAGTTATGTCCAATAATGGTGGCTGGTCCTGGAATGGATGTACACGAGGCTTCGCAGTGTCTCTTGGGGGATGGAGGCTGTGACTCCTTTGATGTTCTAGATTTCTTGTGGCTGGCTCTGGGGAGGCCTGGGTATCTTGTGGCTGGCTCTGGGGAGGCTACTGGGTATCTCTGGGCTTCTCAAAACTTGCCCTGGGTACTTTTGAATTTCTGTGTGGTTGGTATTTGAGCTTAGGGAGACTTCACATGAGTACTTTGCTTTTTCTAGGTCACTGATGGGCAGTTCCAGGGAGACCTTCCCTAGGGTGTCAGTGATGGTTGTGTGGCTGCTGCAGTGTGGCCTGTGGGGTCCTAAGGCTGCGACCTCACAAAGTGGGGAAGCAGCTCAGCATGTTCACTGATGACTGTCTCCAGCCAAGTGAGCTTGGGAGACAGCTGTTAATAGATGGTGATGCTGGTTAGCAAGGGTTCCAAGTTCTGTTTGGACTTGTTGCCGAGGAAGTGAGGTCATGTCTTGCGGTTTTATAACCCGAGTCTCCTGTCTTATAAGAAGACCCAGTGGGCCATCTTTTTCTTCATACTAAATAAATCAGTAGCCACTTAATTATTTTTATCTAGCTACCTATCTATTTATCTTTCAGTCTAATGTATCATCTGTCTATTAGGTTTTTACTTTTGCAGTGCTGGGTCTGAATCCTGCCACTCTGGAATATGGTGCACTGGGACTGTTTTGTCAAAGCAAAGTCTTTCACCTTTGCCATTCTGAGGCTGCAAAGCTGGAGTCCTGCTGGTTCGTGTGATGTCCTCACTGCCCTAATCCTGGTAGCCTGGATACAATATAAGGAACAGAAAGAGGCTTGTCTTGTTGCTTGTTGCTTTGCTACCTTCTGCCTGCTATGAACTGTTTCTCCTCTGCAGTGCCTGTCTACTGTTTCAGTCGATTATGGACTAAAACCTCCACAAACTGTGAGCTAAATAAATCTTTCTGTTGTCTTCTTCTGAAATACTTGGCTTTTTCTTGCTAGTCTTTTCAGCAACCAATTTCTCCTCTCTTTCATCTTGGCAGAGCCCATCTTTAGTGGAGCTTCCTTTCTGGCCAAACTCAAAACACTTTAAATCATTGTGCTGGACTCTTTGCTCTTTATTATTAACATAAATCTGGCTAAAAGCCCCCAACAGTAGCCATGCCACTGCCCCAACATTAGACTGTCTTGAAATTTCTTTTGCAAGATTAATTAGTCTGCTGCCCCAAATCTTAGTCTCAGATGGTCTCTGGACATGAACAAAATGCAGAAAAACTTTTTGCCAGGCCATAACGTGCATAGTTTGGAGTCTAATAGATAATGTGGTCCTTCTTTCCAGCAGAAACCTCCCAAGCCTGGTCTTTATCAACATCATTTCTGTCAGCATTCTGGTCTTCTGAGCTGTGACCAGAATCTCCCACACAGAATAGCCTAAAGTGTTTCAGCTCTGCTTTTTTAGTCAGCATCTCCAAGCCTTTCCAAACTCTTCCCACAAGCCATTCTCAAAGGCTCCTGATCCACATGGTCAGGTATAGTCACAGCAAAGACCCCACTCCTCTGGTACCAAATTCTGTCTTAGTTACTTTTCTTATTGCTGAGACTTAGTGCCCGACACACAAAGTGAAAGGGGGACAGGTTTATGTAGCTCACAGTTTGTAGAGATTTTAGTCCATAATTGGCTGGGTTCAAGGCAGGGTGGCATGACAGACAGACATTGCAGAGAAACAGTTCATCGTGGGAAGAAGGTAGCAAAGCAACAAGGGACAAGACATGCCTCTTTCTGTCCTTTATATTGTGTCCAGGCTACCAGGATTAAGGCAGTGCCAAGCCAATCGTACCCTTAATCCTGGCATCACATACTCTATATTCAGTCTCCTCTGAAATACCTACACCTGTGATTGCATGAGACTTTGAGAGGACAGTCAGACCCAAACCATAACAAGATCATTTTCTCCAACTTTGTGAAGTATGCTGTTGATATTGTATCAGAAAATCCCCCAACGCCCCAGCCAGTATACTTCACTTTCTTAGTTGCCCAGGTAATAGTTTCTGTTCCAGTTCTGGTTGCTTCTGTCTCCTAGAAATGGCTGGTCACTGTGATGCATATTATAAGAACCAATCCCCAATTGACAAGCCATTCTGCCTCTTTACTTCCTGCTTGTTTATCGCATATAAGCCCTAGGCTCCCAGAGATCGGGGCCTGATATTTTAGGAGTAATCCTAGTCAGTGTCCGTTGATGGAAAATAAACCTGCCTCCAGTATTTTGGTTGAGATTGTATTAAATCTGTATAACAGTTTTGGAAATATGGCGATTTTCACTATATTGGTTCTTCCTACCCAAGAAGAAGGGATATCTTTCCATTTTTTTGAGATCCTCTTCGATGTCCTTTTTCAGATTCCTGTAATTTTCAATGTAAAGGTCTCTTACTTCCTTCATTAGAATGACTCCTAAATATTTTATTTTTCTTGATGGCAATCTGAAAGGTGTTCTTTCCCTAATTTCTTTCTTAGTGAGTTTGTTATTTGGATACTGGAGTGCTATTGATTTTTGAAGGTTGATTTTGAATCCAGCTAAGCTAGTTAGTTTGGTTATTAAATCTGGAAGTCGTTGGTGGAGTTTTTGGAGTCTTTTATGTAGAGTATCATGCATCTGCAAATAATGATAATTTAACTTCTTCATTTCCTATCATTATTGCTCTTTTAATTTCTCTTGTCTAATTTCTCTGGCTAAGGTTTCCAGAACTATATCAAATGGGAGTGGTAATAGTTGTCATCCTTGTCTTATTACTGATTTTAAAGTGAAAGCTTACTGTTTTTGACCATTTATTGTGATGTTGGCTGTTGCTTTGTCATAGATGACTTTTCTCGGATTGAGATAAAGGCCTTCTATTCCAATTGTCTGTAGGAGTTTTATCATGAATGGGAGTTGGACTTTGTCAAATGCTTTTTCTGAATTATTGAAATGATCATGTAATTTTTGTTGTTGGTTCTGTTAATGTGATGTATTACATTTATGGATTTGCACATGTTAAACCATCATTGCATCCCTGGGATTAATCCTACTTGGTCATGTTGTATAATCCTCTTGTAGTTCTCTTTTTTGGTTGGATCCTTCTCTGGTTTTGATATAAGGGTAATACTTACTTCCAGGAATGAGTTCAGGAAGAGTGCTTCCCTTTCAATTTCATTAAAGAGTTTGGGGAGAAGTAGAATTATATCTTCTCTAAATTTCTTGTTGAATTCAGCAGTGGAAACAGGACCTGGGCTTTTCTTCGTTGGTAGTTTTTAAATTACATCTTCAATTTCATTGACTGATATTGGGTTATTTAGTTTTTATATCTTCTTGATTCAGCTTTGGTAGTTTATATGTACCTAGGAATCATCAATTTCTTCTTTTTGACTTTATTAGAGTAGGTTCTCAAAGTAGGTATTAATAATCTCTATTTCTACAAGATCTATTGTGATTTTGCGCTTTACATGCCTAACTGCATGGATTTGAGTCTTTTCTTTTTTTGATAAAATTGCCTAAATGTTTGTCTGTTTTGTTTAATCTCTTAAAAAAACCAAGTCTGATTCATTGATTCTTTTGTTTTGTTTTGTTTTTTGTCTTTTTGTGACAAGGTCTTGCTATGCAGTTCAGGCTGACCTTGAGCTCACCGTGTAGCCCAGGCTGGCCTCGAACTCATAATGATCCTCCTGCCTCATCCTCCCAAGTGCTGGGATTACAGGCATGTGCCACCACACCTGGCTTGATTCATTTATTCTTTGTATTGTTTTCTTAGTTTCAATTACATTAATTTCTGTTCTGATCTTTATAATTCCCTCTCTTGTGTGCTTTGGGTTTAACTTTTTCTTCTTTTTCTAAATCTTTAGGTTCAATATTAGGTTATTTATTTGAGCTCACTCTTTTTGTGATGTGGGAACTGATTGCTATAAATTTTCTTTGTAAGACTAATTTCATTACATATATTCTGATACGTTTTATTGGCATTGTTTAATTGTAGAAACTGTCTAATTTCTTCTTTAATTTCATCTGTTACCCATTGGTTTTTCATGATGGTGTTACTTAATTTCCATGTGTTTATGAAGTTTTTGTGGTTTCTTTGCCATTGATTTCCAATTTTATTGCACTATGATCTGATAATGTGCATGGCATAATTTCAGTTCCTTTGCATTTTCTTGGGCATATTCTATTAGCTAGTATGTGACCTATTTTGGAGAAAGTCCTATGTGCTTCTGAGAAGAATATGGATTCTGTTGTTGTGAGGTGGAATACTCTAGACATCTACTAAGTCCAGTTTTTCAGAGGTTTGGTTCAGCTCTGAAATTTTTTGCTGTTTTTTTGTCCAGTTGATCTTATTGTAACACTGGGGTATTGAGGTCCCCCATTACAACTATATTACTGCTTATCTGTTTTTTCATGTCTGTTAATATTTGTTTTATATAGTTGGGTGCACCAGTATTTGGTGTATATATGTTTATGATTGTTGTCTCTTCCTTTTGGATTGTTTCCTTAACAAGTATGTAGGGACCTTCTTTATTTCTCTTAATCAGTTTTGGCTTGAAATCCACTTTGTCTGCAGTAGAATAGCTACCCCTGCTTTATCCCATGTTCTTGCTGCATCAGGTATTGCTCTCTATCCTTTGACTTTCAGTCTATGTCTTTCTCATTGAGTTAAATGTGTTTCTTATATGTAGTATATTGTTGGAACTTGTTTCTTGATCTATTCTTCCATTCTATTCCTTTGACTGGTGAGCCGAGACCATTTATATTTATGGTTATAGCTGATATGTATTGATTTATTCTTTTTTTTTTTTTTTTTG
>NW_004955411.1:3986985-3989122 GCF_000276665.1 Chinchilla lanigera
GGCAGGCGCTTTTGCCGCTGAGCTAAATCCCCAGCCCCTGTATTGATTTATTCTTGTCACATTATTTTCCTTTTGTTGGTTCTCTTTATTTCCCCTCTGTTTAATTGTTTGCCTTCCCTAGTTGATTCATTCTATTGGGTTTCATGGACTTGTAGTCTTTGCTGACCTTTCTAGAATATCCTTCAGAAATTTTTGGAGTGCTGGTTTGGTGGTCATGAATTTCTTCATTATGGAAATATCTTATTTTGCCATCAGTTTTGAAAGAATATTTCAAGGTACCTCAATGTGAGTTGGAGATTGTTTTCTATTAGGGCTTAAAATACTTTACTCCAAGCTCTCCTTGACTTAAGGTTTTGTGTTGAGATGTCTGCTGTAGTTCTGATGGGCTTTCCTTTATAGTTGATAAGTTTCTTTTATCTAACAGCTTTTAATATTCTGTTCTTGTGCTGACCAAGCATTCTCCCCAGGGAGCACTGCTGTCACCTGGACTGGAGTCGCTTATGGGGCCTGTGACACACAGCCTCCAACGCTCCACCCACTGGTGCGTCTCTCTGCTCTCTCATACCAAGAGCTGGGAGGAAGCAGAGTGCAGTTTGCCTTCTCCTTCTGTGCTGTGGTCCATCTCCTCATTTGCACTTGTGGTTGCCTGTCTACTTTCTCAGCAGGTTCCAGGAGTCTTCCTGGGTCCCAGGGATCACCCCTCTTCTTCCTCTCTTCCCCAAGTTGTTATTCTTCAGAATCTGGATTCCAAATATTGGAGAGGTTAATCTATTGCTTAGTATTTCTTCTTCCCTCTCTCCCCTCTGCTCTCCTCCCCTTCTTCTTTCTGTCTTGGGGAATTGAACTCAGGGTCACTCTGTCACTGATCTACATCCTAGCCCTTATTTTATGTTCTGAGACTAGTTCTCACCACGTCACTAAGTTTCCCAGCATGCTAGAGTTGAACTTGTGATCCTCCTGCCTGAACTTCAAGAGTGCTGGGATTACAGGCATCTACCACCATGCAGAGAGTCCTTGCTTATGATAGTTTGATGTAAGATGTTTTGACTTTATGATGGTGTGAAAATTATAGGCATTCAGCAGAAAGTGTATTTTGAGTTTTCAGTTTTGATTTTTCCCTGAGCAAGCAGTGTATGATGTTTCTTGGTAGTGCTGGGAGGCAGCAGGAGCTGCACTCCCAGCTAGCTGCCAGTGGCCAGGGACACCTCCATGCTCTATGGGCTGCTCAGGTCCCACTGCAAGTGGGGGAAGGAAAGTGAGTAAGCTAAGACCGAGCACCCTATCGGAAAGCGTCTGGTGGGTCCCCAAGGAGGGAGTAGTTGTTCCAGAGCTGTCATTACCATCAGCTTCTGAGTCGGGGTCCTTGATTGAGCTGTAACTGAGAATAAATGCCACAGCTGTGTTATAAAACATACCTTAAATTTTAACTCTAATAAAATACTTACTGCAAGGTTTCAAATTTCCTTCATAGTAAAGATTGTTAATGGGTTGATTTCAATATTCACTACAGTAATATTTAGCCACGTAACTCTTTCAGTGACTGAGCAAGCAGAAATGCCACTGTACATGAGTCCTTACAAGCATGCATACACATGGGGGCTCAAGGATCTGTGTTTGGGGCAGTGCTGCTTCGTGTGGTGTTTGTGGCATTGCAGTAACCATGAGCCTGCTTCTCAGGGCAGAGAAGCACTTCCTCAGCCTGTGCAGGTTGCCCAGTTCTACTACATGGACACCTTTATCCTGTTGTCCTCTGGTCCGGAGCTGTGGCTGCTGAAGTATCACCTTGACACTTGCAAGGATGAGCTGAAAAGGTAGGGGCCACCTGGTGCTTTTTCTTCCCATGATTTCTGTAGCAGGGAGAGAAGAAAAGCACTGATGTTTAATCATGTCGTCCACTGTTTAGTATCCACCTTGTGTTCCTGTGAGACATGTGCTATGAGACGGGTCGCCTGGTTTCTGTAGATGTTAATTCTTCTGATTTACTACATGAAGGGACCGTTGATGTGGTGTGACCTGTGGAAAACCATGTGGGATTTAAGGACCCTGAATTATTACTTCATAATATGTTCCACTGACATGGGAGCAATTACTGTTTTTACTGAAAAGTTAAAATTATAAAATTCCTTCTCTCTCTCTC
>NW_004955411.1:3996965-4043626 GCF_000276665.1 Chinchilla lanigera
AAAAAAAAAAAGAAATTAAATAATCAGAGAGAATCAGAGATACCAACCTCTTGAAACTGTTGTATCTGCCTGCTTTGCTGGCTCTTGTGTGCCTGCCTGATTTCATCTGTTAAGTCAAGCTGAGCATACTTAGTAACTAGTGCCGGGTTGCCAACATGCTTGACTATAAGCTTGTCAGTGCCCACAGGTCTCCTGCAACAAGTACTGCCCAGCCATTTCGCCTTTCACTGATGGTGCTGTTTGGGACTTCCCTATTGGGGGTGTGTAGGGCAAGCTCAGACCCCTTTCAGATCTGGCAGGTGAGGTATCTTAGTTACTCACTGTTGGGACAGAAGTACCTGATACCCACAAGTTAAGGGTGGCAAGGTTTATTCAGCTCACAGTTTGTAGAGGTTTCAGTCTGAAGTTGTCTGATTGAAATACAGTGTGGCCTGGCAGTGGGGTATGGTGGAGGAGAAACTATTCATGGCGCAGCAGGCAGGAGGTGGAAGTAGTGAGGCTCCCTTTCCCTCTTTGTTTCACTCAGGTTACAAGCTGATTGGTTGGTGCCACCTGTGCCTGGGGTGTGCCTTCCTATCATCCAGACCAGAACAACACTAAATCAGTCAGTGGACTACTCCAGTTATCATGTACCCATAACCCAGTATCACACACCCATGATCTAACCACCTCTCAGAAGCCCTGCCCATAACCACCATCTAGACATCTAGACATAACCTGTGACATAGCTTTGGGCCTGCTCGGGAAGGTTGGCCATCCAGTCTGGCAGGTAGCTCCCCTTGCTTTCTTTCTCAGAGCATCCATTGTTTCTTTTTTCCCTTTGACCAAAACCTGTAGACAGGCTTGTCTCTCACACAATAAAGACCTGTAGAGAGAAACCTCCAGCTTTGTCCTGCTCTTTGTCAGGCCTGCTTTTTTTAAATTTTAAAAATAAAAGGAGGAAAACATTAACAAACAGACAACCTTTTACAAAATAGCAAAAGAACAGTACAGACAATACAGAGTTACAAACAAAGTGGTAGGAAATTAGCAATGCTTGTTGTATTACATATTGATATCTTCAAAGTGGTTTCTCATGAAAACAGATAGAGACATGCAATATTGATCAATCAAGGACTCATTAACAGTTTCTTTCAGCAAAGAAATGGAAGACAGTAGAACAACTATTAAGGTAGGTGCCATGTTCGTATTTCCACACTGCCCGATTGGAGCAGGCACCTTCAGACCTAGAGGAGTTGGGGTTAACATATGGGGCTGAAGGTGTTGCTGAAGGAGGATCTGGGTAGAGCAGGTGGTGCATGGTCTGGCTGCCTGTGCTCAAGATGGCAGCAGCACCATCTCTAGCGCCATTGCTGCTTGAGCACTCTGAGCCCTCTGTTGTTGGGAGCAGCAGCCAAGTGAGCTCCTATCCCAGCAGCCAGGCCTGGTATCTTCTTTGGCACATGGGCAACCAGTTCTGTTAGGGGTGAGTATTGGGTTACCAGTTTTCTGCCCTCTGGTAACAACTCAGACAGGTATTCCCTGGGTTCACTTCTGAAGAGCTGTGTGTGCTTTCAGCTGCAAAGGGCAGAACTCCCCAAACTCTTTCCTAGGTTGGCATCAGAGATAACTCACATGCAGTTGCTTCTTGGGATGCTGCCACAAGACATCCTGGAACAGATGTGACTTCTCCTGAGGTTGCTGCTTACTCCTGATGAAACAGGGCATTGTGTATAGGTGTATAGTAAGAAGGATGTGCCTGCCTGCCCGCCTCCCCACAACCAAGGGCACTTCCCAGAGCCTGACTCACCTCGGATGTACAACCCCTTCTAGGAAGATGGCCCCATAGGCTTACGCAGTTGCTGCCTGCATTTCATCCATCCATCCCATCTGCACATGTGATCCATCATCCCATTTCATTCCATCCATCTGTCCGTCCATCCATCCATCCATCCATCCATTCATCCACCCCTGCATCCATCCTTCCATCCCATCTTATCCCATCTCACCCATCCCATCAATCCATCCTGTGCATGCAAATTTCCATCCCATCTATCTGTCTCATCTGTCTCCATCCATCCATCCCATATTATCCCATCTCATCTATCTTATCTATATGTTTCATTCATCCCAATCCATCCTTCCCATATCATACACTGTTAATCCCTCCCTTCTCGTCACATCCACCCCACCTACTCATTTCACCTATTTTATCTTACCCATCTCTCCCATCCATCCTATCTCATCCATTCATCCATCTACGCTACCTCATCTGTCTATCTATCTATCTATCTATCTATCTATCTATCTATCTATCTATCTATCCACTCCATCTTATTTCATTCCATCCATCCATCCATCCATCCATCCATCCATCCATCCATCCATCCATCCATCCCATCTGTCCCATATAGCTATTCTGTTCATCCATCCCATCCACTCCTACCTTTCATCTATCCCACCCACCCCATCTCATTTATCTTACCCATCTATCATCCCATTTTATCTCATCTCATCCATTTCATCTATCTCATTCCATCCCATTCATCTTACCCATCTCATCCATTTCATCCATTGATTCATGTACTCATTCTACCCACCTCATCCATCTGTCACATTAAACCATCTCATCCATCCAATCCATCCATCCTACCCATCTCACTCATCTATTTCACCCACCCCATCTCATCTCATTCATCCCACCTATCCCATCTCATTCATCCCATCCATACAACTCATCCATTCCTTTGGTCTGTCCCTCCATCCAATCTCACTAAACCCATCCATCCATCTCACCTATCCCATCTTATCAATCCTATCCATCCTTTTTATCCCACCCATCACTCTAATCTATCATACACATTCCATTCATTCCATTCATCTCATCTCATCCATCCCAAGCCATCTATCCCACCTCATCTATTCCAGTCCATCTATCTCATCTATCCCTACACCACCTCATCTATCCTATTCACTTGTCCCATCTTATCCACCTCATTGATCATCCCACTCCATCCAATCTCAATCATTGTAGAGCAGTTACAGTTAGAGCATTGTGAGCCCTCGGTAGTTGGGAACAGGGGCCAAGTGAGCTCCTATCCCAGAAGCTCATATCCCTCCCACCTTGCCCATCTCATCAGTACTGTCTCATTCTAGTATGGGATGGGCTGTCCATCAGTCCATCCATCTGTTCATCCATCCATCCAGCCACCCATCCATCCATCCACCTGCCCATCCCCTGTAGTCCATTCATTCCGTCTTATCCATTCTAATCCATCTATCCCATCTCATCCATTCCAATCCATCTGTTCCATCCATCCCATCTCATCCATCCCATGTACCCCACCTGTCCCCTCTCCTCCATCCCATGCATCCAGCTCATTTTATCCATCCTGTCTATCGTGTCCTCTCTTATCCCACCCCACCCCACCCCATCCCATCGCATCCTATTCTGTACATCTTTGTCATCCATCCATCCTATTCTACCCACCCTGTTTTTCACATCCCATCTTTCATATCCCATGCGTTCGTCCACTTATCTATCCATCCCATCCTATCTGACTACTTGGATAATTTTAGTGTATGTGATGACCTAACACAAGTTTTATCAATGATGTGAGCTGAGCTGACACTGCTTATCTCTGTTTCCCCTGAGGCTTACAGTAGTAATCAAAAACTGCAACCCAGTAGGGGCACAGAGAATTAGAAAACATTGATCTGGGATTAAGAATGTTATATTTCTATCTTTTAAAGATTATCCAGAAAAATGACCATGTTGGTTTACACCTCCTGGGCCTTCTCCTGTCCAGCCTTCCTACAGGAATTCCTGGGCTGTGACTTGCACATCTCCTGTTCCTTCTGGCTGTCTTTCTGAAAGACACTTTCCTCGACTGAGCAATCCCTGGTTTTTATACACTTTTCCAAATTTAATACCTGCCTTCTGCTGTATTAGCCACCTTTATATATAACTTTAAGCAGTTTTTCACTGTGCTAATTTGTGTAACTATATCCTGTCCCTGGACACTTATCCCAAGCTTCCCTTGAGGACTCCTTGTTTATGTGGCCTTCCCTTCTGGGCTCTTGGGAACCCTGTCCGTCCTAGGACTCTGTTGATCTGGGGCTTGTCCACGGACAACTTTCCTCCATATTCCCTTCACAGCTTTCCTGTGTTCCTGAGTGTACAGGGTACTGCTCCTGGGCAGCACGATGCCTGGTGCTCTGGCCTGGCTTCTCCGTGCTGCTGCTCTGGGTCCTTCTGTGACATCCTGGCCTTTGGGTCCTCTACTCTCCTCCACTGAACAAGACTACTTCCTGGAATTGCCAGCCAGTTACTTTCCTTTGGGAAATTATATCTAGGGATTAAAACCACACATTCAATAAACATTGCCCCCTGCTTATGTTATCCTTCAGAAAACAGCCATTATGTTTCATAACTGGAAATTTGTAACTGGTTGGGTATATTCTCAAATATACATAATTATTTTAGAATTAGGGAACAAATTTGCTTTGTCATAGTTGGGAGTGAGTCATTTTTGGCTGTATAATATTATTCTCATAAAGTTTCTTTAAAGGTAAAACAAGAGTTTCTTAATGGAAACTAACGTTTTTTCCTAAAGGAAAAGTAAGGTGTCCAATCCACTCATTCCGTCAGTACCATATTATACAATATGACTTACTAGACTAATGGGAAAGCTTATTTTCACTTTCAAGTTTTTAAAAGGTAGGATGTTGGGCTGTAGTAGAAGAGAGCAAGAGGCAAGAAGATTGGTTCATCTGTATTTCTCTTACAGGTATAAACTGAAGAGCAGTTATAAGCTCATTTACAGGGCCTCTCTGTCAAACACAGCTGATGTGACCAGTTTATCGGCAGTGAACGACTTCTATTCCTGTATCCTTGCTCCCCGATCCTTCCAGTATGTCACTTATTGAGGGTGATTCTTCTAGCAAAGTGTCACTCAGTGTCAGATCAGTCTTAAATTGTGGTGGGTGCTGGGAACGTGGAGCCCATGGCCTTTTGCAGCCATTGCACATTTAAGAACATCACCTTAATGGTGAGAAGGGAAGACAAACCTAGTTATGACATCTTACTTACCCCAGGGTGAGCTGGCCAGACACATCTATGTTTTACTGAAAATACAGAGTAATTTAGTGCATTTTCTTACCAACCTGTGAGTACTTATTTTGGTTACTTCAGCGGTTATTCCATCTTATGGAGGACTGAAAAAAATGATAGCAGTTGCTATTCAATAGAATATGCAGCTGAGTCCAAAACTTGAATGTTTTCATTTGTATGGCCAACATAATCACTTTGTTTTAAAAAAATTTGTTTCATAAAATTTTAATTTATTCAAACACAGGTCTACCTTGAATTCTATTGAGTTATAGTTGAAATTTTGAAGGACAGAAATAAAGTATTATAAGGTGCTGTACATTTTAGTTAGAAACGTGCAACTTTCAGTTGGAATCATTTAAAAAGAAAAATCCGCTTGACAGAAGTTTATTCAAACTTGAGCTACCATTCCCACATGTTCTGGTGTTGGCACGGTACTTACTTTGGGATCTGGAGCTCTGCCCTCCTGGATGTGCACTTCTGCACAGTGTACAGGGCTGAACCCTGGCTGCTGGTACTTTGGGTGACCACATGTCCCCTGAGTTTATAAATTTTCCCTCATGCATCAGACTTACGAAGTATATTGTAATTTCCTGAAGATACGTCCCTTTATGTCACTTCATGCAGCTCCGAGATAGATCATCCCCTCTGTGGCTTCATTAATCTCATCTTTATCTCCAACAGTCTACATTTTTAATAGCTAGTCGGGATCTTGATTCTGCAGGTGTCTCTCACTCTGATGTCCCACCTTGGTTGTTCAGCACTGGGATCCCCAGCTTCCATCACCACGCTACCTGCTCTTGCCAGATACGTGGGAGCCAGATGGGCGGATCCAGGCTGGGACTGGACTGTTCCCGTGTAACATCAGAAATTCTCCGCTAATCACTCATTTCTGAGTCCTGTAATGTTCCAGGGCTTCTTAGTATAATAAATGGATCTGTCGGGTTTCTCATGGGGAAAGATCATGGGAAGAGTTCCCTAACTGGATCGTTTGCAGACATTGTACTCACAGCTGGCCGGGACAGGACTTTGGAAATTTTTGACTTCAATGCTGGCTGCAGTGCTGCAGTGGTAGCAGAAGCCCACTCACGGCCTGTCCATCAAATTTGTCAAAATACGGTAAGTTTTTGGATTATTTATAAAATTATGAGCTTGAAGTGTTTAGAATAGTGGTCTACAGCCCTTTTGGCACAGGGATCTGTTTTGTGGAAAACAAGTTTTCCACAGACAGGGATAGGGTGTGTTGAAGAGAGAGCTTTGGAATTATTCCAAGAGTAGGCATCCGACATCCCTCATATGTGCAGTTCGCAGTTGGGTTTGCACTTCTGGGAATCTGATCTACTGCTGATCTGACAGGAGGTGATGTGAGCCATGGAGGCCACTATGAGCACAGATGAAGCTGCCTTGCTAGCGCACCACTCGCCTCTGTCTGTGCGGGTGGGGAACTCCTGGTTTAACGGATATAAATTATTATTATTATTATTATTATTATTATCTTGGGTTTTCTCTGGTACCAGGAACCGAACTCACGACCTTGCGCTTGCCAGGCAGGCGCTTTTGCCGCTAAGCTAAATCCCCAGCCCCAACGGATATAAATTATTACAATGCAATTTACGACTGCTAGAAAATAAATGCTTTTATTGATCGTTAAACTACCCTAATTCTTGCTGTCTAACTGTAGAAGATATTTTCATATCATATTGCACATATGTTTTTGTGCTTTTGTCTTTGATTATCTTGTAGGTTCACTTTGAGTCTTTTCTAGTGATGCCTTCCCCTCGCCTGGTGAGGCCATGGCAGAGGGAAGGCAGTTACACACACATGCCTCAGACATGGACCACGGGTGACCTAACAGCTTCGCTTCTGGGCAGAGGGTATTGGGCGCAGCTGTCCCCCTTCACAGAGGTGTGGTTTGAAGATGTCCACTGCTGTGTGATAAAGGATAGGATTATGAGGATCTCATGGCCATTAAGGGCCAGAGGATTTTGTTACCTAACAGAGCATCTAAGACTTAGAAATGAAACTTTTTTGGTTTTTTATTCTATTTTTTTGATTAAAGCTATGATTTTGATATGGTTGGAAGGCTCTCCAGGTTAAGTGTTTGATTTAAAATGTCTTCTGATATCTGCTTTAGGGCACCATTTTGTTTTCTGAGAAGTCATCCATGTGTGAGGAGATTCTGTCTACAGTTTTCTAGGTTCTCTTTAAATTTTTGAAAAGTTTTGCAAAATTTGAGCAGAGCAGCGTATCTCATAACGTGTGGAGTTTTGTGATTAAGTCTAAGGGAATAAGCAGATCCTTTGTGTTGAGCTACCTCGTGGATTTTGTTGTTGTTCCTTTGCTGGAGTGGGAGAGCTGGGGAGACTGTGGAGGGTGTAGTGGGAGAGGCCATTGAGATTAGTGGCTCCTGGTCTAGGAAGATGGTACACACTGGTCAACCTAGGGGCTGTGCAGAAGACAAATCCAGGGGCTTTGCAATGGGCAGTGGGCAGAGCATTGGCCAGAGGGCACCCAGAGGAGGAGCCTTGCTCCCCGGTCACTCCCTGGGCATTCCTGGTCTCAGCAGGAAGGAGACCTTTAGAGGCTGGTACAGGCTTCTTACCTTGGCAGCACTATTTAACCTTCTGCCCTCAGCAGTTCATTATCAGGATGTCTCCAATTTCGACAGAAGTTTTACTGGCTTGTAGAACACCATGGCAAAGAATAGCTTGGAGAATGTTGTTAAAGAGAATATTATATTTCTACATCTTTCTTTGTACAGAATCTTACTTCATACAAACAGAATAAACGATTTTAAACGCTGTGCTATGGCCCCCCGGATGAATGAGAGAGGCCTTTGAAGAATTTTGTAACTTCTTTACAAGTCTTAAAATAGCAAACTTAAAACCAAAGTAAGAGTACACGTTAGTGACATTAGTGCAGTTGTGATGGGGAGAAGCTGTGAACAAGCTGAATCAGTTTGATGATTTGTGGCAAGGATAGGCTCTTGGCTTCAGGACCATGATCGTGTGTAGGCAGTTTCACAGTGCAAGCTATAAGGAATGGGTTGAGTTTAAGACAGATTATAGACTATATATTTCTGGACCTTTAGTGAATTCTGTATTAAATTAACTTTTACAATGATTATTAATCTAAAGCATCTTATATTTTAGATATTATGACCTGTCAATTTAAGTGCAATTCAATGAGGTATGGATAGCTAATATTTGGATGCAAAAATGTTAAAGTGTAAGTCTGATTTGTTAAATTGTTTAGTGAAACTTTGGAGTACAAGTGCTCATCTTTACAACGCATGATTACAGATTAAGACTTCAGCTGTCTTAGTGTCTGGCCTCTGTATGCCTAGAACCTGGAGTCTGCTCACTCTGAACTGTGCCTAAGGTTATGACTCTTCCCAGGAGACCTAAGTGGGGGTCTGGGTGTGGCCCAGGGCTGAGTGTGCACTTAGCATGTTCAGTGCCAGTGTTAGGTCCCAGCACCGAAACTCCCGAAAGATGTGGATCTAGAGAGCAGATAGTTTTTTGGAAGAATGGGCAAAGTCTGACAAGTAGGATTTAAAAGTAATAATGTGTTACTATTAAAATGCAATATTTGGAAATTTACCTAAAGATAAATACTGCTAATATTCAGGTACCTCTCTGGTACACATTTTGAGAATTGAATTTACAAAATACTGAAATAACTCGTTCTTGAGTTAAAGTTTGTCAGTCATGAAGGTAAAAGAACCTAGTGTGTGATGTCCTTTGATGTTTCAAAAGTTGCACCAACATGTATTTCTTGCTATATTTTTTGACACTTTCTGCTTCTTGTCTCCTAAGTACTGTGAATTGGAAAAAAGCTTTCTTTTCATTACTTTTTGAATTTGTTATACATGAATTTAAGATGGTCATGTTAAGGTCAATTATAATTGTGTGTATGTTTCTGCATTTGGAAAATGGTCTGTCAGCATTTCCATTATAAATTCCCATTTTTTTCTTTGACTTTTTAATTCTTTCTGGGTTTATGACAGACCCATAAAATTTGGTCTAGATTGAAACTTGGCAGATTGGAACTCGATCTGAGATTTCTTTTTTTCAGTTTGGTTCCCAAATTTGTTTTAAATTGTTACAGATGTTTAGATTGCAAATGCAAAATATAATTTCAGAATCTTAAATTTTTTTACTTATAACTTAAAACATAAAACCATAGTTTTACGACGTGGGGAAGACAATTCTTTAGAGCTTAGCTAACCAGTTTTTCTCATATTTTCAAGAGCAGTTGTTTTATTTTGGGAAATGGTGCAATGCTAGTTATTGTGACATCTTGTAATTTTCCTGTTTCCTTTCCTCTCTGTTCCCATTTCATAGCAGAAGAGATTTTATCCTTTTGAATGTTATGCTTTCCTGTTAAAGAACTGAATAGGATAATGTATATAAATTGCTTATCTTGTGCTAAGTTCATTAATGGAAAGTATTTTTATTTTCAAATAAAAATTTAAAAGGCTGGTGGATGTTGCCTTAGAAAACTTTTACTTTTCACATGCACCTAGGCTCCCATAAGACTTTGTTCCATGCTGACTGCATGGGCATGCAGAAGCTTGAGTTAGACGTGATTTCTGCTTTTGAGGAAAGGACAGCATCGGAGGTGATAGATGGGGCTCCTCCCCTACCTCTTCTGCGCCTGTCGGCTGATGCCCCCTTTAGATGGAGATAGAGATAGAGGTGAGCGCTCATGGAGGCCCTATGCTGAATGCTCATCTGTGCCTGGTGCTATAATAAAGTACTGGAACATTTATTTATGAAGACTGAAACTTACAGCTCACAGTTCTGGGCTCTAGAAGTTCACAATCAAGGTGCTCATTTTCCCGAGGACCTTCTGTTTCCAGTACGGCACTTCCGGGCTGCATCCGCACATGGTAGAAGGGAAGACAGGCTCTCTGGAGCCTCCTTGATCCCACAAGGAGGAGTCTAACCTTGTGACCTAATCACTTCCCCAAGGCCCCAGCTTATAGTGCTACTCCCTTAGGGTTAGATTTCAGCATAGGGATTTTAAAGGGACACTACTTCAGACCGTGGCACTGTGTAAGTACTAGACTACATGGATAAATCTGCAGGGGTAGACTTCTGTGAGTGTGATAGCTTAAGCTCTTGTTCACTCAGGGTTTGTGAGGTATAATGGGCCTACCTGTGGGATTCTCACTATTTGCCATGAAGATAGTGTGTGAATGTGCACCTCAAAGGCCAGGGTCTCACTGGGCTCTCCCACTTTCCTTTCACTACTCCCTTCATAGGAATGGTGATTATTTTCAGCCTCTGTCTTGAATATCTGACGGTGAGCTCCAAGGAATGGTGTCTCAGACCCACTGAGGAGTCCCACATAGTTGGCATTTGATCTCATTTGACAAGCTACCACGCTCAAGTGGGTGAGCCAAGAGCTTTGCCTTGGCTGAGCTAAAAGTTTACTTTCTGCACTTGGGGGAGACCCTGCCCTGGCCTGTGGTGTTGTCAGTTAGCTGATGTGCTGAGGTAGTGACTGAATCCCCTGCGGCTGGTGCCCTAGATTCTTTGTGCCTTTAGTTTGGCTGTTTGTCATTGGCACAGCCCAGCAGATTGCTGTGTGTTGTCTATATTCATATTTATTTCTGTTTAAGATGGACCATATCACTCATCCACTCATCAAGAAAATATGCCCTTACTTGGCCTGGGGAAATACAGGCAAACACTCATGCTTTGTGACATTATCAGTTTTCAGTAGATGACGGGTGTTCTTTTAAATGTGTGGAGAGTAATTTACCTCAAAAGCGTTGTGGGGCTTCCTCTGGCACCATAACAGGGCTTTTTGACATTTATGAATCTCATGTGCTGTGGTTTCTAAGCAGAGCTGAGCTGGGGTGGGAGGTGCATCACTTGAAGAGAGAGAACACCGCCAAGCTCTGCGGTGCTCTGGAGGGGTGCATGGTAATAATGGCTTATCTTCTTTAAGCACTTACCAGTCCAATTATTTAAGTACAAGATGACAAAAATTGCCTATTTTTTGTTACTTTTGATAACAGGAAAAAATTCGTCAAATTTATTCAGTATAAGAATTGACTGGTTGAAATGACACCTGCCTGGGCAAAACTTGAGATAGTCAATATGTAAACAAACGTGCTTCCGGAGTGATGCTCAGGATAAACTGCTAAGTAGTTAAATGCTTTCTGTTTTTATAGCTCTGGTAGAAATAATGAGTACTATTAGATTTTTACATATACCCCATTTTTGGAGAATTTTTTCATCTCTTTGATAAGATTGTTTTATTAAGATCTTATATTTCAAGTGGTCTCTCTATAAACTCTTTGTCAAATAGCTGTGGGATAGAAAAGTGGTTACCCTCAGCTTTTAGGCTGAATCCTTAAGTCATTACCTGTTCTTATTAGCATGGTAGTATTGGTCAGCATTCCTAACAATGGGGCGAAATTCTAGACACTTGCAGTTTAAAGCAGGAGAAGTTTGAGTGACTCATGGTTTCAGAGGGTTTGGTCAGTAGTCAGTTGGCTCTAAGACAGGAACATCATGGTAGAAGGGTGTGATGGAGCAAAGTTACTTACTTCATGGTATCTGGGAATAAGACCAAGGGAACATTGTAGAGAGAAAGGGACCATGAACCAGATACAGACTACATGGTCACACCTCTGTGACTCACACAGACACACCCCAAAGCATGCTTTATTAAAGCCCTACATGCCTCCCAAGCTAATTAACTTATTTAGTTGACAGTATAGCTAAACTGTCACATTCCACCCCTTGTCAACTTGACATCCAAATATATCTCCTAAACCCATACTTAATCTTCAGATAAACACAAGGTCATAATTCTCTCTAACATAATATAGCTATTCCATTTATGGAAAATACACTAATCCCTTCCTCAGAGTTTCAGCAGTTCTAGTATTGCTCAAAGGTTCAAATCCAAAGTCTCCTTCGACACTCATAGTAAACTTTTTATTTTTTTTTTCTGTCTTTTTTTTTTCCCCCCCTGGTACCAGGAATCGAACTCATGACCTTGCGCTTGCCAGGCAGGCACTGTGCTGCTGAGCTAAATCCCCAGCCCCCTTTTCTGTCTTTTTGAGACAGGGTCACACTATGCAGTTCAGGCTGGCCTTGTGCTCACTTTGTAGCCTAGGCTCGTCTCGAACTTGCAACAATCCTCCTACCTTAGCCTCCTGAGTGCTAGGATTATAGGTGTATGCCACCATGCCTGGCTTTACTCATAGTAAACTCTTAATTGTGAGCCCTTATAAAATTCATGAAGCAAGTTACATATTCCCAATATAAAATAGCACAGCATAAATATTCCCATTACAAAAGGGAGGAACAGCAGATAGAAAATAATAGAACTACAGCAAGACCAAAACCCAGGAGAGCAAACGTTAAGTCCTATAGCTACATGTCCAGTACATGGTAAGATGTGAATTCCAGAGGGCTTTAGCAGTCCATCTCTGTACTTTGTTGGTTGTACATGGTTTCTCACTTGGAGTGGCTTTGGTCATTTCCTGCTGCTTTCCTTGGCAGATTTTCCATTCTTGGGCTCTGATTTTTTAGTGTCTCCTCTTCCACTTCATCTACACTGCAGGAGCTTCACATATCCTGTCTCAGTACACTGTCTGCTTTCCCAGACTGTCCTATGAAATCTGGGTGGAGGCCTTCATAACCTACAACACTTACATTTTGCATGCCCAAACAAGCAACACTATGTGGATAATGCCAAGTTCTACTCTCAGGAGGAGCAATAGCTGGGGCCTTATGGCTTCAGCAGCCTATCAGTGCCTGGATGGCTGAGCATAGTGAAATGAATATTGGGGAACCACTTCCCTAGCAGCCATTTGGGGGCAGGGGCTCTAGGGGTTCTTTGCAAATGAAAAATTTGCAGTTCTATACCCTTCAACCTGTGTTGGTGTGTTCTTGTTGACTCCTGAGGTGATTTCAATGTAATTCTTGTCCCATTTCAAAGTACTTGGTTTCTTTTTAATGATAATAATCTCTTCAGCAACTATACATCCTTTGGCCCCAGCTTTACACATGGTTCTTTCCAGACCAAAATTTAAATTTTTCAGATATTTTTGCTCTGCTTCTTATGCTTGATTTCCTCTATAAGTCTGACTAAAAGCAGCCAGAAGGACCCATGCCACATCCAGAATATTGGGTACCCTTGAAATTTTCTTCACCAAATGAGTTTGTCCACTGTGCCTAAACTCAGCCTCCCACAAAGTATCAGGACATGGACAGCATGTTGACAAATTTATTTTGTTTTAGTGTAACATTCATGGTCTCTAGACCAATTCTGAGTAGAGTTCTTGTTCCCAGTTAAAACTTCATGATCCTAGCCTTTAGTGTTCACATTCTCATAATCATTCTGAGCTTCTGAGATTTGATAAGAATTGTCCATGAGGCTCCTCTTATAGATTTTAGGCTTTCTCTAGCCTGTTTCTCCCAGATTTTCTAAGCTCTTTCCCCTAAACCAATGCTAAATGTGTCTACCACATTGTCATTTATAGTCACAGCAATGAACCCAATTCTCTTTCACCAACTTTCTATATCAGCTTTCACATTTCTGGGACAGGTTACAAGAATCCCTGCCCTGCCTACACACAGAACTTAAAGGAGGAGAGATTTAATTGATTTAATTTCACAGTTGTGGAGAGTTCAGTCCATGGTTAGTTGGCTTCAATACAGAAATATCATGACAGAAGGGCATGGTGGAAAAAAAAAACTTGTTTACTTCACGGTGTTTAGAAAGCAGATCAGGGGTACAGCACCAGAAAGAAAGGGGTCAGAGACCAGATATTCACAGCTCTATGAACCTACTCAAACAGACCCAGAAGTGTATTTTACAATCCCCTAGGGGGCTTTCAAGCCAATCAGGTTGACAGTGCATCTTAATTTTCACAATGGTTAACTTTTGAGAGCTATTTCAACTCCTCCAACTTCAACTTGGTATGTATAAATATGTATATTTGTATATATGTATATATACATGTGCCTGCCTGTACATGTACCTGGATGCTTGCGTGTGGGCATATAAGGGAATATATATATGTGTGTGTGTGTGTGTATATATGTATATCTATGTGTGTATATATATGTATATATACACACACACACACATATGTATATATATACATATATATGTGTGTATATATATGCGTGCATGCTTATAGGTGTCTGAGTGTACACCTAAATGTATGACTATGCACAAGCCTGTGTATGCACACATGTATGGATATGCATATATGTGTATATACGTCCTAATTTAATTTAAAAATAACTATTCTGTGCTTAGCACTGTTCCATGGACACATAAGACCAGAGAGCAAAGTCATTGTGCTTGAGGAAGGCTTCTCTCAGATGAAAAGTTCTTGCACTGACCAAGTGCTCTGTGATGGTCAAGAAACTTGTGAGCAGCACATACTGAGGAAGGGGCCCAGGTGTGCATCTACAGGGTTAGAATGCAGGAAGTGGGGACAGTATGTTGTAGCTGAGGGACAAATGGGATTTGCACTAGTTTGGGGATAGGATTAGGGCTTTTTTGCAGGAAAGAAGCTACACTTTGGAGGCAGAGCGGAGTTGTCCATGGCTGATGGGAGCTGGACTCTGAGGCTGTATCCCAGGCCTGGCCCTCCAAGCTCAGAGCACCAGCAGGAGTAGAGATGCCCTGGGTTAAGGCTGTCATACCTTTCCTCTACTTTTCTAGGTATTTCTGGCTGGTGCTGTCTTCTGCTTTGGTTGTGAACCCCACTTCAGAGTTAGCTACTTTTGCTTGAATATCTGCCCTGGTGCCTTCTTATAGAGAGCCCTTCCCAGTCTTCATCATGGTCCAAGATGTTCATATTTGTAATTCCTTGGAAAAGTTATTGGAATTCTAGTGAGTGAATTCCAGTCTACCACTTCCAGTGTGACCCATGTCAAGAATGAAGACACTAAAGCATTTTTGTAGTTGTGGGGAGTCAAGGAGGTCCTAAGTCTAGCTAGGATGATGGCTAACTGGAACAAAGGCCCTAGCCCAAGATAAAACCCAGATTCTATTAATTCTTGAGGAGAGTGGCTCAGGGATGAGTGACTGTGAGAATGGCAGGAAATATGTGAGTGCTATGAGCTGGGCTGGATAGATGGTTTGAAGTCACCTCTGCAATATGCAGAGACAAGGATATGCAGAAGTAATAATCTGCATAACACAATGCAAGGTAGTATCTACTGTTCTGGGGTCAGTGCTTTAGCTCTAATGTGTAATTTTTTTTATGCCCTGGAAATCATAGCTGCTTATCTCAAGGCTTAATCCCAGCTGACAGTATGGAGTGTGGCTCTCCATCCTGCCCGACTCACACATGTTTTTTGGGAGCTATGGGGGTGGGGTAACACTGACCTGTCACCTTGCTTCAAAGACTACACATCAGCACCTTGATTGAACTAATTTGTATTGCTTAAAGCCAGTTGAAAGGACAAGGAAAAGGCCTAGCCATGAAAATAGAGCCAGTTTTAGCCAAAATGGAGACAATTGCTCTTTTTCAAGGAGAGTCATCCAGGTGGCCAGCAGTCAGTCATGCGTGTATGGCCCATGGACACTGTGGGGTTTTGAGTTCTTTATGACACACTTCAGTGAGAAGAATTATAAATGAGAGAATGAGCACATTAATTCCAATATAAAACCAAAAATGAGTCTGGGGATGGGAGGACTGAGGCCTCTACCTGACCATGTAACATTGGACAAGGCCTCTGAGGTCATGATATAGTTGGGAGAGCCTGAAAATGAAATCTCATGCCAACCTCAATCCTTTCCCAGAAGGAATCCTCTGGGGGACCAATCTACAAAAGAATGATTAAAATTGCATATAGCCCATCCATGGTATGGATCCCAGCAAGTCTTCCAGGGGCCCAAGTAACCTTCCTCATAATGAGGGATATGAGATTCTGGAATACAGCTAGGAATATTAGTTTTAAAATCTCTTACAGGGTTACTATTTGAGGAAATAGAATTTAAGGTTAATAAGACATATTGTCCTTCAGAAAGTTGTATTTTCCAAGTCTGATCCACAGCCGACATGCAAGGGCTGGAATTTTGCTGTAGATGGGCTGCACATAAAGGTGGCTATGCAAAATGAGAGGCAATGTTAAACTTAGCCTGTTCTTGTAAGTGCATTAAAATTTGTGGGCTGGGAAGAATAGTACATGTAGGGTTATTGCTCTCTATAGAATGGAAAATCTCTGGGGCATGCCCATGCACATAAGGGGTTTAAGCAAGGGTGGATTAGGTATGTAGGCCCAATACTCTTCTTCCTGAACCACAGGAATACATACTGTAACTGATAGGAGAGCAAGTATTGCAAGGAAAAGATTCTCAGGTGATTGAACCAAACGGTGGCTGTCAACTAGGTGGAAAGCCTCACGAATAGTCTGCTGCAAGCCTTCCTAGGACAGTGGAGGATGCGCTATCGGGTTCATTACTTGAGGTCTTGGCAGAGGGCTTAGCGTGTTGTGCAGGTGGGTTGGATTCTGGCCATGGAACAGCTCTGATGGTAATGTCTCTCAATTATCTGTGGAAATATAAGCATGTCTTTGGCCCCAATTTAAAAGTGATGCTGGACCATTCCAAACACCTGTTTGGAGGTCATGCCAAAAAGGTTAAAACATATGTAGCAAAGTTTTGACCCTGTGTTCCCCCTTTCTTTTATTTAGCTAGTTGATTTTTTAGTTTAAGATGAGTGTGTTTGATTATTGTTTCACCTTGGGGATCATAGGGGATCCCTAACACACTTTATATTCCAGTTAGCAAGAAAACTCTGAAAATGTCTACTAATATTGGCAGGACCTGTGTTAGGTTTTATTGTTTGTGACACTTTTAAGTTAGCAAAGGCTGATACACAGTACTGTCTGACATGTTGACTTTGTTTACCTGGATGACTGTGGATTATATGTGAGACAGTATCTATAGAGGTTTGAGTGTATTTAAGTTTGTTAAAAGAGGCTATCTGGGTAATATTTATTTGCCATAACTGGTTAGTTCTAAGAATTCTGGGATTGCAAGTCCATTGAGGAGTAGGCCTAGGAATGAGCCGACAGGCAGGGCATGACGTCACAGTTTGTCTAGCACACCTTCACTGGCTCAGGTCTTGAAGGGCAGATGGCATTGTGGTGTAGACCCCAGGCAGCATGTGTGAAGGCCAGGGGAACATTCATGCCATCACCATCCAGGTCCACACAGAGAGAACAGTGACTTTATCTGTGCTCAGACAGTAGTTGAGGCCAGAGGAGACATTGCCTTCTTGATGCATACCTAGACAGTTGAAACGGGGTCTTGGAAACAATGTGCCCACGTGAGGCGTGTCCTGAGAGGAGGGTAGGGCATTTCCATTCCCTTTGTGAAGGTGGGCCTGTGGGAGCCATGCCTGTGTAGGTCTTGCCTTCCCAGAGACCAGTGACACACCTATTTTGCCAGTACCATGGATATTCCTTTCTCTTAAAGTCTCTTTCTTGAGTTGTAGGGCCTCACTTCACCTCATCTGCTGCAGTATAGCCCTCTGCACAGTGGCTGTGAGCAGGCCAACTCCCTGAGGCCTCAGTGGCCTGCGGGTGCCTGTTGTCATATTTTGGGAAGCATTTTGGTGTGCTCTTGGATGGAGACTGTTATATTAGGAAAAATATTTTTGGGTTGCTTTTATGGGAAAATAACTTGTTTTATTTCCTGAAAATAAACATCTGATGGGTAGAGGATGGAATGAAAGGGAAGAAGGGTGAGGTTACGGAGGTTTCTACCACGGCTATAGGCTTGTTTTCTGAAGACGTCACTTTCATTTTTTGTGCATTTATTCAGTGCACGTCTCAGTGCTCACACTACCCACAGGTATGCGGGCACTGCGGCTTACAGGCCACACCCGCCCAGCAAGGCCAACACAGAAAGAACACAGACTGTCACTGACCCAGATGTCCCATTTCCAGTAAAATGCCCAGTTTCCTTTGAGTTTATGAAATGGGCCTACAGTGCTTCTTTTGAGTCCCCTAACCCCTAATGCTAGAATAACGACCTCTGAAACTGTCTCTTGTCTTACTTATGCTGGGCAAACAGAACTTGCTTAATTCCTTTCATCATAGCATTAAGAAGAGGGACTTTTACACCAGAGAGTGATAGCTGTGTTTATTTGTAACATCATTAAATGTCTCATTTTTGGATTGAGAATATATAAGGTTTATGACTTACTGATATCTTTAAAATCATAGCAGGTTTTTTGTCTTTATTCTTATTTTTTTTATTTTTTATTTTTTTCTGGTATCGGGAATTGAACTCACGACCTTGCGCTTGCCAGGCAGGTGCTGTGCCACTGAGCTAAATCCCCAGCCCCTGTCTTTATTTTTAAAACTTGACAGGCTACTATTTTCTTTTTGTTTGTTTGTTTTTTTCCGGTACCGGGAATCAAACTCATGACCTTGCACTTGCCAGTCAGGTGCTGTGCTGCTGAGCTAAATCCCCAGCCCTTGACAGGCTACTATTATTTTTTGTCTCTCGATAAGTTATTTGCTTTTTTGGAATGTAAATATATAGTACTGGACAGTTAATTTGAATTGAAAAACTAAAAATCACATAAAGATTTAAACTTGTAAAAACTGTTATACGGGAGATTTTAGATTTTAGCAATGGTCCCTTATATTGCTCTTCCGCTTTATTAGTTTTAGGTCTTACTGTGCTTTTATAAAAATAAATGAAGTGATTACTGATGCAGATAAAAGACTGCTCTCTCCCTGATTTGTTTTCGACCACCACTGCTGCATTGGTGTGAATCTTTCTCAAGTGTACACTTAAAAACTGCACAGAGCCTTGGTATGTGCTGCTCTGTCATGCAGTACTGACAAACTACACATCTCCGTGCTACTTCAGTTTTACTCACGTCATACGTTTGCATTTTATCCCTTTCAGTGCATTTCTGATAAATGCATTTAATGCTATAAATTTCCTTTCAAATATTCTTTAATTGTTCTTTACCAGTTTGGGCAAATGCCATTTATATTATTATTTAACACAAAATGTTACCTAATATACGTTGTGGTATTTTTAGTCCAGGTTTTAATTAGAGGTGTGCTTTTTTATTTCCATGTATACAAATTGATTTTTAGAAATCTATTTTATTACTGATTTCTAATATTATGGTGTTATGGTTTAGGGCACAGCCTGTGTACAATAGCAGTTTTCTTGGTATCTTTTGAGATTTTGCATAACGTCTGGCTTCCCAGCTTATTTTTTCAAAAGAAATATTAGATATGTGCATGAAAATACGTTTTTGCTAGCTACTGGCTACCTACATGTCTGCATAGATGCCCATTGGGTCAACCTTGTTAGTTTTTTTAAATTCAAGTCTTCCTAATTTTCATATGCTTGATTTTTTTAATTAGCAAAGGAAGCATTTAAAATCTCCCACAATGGTTGTAATTTTGTCAAATTTGTCTTAATTTTGTTTTATACTAACAATTTGCAAACTATGTTATATGATACGGTTAAGTTTATAGATATTTCCTTGTGAGGTTATTCCTTTCATCATTTTTTTCTTTTTTTTGTATGTGGTACTCAAAATTAAGCCCAGAGTCTTCATACTGAGCTATATCTCTGGCCCTTTTTAAATTTTGGGACATGGTCTTGTGAAGTTGCTCAGGGTGGGCTTGAACTTGTGATCCTCCTCCCTCAGCCACTCTAGGTTCTGGAATTACAGGTGTGTGCCACCGTGCCTGGCTTCCTTTTATCAATTAACTTTTCTTTTTTTGTACCAGGAGTCAAATTCATGACCTCATGCTTGCTAGGCAGGCACTGTGCCCCTGAGCTATATCCCCCGCCCTCTTTTATCAATTAAAAGAAGAAACTACTTCTAATTAGGACTTGTGTGCCTCATAACTATTTTTTCTAGCGTGTGTACAGTCTTACCGTCTTGTACATAGCACATTTTTTTCTACCCTTTACATCAACCTTTTTAAAAAAGGTGTTTGAAGTGATTTTCTTGAAAACTGACTTCGGAAAGTCACTTATTTTACTTATCAGGTTTAATTGATTTGCAGTTACTGTGATCACTCATGTATATGATCTTATTTTGTGCTTTTTCTTCTACTTTTTAAAAATTTTATTTTAAAGAGAATAATAAAAAATAACAAAATAACAACAACATAGACAAAAATAAAGCAAAAACAGTACAAATGATACAGAGTTTCAGAACAAAATGACGGGAATTAACAGTGGTTATTGTATTACATATTGTTATCTTCAATGAAGTTGCTCAGATTACCAGATGTAAAAATGCAAGCTTGATTGAAGGGAATATAAAAATATAAAAATAACCTGTATTTTCTGTTTATGAATTTTCTTTGCATCTTTGTTTTTTCTTCCTGCTATTTGTTGGATTGAATAAAGTTTTACAAATTCTCTTTCCTTGTATGTTGTGACTGTTTTCTATGGTTTCTGTTCTGCTCAGCTCGTTCTCAACTTGAGTAGAACAGACCTGCTGGAAGGTTGTGCTGCCCGCGTGTCACCGTCAGTGAGACTGTCCGGGTCTGTGTGTTCACAGTGTGCGCCTCCCGCAGTGCAGCCTTTAGTAGGTGGTCTCTCACCATTCACTGAGTGTCTGCTGTGTTATCTTTGTGTTACGTTCTGCGTTTCCGGGCTCTGCTTCCCCGGCCCCAGTTTCTAAAGCGTTCAGTACACTGAGCCTAGGAGCTGTGGCAATGAACAGGGACACTGTGCATGTTTATGATGCAGGTCAAGTAGTTTATAGGTTGGTTAAGAGGAGGAGGGGCAGATTCAGTGCTGGGTGCTTCTAGCAGAGTCCAGCCTCGGTCTGTGCTAGCTGGTAGTTGCTGAACTTACACAAGGTTTTGCTTCCTGTTTATAAATAAGGAATCACACTGAGTGTATTTTAAGCACAAATGCTTAGTGATAGCATTCATTAAATCTGTCATAGTTAGATCATCATGACATAGAAGGAATAGGGAAGTCATTATGAATCACAACGTACTAATGGTGTTGCAGCCAAGTGGGTCAGTAGGTGGATTTTGGTCCAGTGCCCCTGAGCGTGAACTGTAGATGCCAGCTGCCCAGAGGAGGCGAGAGCTCAGAGGTGGGCCAAAGACAAGCCAGTGACTGATGTCCTGAGGTAGTCTGGCCTCCGTGGATCACCATCATAGGCACTGCTCATGCATCTTGGAGTTCATGGGCAGAAAAATGACTGGCTTTAAATGCCTTATCAAGAATGTCTTCAAGATAATTTCGTGGAAATAGCTTTACTCTCACACACATATATGTCTCTCTCTATATATATATGTATGTATAAAATGAATGTATTTAAGATAAATTTTGAGTGTGTTAATATCTTAGTCTTTTAACTTTTTAAAAATTCTGTGACTCCCTGGCTATGCATTATACATTAATAAGTCTTCAGTCAGTACAGTCTTGGGTTACTGGTGACTTCGTGCTGTGTGAACGTGACAGAGTGGGCTTGCCCAGACCAAGTCAGCTGCGACGTCACTAGGTGACAGATACATCCTCAGAGGGCCACTGTCCTACATGCCCTCTGGCAGTGACCAAACAGCAGTCAGGCAGTATATGACTCTGTGTGGAAATTTTGGAGTCCAACTGTGAAATCGTTATAAGTAAGAAAAGGTGTGTTTAGATCCAGATGCTATCACTAGAATAATGGTTTCACATTTTGCCTTTGAAAATACATCTTGACTTTCCCCTTGTGATTACAGGGATCATCATTTACAACTCAACCATCCCAGGCGTACAATCTCTTCCTGACGGCAGCCATTGGTGATGGGGTCGGGCTGTGGGACTTGAGGACTCTGAGGTGAGGCTGGCCTGTGTCACAGCACCGTGGCACACCTAGCGTCTCTGCCAAGTCTGACTCAAGGTTGTGTCGTGTAGGTTACATGTGAGATGGTGCTGTCTCGTGTGGCTCCTAAGGCCTAGAGGAGCAGGCGGGGCTGTGTCTTGACCAGAAACACCCTGGATGTGGTCTCCTGGTCGAACTGTTGCCCGTGTGCTGTTGTCAGGCCGATCCTGGGAGGAGGGTCCAGGGCACCCTAGGCCGAGCCTACTTTGTTTACCTTGAGTCGCTTTCCTCCCCTTGGGAGGACAACATGCTAAAATTACTTAGTGTATTTTGTAAACATATACAAAATATAAAATATTCTCTAAGCAAAAAAATCTTATAATTATACCATGGGGAAAATCACCGTACAACGTATATACAGGGTAAAAACATCGATGCTATTAATACTGTACACTTGGTGCGGTATTCACAATGGTGCAGTTAGTTGTGTTCTTGCTCTGCTGTTCCGTCTCTGGAAGAAGTCTCAGGTTGGCTTTACTGGGCGTCCTGAGGACAGACAGGCTGCAGGATATGCCCTGCCAACAAAAGCCTGGTGTGTGCTGTGTGGACGGGACCTGCCCCCGCGCCTCGGCCTGTCTGGCTGTGTCAGGCCCAGTGCTGGCCTAGCTTGTTGACGTTCTTCTTAGTTAGGAAGAGTAGCAGTTTTACAATAAGCACATTTTACATGGTGCTTTATAGATGGTTGGGAAGGTTAAGCCCTTCCCACTAGATGATTATAACCTCAAAGTTTTTGAATCATTTATCTAGAAAATTTATGATTCAGAAGGTATGGTTTTACATTTTAATGATCTATTATAGATGATTATTTAGTATTTCTCATATATAAAAATTCATTTACTATTAGTTTGACATCTTTGGGAATCTGAATTTGAAAAGCATCTGAATTATTCTTAAGATCCCTTTAATTGCTTACCAATTAATAATTCTCACATATACAATATTTTCCAGCATGTGACTCAGTGGTAGCATGCTTATCTAGCATGTACAGGGCCCTGGGTTTTCTTTCCAGCACCATGTGGAGCGGGGGAAGCTTTTCCTCTACTACTTTGCTCCTTTTTGTTGGGAAAGCAGGTTGGTCTTTCTCCTACAGTTTGCACTAAGATGAAGAACTGAGTCCTATTCAGGTATTTCTCTCTGCCCAACAGGTGTGAGCGTCGGTTCCAAGGACACCCGAACCGCTGCTACCCGTGTGGAGTGGCCCTCAGTCCGTGTGGCCAGTTCATGGCTTGTGGAGCAGAGGACAGACATGTATGTGTGCTTTAGTCTCTCAGTGTGAAAAACTCTCAAATTTTTAAATGATGCACAATGAACACTAAGCATTCCCTAATTCATTCATCTATTAATCATTTTGCAAACGCAAAGTATATACTCTGAAAAGGCCTTGTATTATGTGGTGTATTTTCTTTGACTTATGAGATTAAAATGTGAATCAATAAGACAAGATCATGCTGTGAAATTGCTTTTATAACTTAGATCCCTTATTCCGGTGAAATTGCCCATTGCTCCCCTCCAACGCTTTTAGACATTCTGCACACACATCTTGTGATGGACGACTTGGAGAAGATGCTAATAGACACTCATTTGTCCTTGACCCATACAAGTTCTTGTTTAGCTTTCTAGGGCTGCAGTGCCACATTTCCACAGCGTCACAGGCTTCAAACCACAGAGGCTGTTTTCTTGTGGTTCTGGGGGCCAGGAGTTTGGACTCGTGGTCAGCAGGTTGGCTTTTCTGGGGGTCCTGAGGACAGACAGGCTGCAGGATATGCCCTGCCAGCCCCTGCCTACATCTGCACCTGGCTTTGTTTCCACTTTTTATCTCAAATCTCCTGATTCTTTCTCATAAGGGACACTTGGGTTTGTCTCCTCCCAAAACAGACATCAGAAGGTCAGGAAGTTGTGTCTTCCCTGTCAGCAGCCTGGGAGTCACAGGGTGTGGTGTGCGTGCTTGCTATGTCTGTGTGTTCCTCACTTCATTTAGCTGTAATTGTCATGCAGTTTTCATATAGGGTGTGAAGTGGTTGTGTGTTGGACTTGTGTGAATAAAATCATTATGGCTTTTTTTGCATGTCTTTGTGTGGACACAGGTGTCGTTTCTCTTAGGAAGTCCTGAGGAGCAAGACGGCTGGTCAAGGTCTGTACGTTGAACTTGCCTGCAAATTTACAAATAGGTTTCCAAAGTGGTTGTTCCATCCTGATGAGACCTTAGGTGTTTGGCACGCATGAGTGCACATAAAGCAACAGGGCGACAAGTGACAAAGCCCAGGAATGGGGGATTGTTGCTGGGTGGGGCAGAGGCATCGTATCATGGAGTGCGCTGTTGTGGGTCGAATCTTGGCCACTGTGTGGCCTCAAGAAGTTGCTGCCACTCAGCCATGGTCTTTGTGTCCTTGGTCAGCAGTTGTATTTCTTCTGTGGGGCTGTAGGGAGGAAAGGCAGGTACAGCAGAGAGCTCAGTACCCAATGGGAAGCAGCATTGGCCTTGACCCCGTCCTCAGGATTAGAAATGACCATGGCCTGCCCCAGCCAGTCCCTCTCACTTCCCTGCTGTCCCTTGTGGATCAGCCATGACGGACAGCCAGTGAGATGGCCAGGGCTGGTTCTGAAACACTGTGAGATGCACTCTCTTTTGTGGGCAGATTTTGTGGGAGCAGGACTCACCTCTGAGGTCCTCTTATGGCATCTCAACTCATTATTCTCCCCTAAAATGAAGTATTTTGTGGCAACTCTGACTATGCAATCCATGACTTGTATAGGCATATGTAATATCTAGTAACTCCATCAGAGAGGAAATTTTAAATCCGTAGTTCTAGAGTCTGTTTGAATGCTGAAATTCCACAATGAGTAGTTGTAAACAAAGCATAGTATAACCAATTCTCTCTCACTTTCTTGAGAAAGACACTATAACGATTTTCGCCCTCAGTCTGAGACTTTAGGGGAAAGGTTGTACAGCTGCTTGGCAAAACTGACTCTGGACATGACTGGCACTGCGTCAGGTGGCCCGGTGACCTCCACGACAAAGGCTCCGCTGCAGACTACACTTCTCTTGTGATTTGCAGCTGGTCACGGCTCTCAGCCAACACGGAATCCCTGCCTTCTTGTCTTTTAGGCCTACCTGTATGAGCTGGGCTCCAGTACTTTCTACCAGCGGCTGGCAGGGCACACAGACACCATCACCACGGTGGCCTTCAACCCAGCGGCTCCCCAGGTATGGTCTCCTGGCACGGGGGCAGGGCTTTGTTTCTCTGTTGCCTGCAGCCTTGCCTCTATCTTTTGTATCTGGACGACTTTATGTTGGCAACATTTTATCATGTCTAATGCTGTATGTAAATTAAATACTAAACTTGAGTATTGGCAAATCAGTTTAATTTTGTCTCTTCAAGGTTGAATCTTGAATTCAGGGAGTGCGGTCCTTATGTACTGGGTAGGTGTTTTGTTAACTTGCTGTTTTCACTATATCACGTATTGCCGCAGTCTGGTCCTTCTTCCCTTCCTCCTTCTGCAGGCCGGGGGAGGCGGGAGGAGGCAGAGGACAAGGCCGCTCTCTGGACCAGTCCTGCCTTCACACAGTAAAGTGAGGAAGTGGCTTTGAAAACTTGTTCTCTTCCTTTTGGATTGTGGTCCTGTTTATAGTGAACATTTAGATTGTTTCCAGGACTTTGGTGCTATGTTTTGGTGCTCATCATTGGGTATACAGTGTTTTCTGTGTCTGGGTTTATTTTCTCAAGGCAGATCATTCGTCCTGTTACTGAGAAGGGCTCTGATGTGGACCGAAATCGCAGAGTCGCTTCGTCTGTTTTCTTGCAGCTTTGGTTGTTGATATTTGTCTGCTCTCTCAGGCTCATTACCGATAATGAATACCTCACTTTGAATCAGCTGTTTTCATCCTTTAGCTCTTTATCTTTTGGACTGAATGTTTTGCTTACTAATTTCATTTAACTTGAAGTTTTTGTTTTCGTATTTACAATTTTGTTTTCTAGATTTGGTTTTGCTTTTTATTTTGTTGCTTTTTCTTTCAAGCACAGGATTTGATTTATTCTAGTTATGATAGAAATTTTTCTCCAGAGTTTGTTGCTGTAGAAATCATGGAACTTTCAACATGTTATAATAACTTCTGAAGCTTGGACTACGCTGGTGCTGAGTGGACCGTGGGCTCACTGGGTGCGGGAGGGCTTGTCTTTTTCTGCCAGACTGAAGGAGTGCCGAGGGGCGCTGGTGCCCACTCCCTGTAGTTACTGTTTGTAGTTATTACTTTTTAGAATCTATTAGTACATGCCTGCATAGTGCTCACACTTATTGTGTGGAGTTGGTGCGTCATTCTTCTCTCTTTTTCATACTCCCACCCTTCTCTCCCTCCCTGTTCCCTCCAACTCTTGTTCTCATTCTCATTTTCAAAAGCTCTATTTTCATCTTTCTTTTTCCCTTAAATTCTTTTTTTCCATTTCCTTTCCCTCTCATCTCTCTTCCTCCCCTTCATTGCTTATTTCCTTATCCATTTGGAAAAAATCTCCCTACTTCCTATTTATTATACATGTACATGTACATATACACATACATACACATACATGCTGGGATGTCATCTGTTGGAGTCATTATATAAATAAAAGGACAAAGGTAGCATCCTTACCTTCTAAGATCTTTTAAATCTCCTATATTTTCCCCCAAGTCATCTTTTCCCAAATTTAATTTTTTTAAATTACAATACATGGGGATGAAATTTAAATCTGTCTATTTTAATTAGCTCATCTTATTTTAAGAGTTCGGGGTAGCTTTGCCAAGGAAAAACATTAGAGAGATCTGAAAAAGTAGTTTTCCTTGATGTTAAATAGGACAAAAGCTTGTGACATGTGTATTCAGTCCATCAGTGGATTTGCAAGACCATACTATGTCCTCCCAAGCATGCTTCATTTGAATGGCCTACCTCCCCTGTCTCATCCTCAATTCTCAATCTGTGTAGCAAACAGCAGTGGCAGAAAGTGAACTTTGTGGCTGTGCCACTGAGCAGCTACCCTCATGCAGGCTCTCCTCCTCGGGATCTCTGCCTTGGAACTAGCTGTCCTAGTGTAAGGGGAACAATGTCCTAACTTTAGCTTTTTAAAGATGTGTAAGGGGAACAATGTCCTAACTTTAGCTTTTTAAAGATGACAAAACAGTGGCTTGAAAATGAGCAAACCTTCATTCCATACAGAGTTGCCTGATGTGCCTGAGGTATGTCTGGAAATGGTGGACCCCCTGTCCGCTGTGGACCTCTCACCTCTTCCCTAAAGATAGCACTTCATAGCCTGGCTATTTCTGACCTACACTTGTCCCTGTTCAAAGTTCTGCTTTCGTCAGTCCACCGGTCAGTTTTGGCTGACAGTTTCTCACTCGTTACTCCTATGGGAGGGTACCATCCCCCTTACTAAGCACCCTGCTGGTGGCCTGACTTTTGTCCCAGAAGAAATCCATGGGGACATATGGAGACCTGAGGAGACCATTTGAAGGGATGAGATGGAGATACATGCCATCAGGTTCTGTGGGGAGGGTTGCCAACAATTACCCGCATGCCCGATGAAAGTCATCAGACTACTCAGCAACTAGGACAATGTTAAAATCCTTGGGAGTGTGGAATTCAAGCAAAATCTAACCAAGGCCAGGAGGACATCAGCTGCCTTCAGTGAGGCAGAGGAATGAGAAGGTAATATGTGGGCCTCTGAGTCGCCACTCTCCCCCAGAAGGGAAATGCAAAATCAGTATTCCATTTTCTTCTTCAAAATATGTATTTTTTTGAAACTGGATCTTCACTATGGTCAACCAGTTATCTCATTTTTAGAGAAAATGATCATGCAGCAGTCAGCTTTCCCATCTCTGGGACAGAATTCCTGATACCCACAATGTAAAGAAGGAGAGGTTTATTTTGTTTCAGTTTCAGTGGGTTCAGTTCATGGTGGGCTAGTTCCAAGGCAGAGACAGTGCGGTGACAGGTCTAGTGGAAGAAAGCTGCTCGTGTCACAGCAGCCAGGAAGCAAAGAAAGCGGGGCAGTACCAGGGGCGGGAGTACAGCTTTCCTGGTCACAGCTTTCTGGATGTTTGCTGTAGTGTCTGCAGCTAGGGTGTATTAGTGATGTGACAGTTTCATTTGTTGTTGCTGGGGGAATGTCACGAGCTCCCCTAGGAGTCCCACTATAACCTATGTCTCCATAAGAATCACTATTTGGGGAAAATGGAAGGGCATCTCCTTATTAGGAACATTAGCCAGGCCAGAAGGTGTTGCTCCTAATGAATTTGTACAGATTTTATGGCACCAAATGGACTCACCCTGTTCCCTAGCACAGGCAGTAGTGAGGCCACTCAAGCCTAGATGTCCTATCTCTGGGAAAATATAAGCCTTGGTGTTTCTCATGGACATGTGTGTCCTGCCCAGCTGGTGAGAATGCATCCTTGTCAATGTCGCGGTCTAAGAGTATCTAGGAGACTTGTGGCCATCTCTGTACAACCAGGAGCCATTCGGCCCACAGGGGTTCAGCCCAGCAGCTTTCAGTGGTTCTTGCAGTGCTGGTGCTTCTTGATACTGCCTGACACGTGTCTTGTTTCCATGTGGTCCTCATTCCTGGGCCATTGTGTCCCTTTTCTTTCCCTTTCCTTCCCTCCCCTCCGCCGTCCTCCTCTGCCCTCTTCTCTCCCTCCCCTTCCCCTCTCTTCCCTTCTCCTGTCCTCTCCAACAACAGAACCAAGTACGTGTGGTAAATAATACTTCTGTTTTCAGAGCTGAGCTCCCAGTTCTGAGCGTCTGTGCTCTGGCTTGTTGCCACCCATACCCAGTGCATGTCTGTACGGCCCTGGCTCAGGGCTGCTGTGGTTCCCACACAGGCTGAGCTCTCCAAGCTGATTTGCTTCCTTCGGAAGCATTTCTTGGTGATACATGTACTTCAGCACAGCGCCCGGAGCAAGAAGTGAGCACCGAACAGTCTCTGACACTGCTGTAACCCTAAAGCCCCCGCTTGCAGGCTTGCCATTTGATTTAAATGAAACCGTTGCTTCATTCAGTCACAGTTCAGTAATGTTCCTCTTAGTGACAGATCAGTGAAAATTAGTGGATGGTCAGCCCAAGATATTCCATAGTGCTGTGGTCATGCCGTGTGATGTGAGGGCAGATGATGCCATAAGAATGTGCTCAGGGTTCATCAGCCCGGGCAGCTGGGCCTTGTGTCAGTGGCCAGGGCCAAAGGCCCCACAGACCTCGGGGTGTCACGCAGCAGGAGAGCCACCGGCCAGTGAGACCTCATCAGACCACACTGTCGAGCAGGACCTGGCAGAGCACTGTTGCTTTCTGGTCACAGGAGCCCTTACTTGCTGTTGCTCTAGATGGTGTTAATATTTACCTTGCAGAGTTTCTTTTATTTAAAGGATAATCAATCACAGACAAACAAAGCTGAGTTATCGAAGACAAACTGATAGTAAAAGTTGAACTTGTCAGTTAATGAGAAAATGCTACTGGGTTTACAAGACTCCTGGTCTGCTACAGGGCTTTGGGGCAGGTTAGTTAGGAAGTGGTATGACCTGTGCGCGGGAGCTCTGGGCTGTCACGTGCTTGGCAGCCGCGTGTCAAGAGGGGGCGCTGGTCTCTCCTGGCTTGAGTCACTGGAGAGCTGAGTGTCACAGATTTCAGGGCCTGTGAGAGGTAGAGGTTTTTGGTAGGTGAGACTTAAGGATCTGATGGCTATTCATGATAGATGGTTCTAATTTGGAGAATTATGTGGAACTTCATATTAAAACTCAGTCTTCTGATGGGAGACTTAAGATAACGATTCTTCTTGGAGTAAAATTTTACCTAAAAAAAAATTAGACTTGGCCTTTGGGTATTTGCCTTCAAGTTGGGCCTGATGCTCCACAGAGCAGGTCTCTTGCAGGTTGAACACCTCCCAGCGCAGGAAGGGAGATAGGATTGACTGTATTTCTTCTAAACATTGACTTTGGGGTTGTCTCTTTGGCTTTCTAGGGGGTGTTTCTGCCTGCTTAGGCATGGGAAGAAGACCCTATTCCATCAGGTACTGAATGTGCCCTGACAGATGGTTCTGGGCAGGACGGAGTCTAGTAGGGCCTGCATCTCTGTTTCAACGGTACGTGTGCCCTGGAAGCTGTCTGTACCCAGAGCTCAGCTTCCATTTCTGTTTCTCTGCTTCTAGCACAGAACCGGTTCCATTCCTAAAGCAATGGTCGCAGTGCACTTGCCTCTCAGTGCATCTCCTGGCTCCGGCCCTCACTGGCCCCTTTGGAGCATATCAAGAGCACGTGGGATTGGTGGCAGGTCCAGGAAGTCAGGCAAGGAGACAGGTGGAAACTGCTGGTGTTCCTAGGAGGGAGATAGGCATACAGGACAGACAGATCCAATTCAGCCACAGTTCAGGGTCTACCCTCAGATGTGGGAGTGAGGAATGACTTTCTGGTACAGGTCGGGTACCTGCTATCTGTGCTGGTCGAGGAGACACACAGCCAGGGTTGTTATGGGGGGGCGGGGCTCAGCGCCTGATCCTGTGGCCCTCCAAGACCCCCAGTGGTGACCCCCCAGCAGGGGGCGAAGAGGAGTTCATTAGCCAATCCAGTACAGGCGTGGACCAGTCTGTACACCAGTGTGCTGCCGTCTTGCTGTTGAGGTGAGCTCTGTCCTGAGTGTGGTGCCTGAAATGCTTTCTAGTGGCCCTTCCTTCTGAGCCCTCCTCCATGCCCCGTGTGGATCCAGAAATCACAAAACTAAGTCACCCTGTGAACAGGGAAACTACATCTTCTGATACACATGATTTGGATTTCGGTTTGAGTTCACTCCTTAGACTATGGTGAGGGGAAAGGATTTCTGCCACCATGTCCACTCAGTTTCTTACCTTTTGATTTAGGGCTGCACTTACCCCTTTGTTGATATACCTTTTGCTCTGAATACACTGCTTTTTAAAACAATGCTCAACATTTTAAGCTGAACCTAGGCCAGCCAGAGGTGCAGTGGTGTGAGACAAACACTACTGGGAGGGAGAAGTAGGTGTTCCGGCTTGGGGACGCCTGCAGGTCAAGTGCCAGCAGAGACCTGGCTGCTGAGATCCCGATGACTTGTGGCCTCCCGCCATAGCTCACGGGTTCATGTTACCTTGGGGCTGCGTTTTACCTGTGGCACCAACTCCACTTCCTCTGCCTTCAGGTCTAGTGATTCTGCTCCTGGCCAGGCTTTAGAGCCTCAGGAAACTGCGTAGAACTCAAAGCGCAGCCTTTTGGCTTGGCCTGCTCTTGGCAGGCCAGGTGGGTGAGGCTTCCTGGAAGGCTAAGAGCAGCTGCTCTCCTCAGGCTGCCGGGAGTTTCTCAAGTCTGTCTGTGCTGCCATTGAACTGCTGTCTGTTCCTTATCTGGCACTGCTATTTCCATTCTGGGCCACGCACGCCCTCTAATGTGTGGGTCCCAGTTTCACTCACTGTCGGGCATTTCTACAGGGGCATTCTATGTTCTGACCCAGATAAAATGGTTGAGTCCAGGGCCTCGCAGCCTGCCCTCCTCTTGGGGGTCTGATCACTGGTCACTCCATCCACCTTAGGTCCAATTCTGGAGTCTTCCTTGTGCTCAGTCTTCACCACTGCCAGGCCTCCAGGCCCCAGAACACTTCTGGTGTCAGGCATGGGCATGGCCTTATTTCTTATTTGTAGCCAGATGCACGGTGGTTTGAGTTACTTTGAACATTTCCTTGTACTAGGTGCGTATGGTGTAGCAGTCACTCTTCTTGAGTGCTTTATTTATTTAATGATATGATTTTTTTTTTTCCGGTACTGGGAATTGAACTCACGACTTTGTGCTTGCCAGGCAGGTGCTGTGGCTCTGAGCTAAATCCCCAGCCCCTAATGATATGATCTTAAGAAGTCTTCACACTACAGAGGGAGCAAAGACCCGCCTCAGTTATCATGGTAACACGGGGAACAGGAAATGGTCCCCTTCCTAGCTGTACTGACCAGAACTGAATTCCAAGTCACTGTTTCTAAAATGTTTATTTCTAGCCCTTGAGAGGCAAGCTACATTCTATTTTTACTTATGTGACATTAATATTATCTTCTTTTTTAGATATTAAATGGTTTTAAGCCCGTTTTTATATAAACTGTTCCAGTCTATGCTTTTCCTGACTACTCCCTCCTGCCACATCATAAAACTTAATTTCATTCCCGAGGAATCCGCACTGCTTTCCTTTTGGAAAATATTCTGCAAATTCTAGCAAAGTCAACAGACAAACTATAAATTTGATGTCATACAGACCACAGGAATAGGTAGTCTGCCATCATCACATTACCTATTCTAGTATTCAAGTAACTTCTGTAATAGCTAAAAACCACACTAGATGAGGTATTGCTCTTCTACTGTGATGTGGACTGGATCAGTCCAAATGAGAAACAAAGACAACGAAACATAATCAGAGGATTCGCTTTGAGCTTTATGGTTGCCTCAGAATTTTTTCAACAGAATGGCCAAGAGCTGAGCTATGAAACCAATAGGATATTATTATTTGCACTGTAAACCCTCCCGACTTGTTAAGCTGGAACCCCCAGATGGAGTGCATTATGTTCTATAGTATAATATAAAAGATTTTCATCTTGAGTTGTTCATGAATCCTGTCCCAGGATTCAGATGTCGGTTACCTCACCTGCACAGTACAAGTGAAAAGTTGCATGCTGTGGATTTAATGCGCAGGCACTGTGGACAAGCTGAGTGGGTTGGAAAGTCATGGTACACAGAATGTACTTATATAACAACTCCTCTCATTTTGATACTCTCTAATATTTGTGCTAATTTTCATCTGAGGTTATTTACTGCGTGGTAGAGATAAAGTGTACACTATCAGCAGAATTCTAGAAAATGTTTCTTTGTAGTCCATTTATTTTTAAAGCAGGAAATCATTAGAAGCCAAGTGAGTTTTATGTTTAACACTCAGGCTGAACTACAAGCTAGGACGGTTGTTTACGTCCTGACGTACGCAGCATGGCTGACCTTTTATCCAGTCAGAGGTCACACCTGTTGGCCTGGGCAGAGGCTGGTAGTGCAGCTGTCACTTGACGTGAGACTCAGAGTGAGCTGCACGTGAATCTTAGTTGCTAGTTTTTGTTAATTTCTTCTTCAATTTCACTGACTGTTATTGGCTTATTCAGGGTTTTCGTGTCTTCTTGGTTCAGCTTTGATATTTCATATGTATCTAAGAATTTATCCATTTCCTCTGAATTTTCCATTTTATTAAGAGTACAGTTTCTCAAAGTAGTTACGGATAATCTTTTAGATTTCAGCAGAATCTGTTGTGATTTCATCTTTTTTATTTCTAATTTCATGGATTTGAGTCTTTTCTTTCCTTATTTCAGTGAGATTACTTAAGGGTTAGTCTATTTTGTTTAATCTTTAGAGAACCAACTCTTGATTTACTGATTCTTTGTAATATTTTAGTTTTAGTTTCATTAATTTTATGCCCTGATCTTTATATTTCACTTTCTTGTATTAGCTTTGGGTTTGGATTGTTCTTGTTTTGTTAGGAGCTTGAGGAGCATCATTAGATTATTTATTTGAGCTTGTTCTGTTTTTCTGATGTGGAAGTCCACTGATATGAACTTCCCTCTGAGGACTAATTTGTGTTCCATAAGGTCTGGTATATCATGCTGGCATTATCATTTGACTATAGAAACTGTCTTTAATTTCATTTATGACCCATTGATTGTTCAAGAAGGTATTTTAAAATTTCCATTTGTTTGCATGGTTTATGTGGTTTCTTTTGCCACTTATTTCTAGTTTCAGTGATTATCATATGATCTGATTATATGCATGGCATAGTTTCTATTCCTCTGCATTTACTTAAACATGTTCTGGGAGCTAGTATTCCTCTGTTTTGGAAAAAGTCCCATATGCTGCTGAGGAGAATGTGTATTTGGTGTTGTTGGGTGGAAGACTCTGTGGATATCTACCAGCCCATTTGTTCAAAGGTTTGGTTCAACTCATATTTATTTGTGGATTTTTTGTATAGGGGATCTGTCTACTTGTAATAGTGTGGTATGAGGTCTTCCATTTCAATCGTATTGGTGTTTATTTGATTTTTCCTGTCCTTTAATGTTTGTTTTATGAAGTTGGGTATACCAGTATTTGGTGCATATAGGTTTATAATTGTTAACACTTGCTGTTTAATTGCTCCATTAATTAATATGTGGTGACCTGCTTTGTTTCTTCTGACTAGTCTTCGCTTGAATTTACTTTGTCTGAAATTAGGATAGTACCCCTACGTTTTTCTGGGTTTCAGGTTGCATGGAATGTTGCTTTTTAATCACATTGGTCTATCATGATGCTTATACTTTTCCCGTTCTGTTTTCTTTTTTTTTGGTTTTTCTCCGGTACCAGGAACCAAACTCACGACCTTGCGCTTGCCAGGCAGGCGCTTTTGCCACTGAGCTAAATCCCCAGCCCCTGTGATGCTTATACTTTTGATATGATTTTTAATCTCCTGGATTTCTGATTGAAATATTCCTGGACTCCATTTCTTTGGTAAACTAGTCATTCATGCTGTGAAGCATTTTGTTGAGCTCATCTGTAGAGCTCGTTTAGCTTTCTCTTGCTGTCTTCTGAGAGCTCCTGCATCTTTTTGGTAATTAGTTCCATTATCTATTTAGTTATATCTCGTCTAATTCCACTGAGGGTCTCTTTGAGCTATTTTCTGACCTCCTCTGCTATGCTTTAGAGTACTTGAGGTGTATGTCTTACACTGTCCTGCTTCTTTATGCCCTGTGGATTGGCTTTAGGGAAGTTGAAGGTTTGGGGAAGCATTTTGTTGCCTTTTCTTCCCATGTTTTTATTGTTTTTGTTTGTTTCCTTATTTTGTTTTATGCTGAGACTTTTGGATGCTTATTGTCTAAAGGCTTTCTTGCTTGCACAGAGATCTCTTTAGTTGCTTTTCAGTGATGTACTTTGGACATGCGTAAGTATAGTACTTTGCCACACACCCAGGATTTGACCACTTTGGCTACTTTGGGAAAGGAGGATGTGGTGTAGTTAGCACAGAACCCAAGTTCTCTAGGGATGTACTCTAGTACTGCTAATGTCCCAAAGCGAACCTGAGTGTTGGTGTATAGAGAAACCGTGACAGTTATGTGACCCTGTTAATATCAAGTGAAACAGCGACAGTAATATTGCCTGAGACAAATTAGGTATTAACACAGCATAAGAATCAATTATGTACCACCCTTAATCCTAGAGAAGAAATCATTAATTGTTATGTAAACATTAAGGCAACCCACATATTGATTTACAGTTAATGTGTACTAATTTCAGCAACTATATTTCAGCCATAGAAAGAATTCCATGCTTTTTGCCAAGTTAATTATCAAAAATTAACAAGGCTTTATGGTTATACTATTAAAGATTTAGGGTTTAGGCGTGGGACATAGGGTATGATATAAGAGAGAGGAGAGAGAAGTTGGACACAGGCTCTTCTTGACAAGTGCAAGGATGTCTATAGAATTCGGTAAAGTAGGACAAAAAACTGGCAAGAAATAGAAGATAAAACAAAAAGAGAAAAAAGAAATTATGTAGAGAGTAAAAACAAGAGAGAAGTAATTAAAAGGAGAAACTTTAAAAGAGAGAGGAGGAAAATGAGAGAACTAAAAGAAGAAAATGAGATTAGAAGCAAGGCTGAAGGGCAAAGGAAGATTACCCAGGCCCCAGGAAACTGGTGAAGAAGATATGAGGGAAAGAAAGAAGTGAAAAACAAGAAGAAAACATAACAAAGAAACTAGAAACAGTGTTCACAGTCTCAAAGGATGAAAATAAACAAGAAATCCAAATGAACAAAAATTTTTAAAATATAGAAGCCCCAAAACATTCCTCTGTGATTTCAAATCTGTGGTTACCTTTCAGGACCTAGTTTTTGGTTTGGCTGGTGTCCAGTTCCATGTGTGACTCTGCTCCTGGTGGTGGACAGATGGGATTAGAGTTGAGCGCCAGTTGTGAGACTTAAATCCTGGCCGAACCTTGTCTCTGGGCATGTGAGTGGATCTGAGTTGTTTAGTTTGTAAGACTCCGGATGTCTCTTGCCAGCCTGTGCGTGGCTCCCTGACCGTGGACATCTCCCATTGCTGTCCCTCACCCAGTCACTGGGAGCTTAACCCTGGGAGAGGCCAGTGTAGCTCTGAGTCCCTGGGTTAGTTTATCGCTCATCAGCTGTTGTAGTGCGCAGCATCCACTGGTGCATTTCTCCCCGAAGCCTTCTGGAATCTCTCGCTTTCACTGGGTCTCTGTAGATTCAGTGATCCTCCCCCCTGAACTATGAGCCCAGAGCCAGGGAGAAAGTGCAGATTGCCCTTCCCTTTTCTGCACTGTGGTCTGTCTCTCCAGTTTCTCTGCAGGATCCAATTTTCCCATCAGATCCTTTCTGAGTTCCAGGGATCCATTCCCTCCTTCTTTTTTTTCTTGTTATTTTCCAGTTATCTAGATTCTAAATTTTGGAAAGACTGGTTTGTTGCTCCTTGTGAGTCTGCTGTCTTCCTGGAAGTCCTCCAGTGCTTATTGTAGAGCTGTTCAAGCTCCTGGAGGTAAATCTCACAGTGTTCAGAGTCCATATGACTTTGTCCTCAGAGCTCTAACTCTTGGACTTACCTGCATGGAGCCCCAGGCACATGCCAATGACCAGTCAAGTTTCCCACCAGGCAGTGGCTTTCAAGCATCCGCCTGTCTGTCTCCAGGCCTGGGGCAGTGGAAAATACATCTATCATTCCTGGTTCAAGAATTAGTAGAATTTATAGAATTAGGCCAAAGAGAAGGAAGTCAGAGCCTTCAGTTTTTAGAGGTAAGTTTTGGCATGTTTTCCAGTGTGTCAGGAGGTGTGTGCTGTTGAACCCTGAAGATTTCACATGCAGAAGGTTCGTGCTGCTAAGGCTCTGGGCTTAGGGACTGAAAACTATGAAGAGAAAACCAGCAGGGGAGCGGAGGGGCAGAAGGGACTCTATTCAAAATAGGACCTTCTTGTTACGTGTCTGAACTCACGAGTACAGGGCAAATCATAGCCATGTCTTGAAAAGGAGTGTCATTAAAATGTACTTTTACTTTACTAGTAAATTGTCAAGATCTTGTTCTGTAGAGCAGAGGAAAAATAAAATCATTGTACAATATGTGCTGTGGGGTTAATTTCGGATGTCTTCAGTAGAGTATTGTCTAGGAAACCACATGTTTCCAAAGAGAAGCTCAGAAATGTGTGAAGTCCCTGGGATCTCCTACAGGTACACTCCTGTGTGAATTCTTTCTTAGCTTTGAGCTAGGTTCAGAGTTCAGCAGTTTCTCTTTTCCTTCCTTTAAAGATTTCCTCAATTTCCTTGACATCATGTTTGTGGCCTTTCCCATGTCTTCATGCTGGCCACCTCAGCATCCTTCTGCTCCAGGTCCATCTTCCTGGACAGCCCTCAGCTTAACTAGTCACCAGATGTGAGGTGCTACCTGACCGTCACCCAGAACCTGCCTTCTCCCTGGGCTCCCACACCCAGGAAGGCCCTACAGTCAGGTTCACCACCTTTTAACTCTTTCTGAATCTGTACCTCTGTCCTTATTTGTACTTCCAGAAGGTCATTAACGCCAGATCTCCAAAGTGGAATATGCAAGACAGCTAATTTTTCAACAAACCAATATTAAAACTTTGGTTTATGTTTCTATAATTTGATGACAAAGAAGGCTTGCTGTTATTGACATGCAGATCAGCATATGAATGGACCAGAGACTCTTGAACACGTGTACATGGAGCTTGTAGGGCTGGCGATGTCCCAGTGCGGGAGGGCATGGCAGGCGTCCTTGTGTGTACATTGCCATGTAATATAATTCACACATATTCCCTGCTAAGTGGCCTTATACATTACACTACTTCTGACTAAATTAATTCCTACAAAGTGGATTCAGCATTCACCCTTTTCCATTCACTTTCATGATTTCAGTTACCTGTGATCAACCATGATCTGAAAATATTAAACAAAAAATTTCAGAAATAAACAATTTATAAGCTTCGAATTGCATGCTATTCTGAGTGGTATGGTGGAGCCTTTTGCCCCTGCTGTCTCACCAGCACCTGTGCCCTTCCTTGCCAGTGTGTCCGTGCTGTGGTTACTGGCACTCCTTAGGCACGTTGTGCCCAGCTAGTTACCACGGGAACTATCAAGGTCACACAGGGCTTGTGTCCCAGCCACTCTTATTTTAGTTAATAGTGGCCTCATAGTGTAAGAGCATGAGGCAGGAAATTCACACGCTAAAGAGAAATGGTGAAGTCCCCCCTTTCCGGCGATAGTTCTCAACTCAAGGGATGAAAAGAAAACAAACTTCTGGGAATGCTGCTAAGCTCTATGGTGAGAATGAATTTTCTATCCGTGAAACTGTGAAAAAGGAAAAACCAATTTGTGCTAGTTTTCCTCTCACATCTCAAACTGCAAACATTACTGCCAAGGGCTTTATTAAGATGGCAAAGGCATTCAGTTAGAGGGCTGGGCTCTGAGCAGTTTCAGGCTTGGACTGGAGGCCTTGGAGATGTCACCCTGTGGGGCAGGGAGACTGCTGGGAGGGCGACAGGGACTCCTGGCAAGGCCAGCTCTGCAAAGATGCCGTCAGTGAGGAAAGCACAGGCGGGACCCAGGCCTTGCACAGCCCTCTTTTTGCTGGTGTTTATAGCCACACAGGGAAATTACACATTGAGTTAATTTCTTTATGCAATATTATCCCCAGAAAATACCATGTAGGCAGTTTTGTTGACACATAATGTGAACAGAAGAAGCATTTTAAAACTACAGTTTTATGTGTGCACCTTTTTGGTAGTTTAGCTTTTATTTCCTAGCCCAAACTTAGCTCTGTGGCTTGGAGTGGCGTTGTGGAAATATGCAGTGGGCTCTTCCTGCCCTTGATCAGGGGTGCTGTCTGCTTCCTCTGAGGGTCACTGTGTTGCTGCACCCTCTGCTCAGGGATTCACAGTGCTCCCCAAGGTGCTGCTGCCCCTGTGGGCTTCCCCGGGCAGGGGAACCTGAGCTTCCATCCTGCCATTCTCCAGGCACTGCCTGAGCTCTTGGAGCCCCCCATGTGAACCTCAGCACCTCACGCAGCCTCACCAGCAGGTTCCCCTTGACAGGATGTCCAAGCCCTGTCAGGTCTTTCAGAACAGTTCTGCAGGAGTGGTAACTTCTGCCGCAAGGCCAAGGGCAGGGTCACTTGTGTGGTCACTGGGCTCCCTGTCACTGTAGACCTGAAACACAAGAGGGGCCACAGCTGCGAGGGACATTGTCTGAGCAGGGCCCGGGGCAGGGTGTGGTGTCCCTGGAAGCTTTTTGTTTTAGCTGGAAAAATATTTAGCTTGTGGAACCAGTTGCTTACTATCAAAGACACTTGTGTGTTAAATACCGACTGTTCCTCATAGGAGCACCAGAGTTACCACTTTAAAAAGGCCCCAAAATCATGATGAGTGGGGGAAACTCAGATGCTTTACAGACTCCGTTACCTCAACTGCTGGAAGTGAGTTTCCAGCCCTGTGTACTTGTGACCTGGCGATGACTGCTGCAAGGATGACTGGAAAATCACCGGGACCAGACATCAGAGAGAAAAAGAGCAGAGGCTTGGGGGAGACCAGACCATGGCAGGAAGATCACAGAATGTCACGTCAAGGTGTTAAGGCGCTGTTATGGTTTGTGTCTGCATGTCCCCCCAAATCCTCATGCGGTCATGGGGCAGGCTTTTAGATTTATGATTGATTCATGGTCCAGTGTTGGAATTATGGGTGTGAGTGCTACACCCGCCCTGGGGCAGATAGCTTGCATACAGCGTAAGGGAGGGAGAGAGGCTGCTTGCCGCCACTCCTCTCTTTCTGCTCTTGTTGCTTTTGCTGTTTTTCTGCCGCCATGAACAGTTGCCCTCTGCCATGTGCCACTCTGCCTTGGAGCCAGCCGAGTATGCACTGAAATCTCCACAAACTGTGAGCTAAATAAACCTTTCCTTCCTTAATTTTGGACGTCAGATATTTTGTCTCAGCAACAAGAGAAAAGTAACCAAGACAGGTGCCCTCACACAGATTCCTTCGGGATGAAGCAGCTCAGAAATGAGGATGTGATGCTTTCAGGGGAAACGATGCTGATGTTCATTCATGCTGGTTGCTGGAGATTTGCTAATCGGGTCAGTCAAGCAGACTCAGCCATGCCTCAGCAAACCCAGCATGGCCATCAGTGTAGTCCCTTACACACTGACCAGTGCTGATGGTGGAGGTGTGCAGAGTCCACTGGAAACAGCCAGGGAAAGTGTGGCTGTACAGTCATTGTGTGGCTCACACCTGCTGCTTACTGCTGGGCGGCCCCCTAATGGTGATTTTCAAAGGCTGGGTGAGACAGCCGTGATGGATTGCTGTCCAGACTCCTAAGTAGGGGCATTTCCTTCAAATCTGCAGGAGGACACACAGGGTGGTGATTGCTGTGACTTGCGGCTTGGCTGGGGACGCTCTTCACTGCCTGTGCCTTACCACCAGTGGGCACCTGCAGAGGGAACTGGCAAAACCCTGCTGCTACCACTTACTTTGTTGTGTGGTGAAGGCCCAAAGGGAGCAGTTCATTGGAGCTGATTTTCACACGCAGAAAATAAAATAAACACAGTGGAGTGAACTGTGCAAAACTAAGATAGTTACAACACAATTGTATTGAGACACCAGAATTAGAGACGTCTGAATGAGCTGTGCTAAATGGTCCCAGCTTTCTCTCCACCCTGCTGTTGATGGCAGAGTTGCAGTGTCATGAACGAGGGATTTGACACTCCTTCAGTCAGGCAGGCCAAGGCCGTAGCTCTGGCTGGAAGGGACATTTCGGAACTAGTTAGCTGCTATCAACAACTGTTCAACATTACCGTTAAAGAAGAAAGGAGTCAGAAAATGAAATAAAGATGATCTTCCTCATGGAAAGGAGGATCAAGGGAGGGTAGGAGAAAAGAGAAGGAAGGAGGGGCGGAATGAATGAGAAAGGGGGAAAGAAAGAAAGAGAATAAAGTCCAGCCTGTTAGTTTACCTTGACGTTATACTTGGACAGAGGGCACTGTGAGTGGGTGTGGGGGCTGCTGCCTCTCAGTGCCATGTCAGCCCAGTGGGTGCTCGTGGCCTCCTCAGAAAGCTAGGATTAGAGGTCCCACTCAACCCAGCTATTCCCCTTCTGGGTATCTTTCCAGAAGAATTAAAAACATCATACCACAGTAGTATATGCACCCATGTTGATAGCAGCACAATTTGTCATAGCTAAATCTTGGAAACAGCCCAAATGCCCATCAGCTGAGGAATGGATAAAAAGGAAGTCCTACCTATTCTTAAGTTTGTATACATTGATTTGGTTATTCTAGGTTACATGCCAGTTCACATAAACATTAGAATAAGCTTATCTACGTTTACAAAAATCCTTGTGAGTTCCTGTTCTGATAAGACTTTCATGAAGCTTGTAGATACATTTGGGAAAACTGACACTTCTACTATGTTGAACTTTCCAATACATGTAACATGGTTTGTATTTACATATATTTTGATATTTGACTTCTCATGTCCTAATTTTTAGTTTGCATAATCTGTATATGTTTTAAAATATTCTTTATCATTTTCTTTAAGGTGATTATAAATAATACTGTACTTCCAATGTCAGTTTCCACATAGTCATTGTTTATGTCAGGTTAGGGAAAAGTGGGTCTTGTACCCTTGCTAGGAAGTTAGGCAGAGACCCTCCTGAAGAACTGAGAGTATAACAAGTGGGGAGAGGTGGCGTGTGCAAGACCTGGAACAAGGTCTCTGAGCCCCTGGGAAGGCAAGCAAGTCCAAGCCTCTGTCCTCAGAGGAGGGCTAAGGGTGGCCTGTGCAGTGGCTTGCCATGCTCCTCCAGGGCCCCAGGACTCCATCCAAGGAGCATACATTTCACCGTGATGACGAAACAAAGGTTGCTTTCAGGCAGGATTGTTTTTGCATGAGCTCAGGAAGACTCCCAATCCCCAGTTGGTAGAGCAGGTGTGAAAGCATCACAGTTGCCCTTCCCAACTAGGATATGCTAGGTGCAAGGCTTATAAAGGAAGGACAGAGGTGACAGCAGGATTTGGCTTATAGAGAAAGGAGAGTAGAATGAGAGCGCTCTGGAGAAGTTGACAGAGAGCCAGGTGCTGGGCCAATTACCCTGCACCCAATTACCCTGCACCCTTCCTCCTCAAATTTACTGAGGTGGTTGGATCTTGGGACAGAAACAAAGGCCTAATAGTTAGGCTACACCCAGAGCACTGCTTCCAGCTGGAAGGTGGGCCCAGAGAGCAGTCTGAACCCACGGACCACCTTGCTCATGGGCAGGCAGTAAGCAAACTGCAAGGGAAGGCCACCTTGGAGACCTGTACTTGAACTCGGAATGCAGTGTGAATGGATGCTGTAGGGATGCTTTCACTTTGTGCTTTTGCAGCAGTGTGAGGATTTATTTCTTTTTGGTTGTCTCTTTTTTAGTTAAGTTTTCTGACTTTTTTCTCATTGTCATTTTCCCTTTTCTTCTCTCTCCTTGTCTTATCTCCTTATCTTCCTTCCCTACCTTTCCTCTTTCCATCTGGCATGTGTATAGGGAGTGTCTGATCGTGTACAAAGGAGAATAAGAATTAACCAGTGCTTTAATTTAAATAGTACTTTTTTGAGCATGCTCATGTTATGAACATGTAAGTGTAACCCTCACCAAAATTATACATAGAGGATCCACGCGTAAACTACAACAGATGAACAGGTTTCAACGATATTACAGCTTCCCCCAGTTTCTAATTATAGACCTTTCCTTTTCTATCCCTCGCCCTTAATCACACAAATATTGTCTCAAACACTCTTAAGACTAACTCTTTATTCAAGCCATCAAAATCCCAACAGTCTGATCTCCTGTCTGATTTTAACTTACTAATATTTCTCTTCTCTCCCTCTCTTACTGACATACCAGCTTCCCTTTCCTTCAGTTTTCCTTCCCTTCCCCTTCCATGTCCCAGTCTGACTGTTAATGACAGCATAGTACTGTCTGAAACAGTCATTGATAGAGGGTGAATTTGCTGAACACTGTTATAACTGATAAGGACTCTCTTCCTGTAAAACAGTGGCCAGGTCTGATTCCGTTCAGCTGAGCAAGTCCAAGAGGTAAATAAGTGCTAACGTGCAAACAGAACCACAGTCACATCACTGGAAAGCAGACTCGAACTAAGGAGATTGGCATGCTAGTAACAAAATCTTTGCACTGTAACTGAACTACAACGCTCAGCAGGCAAGTATGCGTGCACGCGCACGCACGCGCGCACACACACACACACACACACAGAGTGAGAAAACAGGTAACAGAATGCCTTCAGAAACTTCCAACTCCTCCAAAGCAGAAACAAGGATCATGAATGGGGAAGAAATAAAAAAAGCTAAATAGCTGAATTATATAAAATGATGAAAGAAGAGTCAAAGAAACTTGGTGAACTTAAGGATGATATAACTAAATAGATAATGAGCTTAGTAAACAGACTGATCGATCACTGGACAAAAACAGGATGCAAATAAAGAAACCAGTAGAATGAACCAAAATGGCTCAAAGAATGAATACCAATTTAGCAAAGAATTAGAACCCATGGAAAGGAACCAAACAGAAATCGAGGTCATAAAAATTCTATTGAAAGTTTGGGCAGCGCAAGCAACTAGTGTGAGGAGAAAGTGTAAGAACTACACAGCAGGGTGACCACATACTCAGCAATGTCTTAAAAACATCAAGAGATCATGCGAAACATGACAAGGATATTCACTATCACCACTCCTGTTCAATGTAGTACTTGAAACTTTAACCATAGCAATTAGGCAAGAGAAAGAAATAAAAGGGATACATATACGAAAAGAAGTCAAACTATCCTTATTTGCTGATGACATAAACCTTTACATAGAAGATCTGAAAAGTTCCACAAAAAGATTCTTGGAACTAACAGACAAATTCAATAAAGTAGCAGGATATAGAATTAAAAACAAAAATCAATATTGTTTTGTACACCAATAGTGAGCCCACTGAGAAAGAAATTGGGAAGACAATAACATTCACAATAGCTTCAAGAAATATTGAATACTTGGAAATTAAATTAATGGAGGAAGTGGAAGGTCTTCTATGATGAAAACATAGTAATTTGAAAGAGGAGGTCAAAGAAGACAACAGAAAATGTAAGGATACTCCCTGTTCCTGGGTAGGCAGAATGAATTTTGTTAAAATGGCTGTACTACCAAAACTGAAATATAGATTTAAATGCAGTTGCAATGAAAATACCAATAGCATTCCTCACAGAACTAGAAAAAACAACCCTAAAATTTGTATGGAACCAGAAGAGACTCAGAATAGCAAAGCAATCCTAGGTAACAGGAACAAAGCAGGAGGCATCACAAGCTCAAATTTTAGGTTATATTACAAAGCTACAGTGATAAATATAGCATGGTACTGGAACAGAAAGAGACATATGGATCAATGGAACAGATCAGAGACTACATAAACAACCTCAGACATATCCAGTCATCTGATCTTTGACAAAGGGGCCAAACATATGCTGGAGGAAAAATAGCCTTTTTACCAAGTGGTGCTTGGAAAACTGGTTACACACTTGTAAAAGATTTACTCCAGGTCTGTATCTCTTACCGTGTACTAAAGTAAAATCAAAATGGATAAAATACATGAATATCAAAACAGAAACATTGACTCGGTCAAAATATGTGTAATTCTTAAAGATATGGCATAGGTAAAGACTTTCTGAATGGAATTCTAACAGGACAGGAAATAACATCAGGAATCAACAAATTAGCCAAATATGGTGGTGCACACCTGTAATCCCAGCACTCGGGAGGCTGTTGAGACAGGAGGATCACCATGAGTTTGAGGCCACCCTGGGTGACATAGTGAGTTCAAGGCCAATCTGGGCTACAGTGCAAGACCCTGTCTTAAAAAAAAAATGAGCAGATATAATTATCTCAAATACCAAAACCTCTGCACAGCAAAAGAAACAACAAAAAGAGTAAAAAGACAAGATTCAGAATGGGAAAAATTTTTTCCAGCTGTACCTTGGTCAGAGGACTAATATCTGGAATGTAAAGTGAACGTAGCAAAGTTAGACCACCTGAAATAAAAAAAAAAAAAAACCTCAATTAAAAAATGGGCAATAGAAACAAGCAGTCACTTCTCAGAAAAGAAAGTAGAAATGGTCAATAAATACATAAAAATGTTCAACCTCATTGATTATGAGAGAAATGCAAATCAAAACAACACTCAAATTCCATCTCACTCCAGGGAGAATGACTGGTATTAAAAAATCAATAAGAACAAATGCTGACTAGGTTGTGGGGAAAAGGAAAACCTCTACACTGTTGGTGGGAATGTAAACTAATATAACTAAATCAGTATGGAGACCCCTCAAAAACTACAACTAGAAATTCCATTTGACCCAGCTATTCCTAGGTGTTCTCCTGAAAGAGTTAAAGACACCACATTACAGTAGTACATGCATACTCATGTGTACAGCAGCAGAACTCATAACATCTAAATCTTGAGAGTAGCACATATGTCTGTCAACAGATGAATAGATGAAATAAACATGGTACATATCCATAATGCAATACTGTGAGTCATTTGTGGGAAAATGGGTGCACCTGAAGACCACAATATTAAGTGAAAAAAAAATGAGACACACAAGCACACATATCATATGGCTTCTTTTATATGAGAAACACAAAGTATAAATAATTTACAAGCAAAATAAAACTAGAGATTACAAAATAGGGAGATAGATCCTTGGCAAATGGAAAGTGGAATTAGAGCTGAAGGATGGGATGAAGTAAAAGAATGAAGATGTGTTTCACACACAGACACGTGCCAACTTCTGACCGATCATCGGGCACAGCAAACCTGGACTAATAAACATAAAAAAGAATTCAAATTGTGTTGATAAGTTTTTGAATTCTACAATTTTCATGAACTTTAGGAAACCTGTAGCCATCATTTCTTGGAGTGGTATCAAGGAAGCATATTCACAGCTACCTGAAAGAAATCTCAGAGCTCCTTTCTTCCAATCACCTGTCTTTAACTGAAAGGACAGCTGCTAGTAGCTGAATGGAGGGGCAAGTGTGAGCACCCGTCTGTCAGCTTCAACACATGCAAATGGGATGTGGAAAAGTAAAAGCCATGCTGCTCACCTCACTACGTGTATTTTTGTTTGGAAGATACAATTATTGCAGTAAAATTGGCTATTTATGTTAAAATGTATGAGTTTATTACTAACTCAAAAGAATTCATAAGTAGTTTTTGCGTTCTCAGTTTTCAATTCTAATTTGATAAATATTAGTAGCTACGACCCACATACATAAAAGCTCTTTGTGATGCTCAGTAGTGTTTAAGAGCATGAAATGGTACTGAGACCAAAGCTTTATAAACTGCTGCCTTATGGTAGCATTGTCTTGGCCTTAGTTTGGTCGTACATTCCCCTGGGACTGGACTCACACGCTTAGTTTTCAGATGTATTGGCATGAGATTGCCCATTGCATTCTTGTATCACTCTTTGTTTCTCATTAGAATTTTATTATTATTTTTTTTTATTTTATTTTTTTTTGGTTTTTCTCCGGTACCGGGAACCGAACTCACGACCTTGCGCTTGCCAGGCAGGCGCTTTGCTGCTGAGCTAAATCCCCAGGCCCTC
>NW_004955411.1:4043726-4069642 GCF_000276665.1 Chinchilla lanigera
TTAGAGACAGGTTTACACAGTAACATATAGAAGTATTGTATGCCTTTTACCCAATCAAAGGATTATTTTATTTACGTCTGTTTTCCTTAGTGATTATTTATTCATGCCTTCTTTCTTGCTCTTTGCACGTGTAGCTGTGGAGCCCTGGAAATGTGGCAGGTCTGAATGAGATGCTCTGTAAATCCAAATGCACAACAGATTTTGAGAACCCAGAACAAAAGATATAATTTTTTATGAATAGTATTTATATTGATTTTATATTTAAAGATAATAGCTTTGTACAGTGAGTTAGATCAAATGTGAATCATTTTATCTATTTGTATGGTTTAATTTCTTTTTTCTTTTTTGCTGTGAATAAGGTACATCCAAATTCTTCTTTTTATGTAGTTACTATAAAATTTAAAGCTGCATCTATGGCCTGCATAATATTTATACTCTATTACACATATATGAATTTACTTTCCCAAACTATCCTTGAGTAAGTTAGAGATTCTCCCCATGCTTATGGTAGCATTGTATAGCTTATAGCTTAAACCTAAAAGCTATAGTGTCCTCTTCTGTAAATGTAGCATAGTGACCAAAATCAGGAATACTGTTTGTACTTACCTAATCCACAGTCAGTTTCTAAGAACACTTAAAAATCCTTTATAGCTGTTTTTTGCCATGATAGGATGAAGCATTCCATTTGATTATCTTCTTCATCTCTTCCAACTGGGGCAGTTTCTCAGTCTTTTTTTTTTGTTTTTGTTTTTGTTTTTTTTTTTTCTGGTATCAGGAATTGAACTCATGACCTCGTGCTTGCCAGGCAGGCGCTGTGCCGCTAAGCTAAATCCCCAGCCCTCTTTGTTTTTCTTGACTTGACATTTTGAGAAGTATAGATCAATTCTTTTGTGAAGACCTCCCTCAACTGCATTTTGTTGATATTTTCATCTGATTGTATGTTTTTGGCAGGAATGCTGCAGAAGTGATGGGATTTTTTCTTATATCAGTGACATAATGATATTGGTTTGCTCCAATGGGTAGCATGCTGCATATCAGCTTTCTCCATCATAGAGTTAATATTTTTCTTTTGTGATTAATAAGTACGTTTGATGGCAGATACTTTTGTACAGTGTACATGCCTTATTTATCATAAAACTTTTGCCTACAATTTTATAATTCACTGATGAATTTTTGCATTTTTGTGTATAGATTTTGACTTCCTTTTAGAAAAGATTCACTTATTCTTTAATCAATTATGAGAAATGTTAAACAATACAATATGAAAGTGTTAACTCTGGGAATTTTGCAAGTGTCTAGAATTGATACTGTTCTGTGAAAATTTTTGATTTACTATCAATGGATCTACTTAATAATTTGTTTATTTCCAGAAATCATAAGATTGCCTTTTTATGTATGATTTGCTTCTTGTTTGTTAGGAAGAGGAGAAAGCCTCAAAATTCACCTGAGAAAATGAGAAAATAATCTTTGTTAATTGACATGTTGAGATTTATCATCAGTATTTGTTACATTAGAATTTTAAAACATTGCAAGGTATTTCATTTGTTTTATGAATGCTTCAAGGCATATTTCTTAGTATCAAATTTGAGAGTACTCCCCCACCTTTTTTTTTTTTTTAACCTGGTTTGATTGTGCTTGCAAAGCATAGGGTGTGGTGTGACCACCATTCCCCTTGTTGAAAAATTTCTAGTTGTCTCTCGGTTAGGAAGAACTTGCCTTTGATGTTTCTTAAAGAAGATTCAAGGGTATAGAATCCTCTTACATTATTTCATATCTACACCTATTTTCCTATAGGCTTTGTGTTTTTTAAAATTTTTTTTTAGGCTTTGTGTTTGAAAGACAGATTGGTAGAATATAAAATCCTTGGTGTATGCCGACAGAGTGTATCCTGATCAGATAAGAATTATGTCCTAAGGTATTTTTTATTAATGACAAGGTAATCAAAATATGAAATTATTGTAAGAAATTAGGGAAGATTAAAAAATTTCCCACAATACTGGTTTTCTTATTTAGAGATATATAGGTGTCCTTCATCAAGGCAGAACAGTATGGAACTACAGCAGAATGCTAGAAATTATATGGCCTATCCATTACTTTGGTAGCCTATAATTTGTGGGCTTATATCACAGAAGGAATGCCATTCACTGGGAGAATGTATGTGCATACTTCTGTATATGGAGACTTGGCTCTGCAAGCATACAGAAGTAGACCCGGGAAGAGGGGCCCCAGCGGGAGAAATGAGTACCTGGACTGGAAGCAGATGTAGGAAAAAAACCATGTCTGAGGAGAGAGAGTCTTTTGGTTTTAGTGATGACTTAAAGGCTGGAACTTTAGCTTGCAGAGGCGAGGAGATCCTCCCTGTGGGCTGAGAGGCCCACTTGCTTGCTTGGCTTCTGTTCCGTTGACCGTGCCCGTGTCTGGAAGTGGCAGAGATTGGATTTAGCTCAGGGGGATAAGAGATCTTCCCTTCAAGTGGCTTCAGCAGAGCACCGTCTACTCCTCTAAGAAGTGGAGCCCAGTGGGGCCCTAGAAGGTGGGTGGGGACGTGTGGGACGGAGGGTTTAACTAGTGCCATACAGGATATTTTGTCCCTTTGTCCACCAGAGTCCTGTGTCCGTAGTTACCACCTCATGTCTTGTCTTCTTTTATGTCTCCTTCTTCCACCCCAGCACACATACTTTTTATTTGGAAGAGAGTTCTGGCAGTGATCATTTTGCTTATAAATAAATCAGTATATAGTAAATCTACAGATGATGAAGACTCTAAACAACTTTATTGAGATATAATTTACATACTCTGATCATAGCGTTACTGCAAAGCTCAGATCCTGCTCTTTTTTTCTGCCTTCTCTCACTATGTTTGTGCAGGCTGCCTCTGCTCTTGCTGGGCCACCTCAGCAGAGCCGCCTGCTCCTGTGTGACCAGGTGGTCCATGAGCCAGCCAGACACACAGCTGTCCACCTCTGGCGCATCTGCAGTACTCCATCTCATCCAGGATGAGATCCAGCTGGTCATGGCTTCCCGAATCGCGCCCCCTCCTGCTCTTGCCTGTACCCAGCTTCCACCATGTCCTGCCCTCCTGCTCTCCAGCCATACACAAGGCTTCATTTTCTACCTCTCAGTGATTTCTGTTTCACATCAAGCTGTCCTCCTTTTACTTGCGAATCTTGACCACCACATATTTTGTCACGAATGACTTCCTGTCTTTGAGATCTCAGTTCACAACTAACAGCTCTCTGAGACTGTCTTAGATCCCACAATTCAAAGTAATCCTTTCACTCATTTTCTGGTACACTCTCTTCAGAGCACATAGTTCTCCAAAAGGATCGTGTCTGTCTTTTTCCTTATTGGCTGATTCTTTCAGCAGAACATAAGCAGCTACATGAGAAGAGGGTCAGCCTATGTTGTCCAGAGGGAGGTGGCTGCCCACAACTCACTTCTATCTCAGTTACCTACCAGATTACCAGGAATGCTAGGGGCCACTCTAGTAAAAAGAAAGAAGGGAGATGACCTGGACTAACCTCTATGGTGCTAACTGGCATGCTTCTGGATGCTCCAGGTGTTGCCTATGAGGAGCTGTTACCTATGTGATGCTTTTAGCAGAATGTGTCTGGGTGGGAATTCATGGTAAACAAGCCTCTGATCTATGGATCTACTAATCGTAGGTGCCTGAGGACATCATACAAGTTGAGCACTTGTCTAAGGTTCAGAATGGGGATACTTCATGAGCTAATAGCCCCCTACATGATCATAGCATGTACTTTATTTACCAAGAGACCCAGGAGAGAAGGAAGATCCTGAACTGGCCATAATCCTTGAGATTGTTGATAAAAGTTGATCCAGCCCAGGTCCCTAACTTGTGTCTAACTTAGCTGTTTGATCACCGTTATTGGCCCAGCTGCCAAATCCCCGGAGCCTAGAACATTGCTTGCCTTAAAGAACACTTAAGAACTATTTGTCATGTGAATGAGCACGGTCATGAATTTGTGGGAAGGCTAGCAAAGCTGTGTATTTATAACGTTTTTCTTCATTTTCAAGCAGTCTGCATCAGAACAAGCCCAGTTTCGTTATGGTACACTAACTGGAAACCCAGATATCTAGAAATACCAGTAGTTGGTTAGCATCAAGGTTCATAAAAAGAATTGACGTAGTTTGGAAAACACATCTTTGCAATATTTAATGACCGTGTTTTCCAGCTGTCAGAGAGAAAGTGGAGGCCTGCACTCCTAGGGTGTGGCTGGGTGAGGAAGGCAGGCTGGGAAGGGCTGGTAGTGCCCACAAGCTAAGGCGGATGCCTCTGTGATGGAAGCTGTGATCGTGTTCTTGAAAGTGTCCCTTGCAGAGAATCTCAAGAGGAGAAAGTCCCTGAGTTAGAAAGCACAGTTTCATTTTTATGTGAGCAGTTAACCCGGAACTTCACTTTTGTTCCCTTTGAGTCTGTTTTTGTTACTGGCACAGGGATAATTTAATATTTTCCGGGGATGAAATTTTCAGGCATGCTGGCAACTTCTCCGTATGCTCCTGTAAAGTGATCCCTCCATCTTGTGTGTAGTTATTGGTCTTAATTCCTATAAATTAAAGAATGTGGGAAAGGTATTGGGTTTAATGGAGACAGAGTCTGGAGTGGTGGATTAGCATCAGCATTTCTGCTGGGTCTTACCCACTTTCTAACTTTTATTTTTTAGTAACAACTCTTAGAATCTTGCCTAGAGCATTGCCCTCTCTGAGCTCTCTGTCTCTGTCCTTTTCTGCGCTACCAGGCTTTATGGGATGCATGCTCAGGACAGCTGGACAGTTCCCAAGTGTGGGTGGTTGGAGCTCAGGCAGACTGCACAGCGCTGGGTTAGGGCCCTGTGTTTTAAAGACACCCACAGCTGTGTAAAGCCGTAATAAGTACCTCTGGGCCTCTGTGAGTCCTTGTTTCCCAGGATAAGGTGAACTGCTGGAAAATCTTTTATTGCTTTTTAATTTTGCCTTTGGATTTCCATGATTTATAGTAGATTACAAAGGAGAGGAATACAAGAATTTTTGATCAATGAGTCTATTTTTCTTCTGTTGCTGAATTTAAGAATTTGAAATTCTTCTTGGTATGCTTATATGGCTGTGATACCTTTTATTTGTGAGACCTGAGAAAATCTAGTGGTAAATCTTTGAATTTTAAAGAGAACAGAGGCAGGAGGACCTGGGCTCAGAGCAGTGCCATGAGGACTCGCCTCTTGCTCCTGCTCAGATCCAAGTGTTCTTGCCATGGTTTCTTGGGTTGTCTGGCGCTGATGAGCAGGACAGACTGCGGTGTGGCAGGTGTCACGTAGTGATGGATGGAAATATTGGACGGCACCATTTTTCGCCCAAGGAAAGCAAACAGCGCGTTGGAAGCCGTGCAGCCTGCGCAGTTGGACTGTGCTGTAGAAGTTCCTCCAACCCCTGCAGCCTTTCCATACATTTGAGAATTTTTCCTGGAATGATTAGCTACTTCATTTCTTAGATAAGCCATTTTTTAAAATTATACTTTGCATACTTCACAGGAGAATTAAACAGATATTCATAGATTTTTTTAAATACTAAGATATTTTCAAAATATAATTTCGCATTTTATCTGTATGACAGATTCACACAGGTTGATGTTAGAATATATGAAATTCTCAAAGTAAGAGAGTGAAGAATAAGAGTAACAGCTCACTGTGAAGAAGGAGGGAAGAGGTCTCAAAATTATCAAAGTCAGCAAAGAAAGAGGGGGCACTACTACCAACCTTATAGAAATAAGAAATTGTGAGCTGCAATAAAGTACATAACATAGATGAAATGCACATATTCCTAGAAAGAAGTCACTGAGATCAACTCAAAAATAAATAGAAATTCTGATAGATTTCCAGTAAGCAAAGAGACATGTTAATATCTAAAAACTTCCCAGGAGAAAAAGCCTAGGACAAAATAGCTTCAGTGGTGGCTCCTCCTGAACAGTGGAAGAAGAGTGAATACCAGTTATTCCCAGACTTTTCCAGTAACAGAGAAGAAGGGAAGTCATCACCTTCTTCTGTGAAACTAGGATTGCTCTGGTTCCAGGACCAACACACTGAATGAAAAGAATACTGAGATTGACATCTCATGTGAATGTGATGTAGAAATCCTCAAGAAATTTCAGCAAAGTAAATCCAGCAGTATATGAAAAGGATTATTAACACATGGATTTATCCCATAAATACAAGGTTGGCTTCACAAGTGGAGATAAATTAATGCAACACATCACATCAGTAAAATAAACAAAGACCATACAATTATCTCAGTAGGCACAGAAAAATAATTTGACAAAATTCAGCACAATCCAAGATACAGACACTGAACCATCACCACCACAACCTAGAAGGGGTCTCCCTCTGTTGGCAGAAAGTCACCCTGAAAATCCACTTTGTACCATCCTGGATGGCAAGAGGCTAAGGTATCCTCAGGAGGAGGAGGGAGGCAAGGGTGCCCACCCTCCCACTGCTAATCAGGACCATTAGGCACACACACACATGTGCACATGCACACAGGTCACCTTACCAGAGCCCTCTGGTGATTCATGGTTGCCATGGGAACATCTTTGTGTTTGGGATGAAAACAAATGATGGATGTAGTGAGGCAGATGGAATCGGGTTTCCCTCCCGAAGCTCTGAATTCAGAGCTGCTGTTGGGGGTCTCATGGTGCAGATGTGGTGTCTCAGCACATGCCCTTTTGTCCCTCTGGCTTTCCTTGCTCTGAACACAGGGCATGGATGGCCTGTTAAAGTGGAGGGACAAAGCATACCTCAGGCCTGCTGTCTTCAGGAGGTTTCTGGGGCTCATGGTGACATTCCTTTCCCCACCCTTTCTTGTGTCCCACTTGTCACTTTTACCCAAGAGTGATCCAGTCACTCCTGCCACAGAGACGTAAGATTCACGCCCTATTTCTCACCCCTTTCCTCCGTCAGAGTCACGTCGATGCTTCCCACCACCATCCTGTCCTCACCCCCCTCTGCCCTTGCTCCAGTCTTCTCTTCTCTCTGGAAAACATTCTGCGGTCTTTCCACTTGCCTGTCAAAACCCACCCTCCCTGTATCTCCCCAGAGGGGTCTTCTGAGGTCAGTCCAGGCACTGCAGCCAGGATCCTTCATAAATCCCTGGTTTTCCCGCCTGTCTCGCAGATGTCTGTCTCCTCACATGCTCGGTGTTTGCGGATGGTGGCCTGGGTGTGCTGCCTGTCCTGGGGTCCTTGCAGGGAGTAAAAGCTGGGAATTCTCACGGCAGCCAGCAAGCTACAGAAAGGACACATTCTACTCATCAGTCTCAGCAAGGACACCCATGTTATGTCAAAATGAAAATGCACACCAAGCTGGGTTTTATCCACAGGACAAAGAAAATGAGAATTCCAGAACAAGGGGATGTAACTGTCACTGCACGTGTGGGGCACTGTGCGGGCCTTCTGCCCACCCCAGTCCCGGCACTGCTAGTGTCAGCCACCTCCCATCAAGGAGCTGGCAGTGAGAACCTGTGGCCTAGCTCTGCACTTGCTTGGGCCATCCATCCTGTGCTCCTTGTCAGTCACGGAAAACATTAAGAAATAGAGGGAATCATATGTGCATCCATAGCAGAGAAGCGTGGAATATGCGTCCATCAGAAGACATCGTTATTTCCTGTACTTTGTTTATTAGTGCACATTAGTGATACAGAACAGTCGGGTTTATTTTTGGAAATTGGTACATGCTTATAACACATCCTGTTCATTTTCAGTTCTCTTACTGCCTTTTCCTTTTCTCCCTCTCCTTCTATACCATTACCTGTCTTCAAAAGTCTACCTTTTAGACTTATATTACCTTTTCTTTAAAAAGTGTAAATTCTAAAGAGGTAAAAGTATTAAAAAGAGAAATTCATATGATTTTAAACAATTTGAATTTTTTTCCTTTTTATTAAAATTCTGCCTACTTGCCAATGACAGGAGGTATTGTCACCCGTCCTGCATCCTCTGTGGTCGCGGTTGTCACACATCACATGCACTCTGTTGACGGTCGTCACGTGTTGCATGTGGTCTGTCCATACAGCCACACAGATAGCACGTGCTGTGTCCTGCTGCAGAACACGGTTGTTGGCCACATGGACTTGTACTTCCCTGTTAGTTCTTCTAACTCTAGACTATGAATTGGGCCAGAAAAGAAGCAAAAAAAAGAGATAGTTGGTGTTCCTAGGGAACAGTATTGTATTATGCATTACGAGTTGTATCCTTGCTGCTGTAAGAAGTGTCTGACAGGTCAGTGGTTAGGGCGAGTGGACCTCTCACTTGGTGCTGGCACCTCCACTCTCGCCCCCAGGATGGCTGGAGATCAGCCTCCTGCCTGTGCTAACTGGCCTGGGATTAGCAAGCAGTGGCTTTTTCTTTCAAAAGGAGGGTCAGGGAAGAAGCCAGCATGGATGAACTTCGGGAGGAAAAAACTGAAGGATGGAGGTCATTCTTGATCCAGAAATCTTCACTGCTTCCAAAATCTCAATCATAAATGCAAAACAGCAGCTCCAGAGGGTGGAAACCAGCCCAAGGAAACAAGCAGAGACCTGCCTCAGGAAATGTTAAACAAGAAAGTATGATTTAAGTACAAAATAGAATCCTCTGGTTCAACAAATACTTCTTGAACACCATGAAAAACTGGAGTAAAAAAGGCTGGGAAGGACCTCCTTTTTCTGGAATTTAATGTAGGGAAACATACAGAGTAAACGCTTAAATAAATAAGCAAAATAACTGTGGGCGGTGTTTGGTGGCATGGCAGAAACAAGAGGATAAGTAGGAGCGACGGCTGAGTGAGCCAGGCTGTGAAATCAGAGCATGCAGGCCTCAGCCCTGGAAGTCAGTGCTGATCTCAGAAGCAGGCGTGTGTGTGTCCTGGGGAGATCTGCAGCGCTTCTTAGAGATGGAATTCTCTGATCGTAGAGTTTACACACAGAACCCAAGGCAAATTCAGGACCCAAGCTTTTGGCATTTGATGTATTACTTCTACTAAATTTATAGTGCAGAGCAGTTGGCTTTGCGGGAGGCAGGGTGAGGAGGCATGACCTAGAACTCTGACCTCCCGCCCCAGAACAGGGTGGCCTCGATGCCCGCAGCCTCGTACACATGGACTCACGGCCCAGACCTCACCCTGCTGTTGATAGCTGAGGCTTTTGGTCCCTCCTTAGACCCACACTGCCACACATGCTGGCTGGTGGCCGTGATCCCGGCGACTCCTGGAGGGGTGGAGCTTCTGTGCCAGTTCTGAGTACTGCGTGGGAAACCTGCATTGGGTAAGGAGAAAGCAGGGCTCCAGAACTGCTCTGCTGGGCGTCTCGGACCGAGCACGCTGTGTGCGCAGCACGGCTCTCACCGGGGCGCCTGTGTGTCCAGCCACATTTTTGCAACTGTTTGTATTGCAGCTTTTGAACTCTGGCCATGGAAGATGGTTCCTATTATATTTAATGGTTGTTGATCTAATATCTGGCTAGTGGAAGATATTTGTTCCTGATGGTCTGGCAAAGCTTTTGGCTCTGCAGTCTCTCATTGCTGTGGCCGCCAGCGCCGAGCACGCTGTGGTCACTCTATAGGAATGTGACAGTTGGACTGTAATTTTAGTTCTGCTCAATTTCTTTGTAAATGATTTATAAACCCAACTTGAAAAATTTATCTTAAAATAAGTCGCAGCATTTTGGTGATACTCAACACATAGGATTCCTGTTACATAGCTCCTTCTATTATTGCACAGCGCTAATGAAGTTTGTGATTGCAAAAGTATGGCAACTTTGTTTGTATTCAAGAATAAACAGTATTAAAGGGAAGAACCACAGAATATCAAGGAAAGATTCGATGACAGAATTTTCCATAGATAAAACTCTGCAGTGTAAAGATGGGCCGACTTTGGTGGTATTGAAAATGGGGGTCCATTTGGACGAGACTACCTGACGGAGTCCATCTGCTATATCGCTGAGTTAAAAAGTGGATCATACTGTGTGTGGTGCAGTCTGGGCTACTCAGGAAGTTAAAGCAGGAGGATCACGAGTTTGAATCCCACTTGGGCAACTTAATAAGATCTTATTCGAAAATTTGAAAAGCTAAAAGGGCTTAAAATGTAGCTGTGTGCTCCCTGGGTTCAATTCCCAGTACTGGAAAAAAAAATTGGATCATAACTCAGGTTTAATGAGCATAGTTCGGTCATGACAAAAAAAAATTCTGTCATTAACAGAGTCTGTATACGATATGTAGTCATTTTATGGGAATGTAAGATGAAGATATAGAAAGTAGTATGTTGGTGTGGTTTTTATTTTTTAATTTGAGATATCCTAAATGTCTTTTACTTTTTAAAGAAATAGTACATATTATTTTAGAAAATAGAAAGAATAAATGTGCAAAACAAAGCAAACAAACAAAAGGGTGGAGAACACAGCAGCGCTAAGCCTTGGTTGTTTCCTGTCCGGAGGTTACTGTGGTCACGAGGAGAACGTGTAAGCTTTCAGGCCGTTTTCCCTGAATGTGTCTAGGTACATATGTGTTCACATCCACACACATGCACACACACAGGAAAATGAGATTTTATTGCAAAAGCTGTTTTTAGTCTGATTTTTACCTGTTTTTGATAGTTCTATTATGTGTGTGTCCTATAATCTATTTAATTCATGTCCTTTTATACATTAAAGTAGCTTCCAATTGGTTTTGGATATACAAGGCCGGTCGAAGAATTTGATGTGCACTTAAATAAAAAATTATTAAAGAGAAGACGCATGGTCATTCATTCCTTCAGAACACTTCTCCTCACTTCAGACACGTTTATCCATCATTCCTGCCGCTTTCTGAAGCAGTTCCAGAAGTCCTCTTTCCTAGGTGACTTTGTGAGGTGTGATGAAGAACACAGTGAGTGCCGCCGTGAGTGCTACCCACTGGGAAGCAGGCCTGCGGAACGGCTGCTGAGTCCTCATCCGCCTTGACCTCGGGCTCTTGCTCACACAATGACTCAGGAAAGGTCAGTGCTTTGAATCCATTCCGGAATCAGGGCAACCAGGAAGTGCAAGTGAAGACCCCGACAAAAGAGGACCTCCAGAAGCCCTTCAGCAAGGGGCACTGATGAGGGAGGGAATAGGGTGTTTGAAGGGAAAGGGAACATCTGAGGAGGATTCGCATATCTTTAAATCGCACCTTGTATGTAAGTGGTATGGTGTGCATCCTTTTAAGCGCAGTTTTATGTTAGTGTGATTATCTGTCCCTAGCGAGTTTTAGAAGTATGCTTGCCAAGTCACTTCTTAATGGCTTTTGGCAAATACTGCCAGATTGTCTCAAAATAGAGTACAAGCCAGTAGAGTACCAGGAACTTATTTAACCAAGCAGTGACAATTACTATTATTTTTTATTTTAAAAAGAAAAAAAATAATTTCAAAACAAGGTAATAGGAGAATAACAATGATTCCTACAATGTTGTTTTGTTATCTTCAGAGTATTTACTCAGAGTACAAGATACAGGCAGGAGATATTGTACAATGTTAGCACAAACCTTTCTTTTGAACGAACTAAGAGAAATTAGCAGTGTAATTATCTTAACTATCTTGTTTATGCATTTTTTCCTTTCTCTTCCTTTCCCCTTTCCCCCATCGCAGTTTGTCTTGTCTTTTGAACAATTTCTTCCAAATTCACAATATCTGTTGTACATTTTGAGTCTATTTACTTGTTCAGCTTCTCACACTCATGAGACTATACGATGTGTACACATGCAGGTCTTTATTCCACTTATGAGTGTGGTCTCAAGTTGCATCCATTTACCAATAAAAAGTGTCAGCACAGCCTCCCATTTTTTTGTATTGGCTTTATAATAACTTTCCTCAACTTCCTCTTAAAAATTTTTACTCATTTATCCTTCTTTATGGCTGAATAGTACTTCATTGTATAAAAAAACACATTTCCTTTTTTTAATCCATTTTTCAGTTGATGGGCATTTAAGTTGTTTCCAAGATTTAGCTATTACAAACTGTGCTGCTATAAACATGGGTGTGCATGTATCACTGTGGTAGGATGCTTTTAATTCTTCTGGGAAGATACCAAGAAGGGGACTATCTGGGTTAAATGGAACTGCTAGTCCTAGTTTTTTGAGGAATCTCCACACTGATTTCCACAGTGGTTGCACCAGTCTACTCTCCCACCAACAGTGAAGTAGGGTTTCTTTTACCCCACAGCCCTGCTAACATTTGCTATTAGCTGATTTCTTGATAATTACCATTCTTTCTGGGGCAAGACGGAATCCCAGTCTTGTTTTAATTTGCATCTCTCGAATGACCAGTGATGTTGAACATTTTTTCATATATTTATTTGCCATTTATTCTTCTTCCTCTGAGAAGTGGTATTCATCAGATGCCCATTTATGGATTGGGTCTTTAAATTTTGGGGGGGGGTCTTATTTTTTCACTTCTTTATATATTCTAGACATTAGTCCTTTGTCTGAAGGATAACTGGCTAAAATGTTTTCCCACTCTGTGGGTTGTTTCTTCACTCCATTGGTGATTTCTTTTGCTGTACAAAGGCTTTTTAATAGGATGAGATCCCAGTTGTTGATTGGATGCACTTTGAGACCATACTCTTAAGCAAAATAAGTCAGATGTACATGTGTAAATGCCATGTTATTTCTTTGGTGTCAGAAACTGAAAGAGTAAATAAGGACCAAAGTGGATAATAGGTATTGTGAAATAGGAAGAAATTGTTAAAGAAAAGGGAGGGGCAAGGGAGGGGTGGGGGGAAAGGAAGGAAGGGAGAAGAAAAAAATGATGAAAGATAAAATGGAAATAAATCTTTGTAAATGAGGATTGGAAGAAGAGTTGAAGAGAGGGGGAGGGGATTGAAAAAGAAAACGACCAGGGTATATCATGGACAGGAACAAATTCCCTATGGTGACAGTGATCATTATGTACATCTAAACTGTACCAATAAACTTAATAAAAATTAAAGATAACAACAACAAAAAGGAAAGTTAAGTGGGCTAGGGTATAAAAGTAACCAAGGTACTGCAGCTCTGGATGAATGAATGCTGATACCATCTTTTAATTATTGTAGATTCTGGAGATGATGCACATTTGGAAAAATGATTAAAAAAACTTTAGAAATCATACAGCTGAACTATTTACAAGTGTAATTTAATGCAGAAAATATATGTATTCTTATGATATACAAAACACTGTGCTAGCTACTGTAATGTACCCAAAGATACATGAGATGATTTCTATGATTAAAGAATATGTTATCCAGACAATTTATGTTGTAGTCAGGGTTTACAAAGGAACAGATTTAATGCAGTACACATAATTTATATGATTATTTTGTAATACTTACCTAAAAAGTCAAATGCAGAAGACTGCAATAGATTTGTGCATGCACTAGAGACCCAAATAATCCAGCTGAGGGCCTCAATCCCACAGCAGTGTCCTCCAAGAGTCCATTTGGAGGCCTAGAGCCCATGACAATGTCTCATGCAAGTGTATATCAAAGATCTGCACCGAGAAGGCTCAAAGGTCAGTGGTGGAAGCTAGAAAGTCTGCACCAGTGGGATGAAGGATCTGTGCCAGCAGGATGAGTAATCTGCACTGGAGCCAGGAAGCAATGCTCAAGGTAAGGACCAGAGCTCCCCCAAAGAGAACTGCAGCCATCCTTAGCGACAGTGAGGTCCCGAGCTCCTCTGATGAGAACAGCTGAGTTCATATCAGGAAAACCAGTGTGATGAGCTTCTCCAGGAGAATCAGCAGTGCACTGTCTTCCCCTCCAGCTCTGTCTTTATGCTGTCGGCAACAACCCTCAGGTGGGCCTTCCACACCCAGCACCACGCTGACTCAGTTCAGTTGGGTGTTCCAAGTTAACCATTAGTTTATCCACCACAATTTGTAAGACAGTATATTCTATCTTAAAATTAAAGCAGCTATTCAGTAGCCTAAAGTTGGGATGTATAATGAAATATTACTATTCTGAAAAAAATGTTCTACTTAGCTGTTCTCTTAAAAGTGCGTGATGTAAGATCTGAAATATATATGAAAACAGGGAGAATGCTTTGCCGGCTCAAATGCTTATCACCAGCCCCTGCTCCCTACCCCCAATTATTTTGAAGCAAATCTTAGATGGCATTGGTGTGCAAATTTTTCAGCATGTGTATTTTATTGTAAATTTTTTATTGAGATACAACTTACATGACAAATTCACCATTTTAGTTGCAACTCAGTTGGCTCGGTTATGTTCATATGCTGAGCAAACACTCCAGGACATTTTTATCACTCACCAGAGAGAACTTTATCCCATGCCTGTTGACCAACCGTCCTAACCCTACCGTACCCTGTAGCAATCACTAATCTATGTTTGTGTAGGTTTTCCTATTCTGAATATTTTATAAAAGTGGAATCTTCCAGAATATGGCATTTTGAGTCTTTTCCAAATGTATCTACATTGTAGCATGTATCAGTACTGCATTTTTATGGCTAAAAACTATTCCAAAATATAGGCATACAATTTGTTTATACATTTATCCTGTTGACAGATTTTTGGTTTGCTTCTACTTTTTGAAGACAGTGAATAATACCGCTATGAAGAGTTATGTACATGCTTTTGTGTAAACGCTGCACTGCCGTTCCTTGGTACTTGTGCGTAGGCGTGGCACTTGGGGGTCATATGGTGCTTCTATGCTCAGCTGTTAAAAGAGCCGCCAGGTATTCATGCCGGGGCTGCCAGATGTTTGTGCTGTGGTTGCCATCCCTTTAGCAGTGCATAAAGGTCTCAGTTTCTGCACATTTTATCAATATTTTTATTTTCCATTTTAAAGAATTACAGCCGTTCTAGCGGGTGCCAAGTGATACCCTGAAGCTTGATCTGCATTTCCCTAGGGATTCATGAAGCCGGGAATCTTCCATGTGCTTGTCCTGTGTGTATGCCCTGAAGAAATGTCTGTTAAAATCCTTTGCCCCTATTCAATTGGGTTATTTGACGTTTATCAATGAGTTCTAATAGTTCCTTATATGCTTTTGAGACCAGGCCCTTGTCAGATGTACAGCAAGCAACTAGTTTCTCTGATTCTGTGGGATTATTTCCTTTCTCTATATACCTTTTAATGTTTAATTTTGGTGAAACCCAAACTATAGTTTGCATTGGATGCTTACTTTAGGGTTATATCAGAGAGTCATTTGCCAGTGCCGGGGTCGTGATGATGTACTCCTATGTTTTCTTCCAGGAGTTTTATAACTTTAGCTCTTGCATTTAGGCCTTTTTTGAATTACATTTTGCATATAATATGGGATATGGGTTGCAATTCATCCCCCCTTTTTTTTTCCTTTGGATCTACAGTTGTCCAAGTACTTGTTGAAAGGACAACTTCCTGTCCCTGTGTGTGTGCTTCCGGACCCAGTTCGTTCTTTCATCTGTATATTTTTTCTCATGTTGGCAAAGCACGTCCTGGTTCCTGTACCTTCACAGTCAGTGTTCAAATTGGGATGTATGAAAACTTCCGTTTAGTTCCACAACTGTTGGAATCCCTGGCATTTCCAAATGAATTGAAGGATCAGATTGTCTTTTTGGATATATAAAGGAAGCTGAATTTTGATGGGGTTGCACTGAATCTTTAATTCAATTTTTGGCAATACTGCCTTTGTAGTAACACTGTTGTCCATTCTGTGATAGGGGATATCCGTCCATTTATCTAGATATTTTTTAATTTATCCCATCAAGGTTTTATAGTTTTCATTGCAAAACTCCTACAGGTATTTTGTTAAATTAATTGTAGGATATTTTATTCTTTTTGATGGTATTGTAAATGGAATTTTTAAATAAAAAAATTTTAACTGGTGCATAAAACTTACACATATTTATGGGTATCGTGTGGTGTTTTTATATATAGGTACATTGTATAATGTCTAAATCAGCTTAAGCGTACCTATGTGTTCCTTTATGATGGAAACGTCCAAATTCCTTTCTTGTAACTTTTGAAATACACAATACATCATCCTCTGCAGTTACCCTACTGTGCCGTAGTCGAGCCCAGAACGTCTTGCTCCTGTCTAACTAACTTAGTGCCCGCTGACCAGCTTCTCCCTCTCCTCCTCTCCCCTTCTCCTCTCTCTGTATCCTCAGTCTCTGGTAACCACCACTGTCCAGTCAATATCTAATAGACTTCTTTAGACGATAAGTGAGTGAGATCACATGCCTGGCTCGTTTCACTTAACATAATGCTCTTCAGTTCCATGCAAGTTGTTGCAAAGACAGGACTTCATTGTTTTTTATATGACTGAATAACCCTTGGTGTATGTGTACCATATTTTCTTTGTTTGTCAGTGGATGGACACTTAAGTTGATTGTTTCTTGCCTATTGCAAATAGCCATAGATAAACATGGGAAGGCAGATATATTTGGTATACTTATTTCACTTCTTTTGGATTTATAACCAATTGTGGGATGTCGTGTTTGTAGTCTTAGGGGAAGTTTTCAGGATTTTCCATTAAGTGCAATGTTAGCTGTTATTTTTCCATAAATGGCTTCTGTCAAATAAAGTCCCTCTACTGCTAGTCTGTTTAGTATTCTTATAAGCATAAAAGATGCTAGAGTGTTCATTTTTTCCTGCCTGCATTGGAATGATCATATGCCTTTTTTTCTTGTTCTGTTATTAAGATGTATTACATGAATTGATATTTGCATATTCCACCAACTTTGTATTCCTCAGATGAATTCCACTGGTCATGGTGTATAATGCTTTTTATAATTAATGCATTTAGCTTTCCTGTGTTTTTTATTTTAAAAATTAAAAAAAGTAACAAAACAACAATGAAGACAAAGGCAAAACAACAAAAATGATACATGACCTCAAAACAAAATGATAGGAATTAACAATGGTTGCTACATTGCATACTGTTAATCTTCAACAGAGTTCCTCAGTCCACCAGACATAAGAATGTAAAATTGATTAAGCCATCAAAGACAGTAACAATAAAAAACAACAACATTGGAAATGATGCAGAGCTTCACCATACAAGATGGTAGGAGTTCAACAATCGTTCTTATTCTGCATATTGTTTTCAGATCAGTCATTCTGATTATCAGATTCAAGCATGCAAAATCGGTCAAGAAAAAAAAATGTAAGCATTGACTGTTCCTTTCAATAAACCACAGACATCAGCAATACACCTATTCCAGCTATCCTTATATATACATATAAATTTTGTTTTTCATTTAAAATAACCAAAATAGCAAAAATAAATACATAAACAAAACAGCATAGCGAACAATAAAAATGACACAGAATTTCAAAACATGGTGATAGAATATTAACAATGGTTGTTATATTACCTAACGTCAGCTTCAAAATGGTTGCATATATAACCAGATATAGGAATGCAAGATTGATGTGTTTTGTAGAATATTTTTACACCTATATTTACAAAGTATATTATTGTTTTAGATTTTCCTTTTCTTGTTATGTGATTTTCTGACTTTTGTATCAGTGTAATACTTAATCTCTTCAAATAAATTACGAAGTATTCCCTCCTTTTCTGTTTATTTGAAAATGGTTGCTGTTATTTTTGTAGGAGCAGAATTTATAAGTAAATATATCTTGAAATCTGGTTCTGAATTTTTATCTTTGGAAAATTTTTTTCTGAACTAAAAATATCCTTGTTTGTTATAGATCTATTTCTTCTTTTGTTAGTTTTGACAATGTATGTGTTATTTAGGGTCTGATGCATTTTATCTAGATTATCTAATTTGATGGCATGTAATTGGTATAATTCTTCATTTTATTCCTTTGTAATCCTTATTTATATAAAGTCAGTTGTAGTATCTCTTCTTTCATTCTTAACTTTAGTAAGATATCTTTCATATTGCTTGATTCTCAACATATTAGATTATTGTAATCATTTCTCTATTTGCCTTTTAAAAACAGATTGAGAAATAAAAGGAGTCATAAACAATACATTTGTATTCTTTCACACTTCCTTATTCAGTTAACTTTATTTGATTAATTATTTCCTCCTATAGATTTGAATTATCATTTTGGGTCTTTATTTTTTTTTTATTTTTTATTTTTTTTCTCTTTTGAGATAGGTCTGCAATATGTTGCCCAGGCTAGGCTTGAACTTGTGATCTTCCTGCTTCAGCCTCAAGAGTAGCTACGATTACAGATGGGTACCATTGTGCTTGGCTTCTTTTTAGTCAGCCTGAAGTTTTTGTCATAGAGAAGCCCTATGAGCAATAGACTCTCTCAATATTTGTCTTGTGACTTACAGGTATTTTTGTTGGATATAGAATGACTGGGTGAACTTTTATTTTCTTTCAGAACTTTGAATATGAGAAATCATATTCATTGCTTTTGAACTTTGCCATGGTGTTTGATGAGAAATCATGTTAACTTTATAGAAAATTCTTATAGAAATCATGTTAGAAAATTCTTTATAAAAATCATGTTAACTTTAGAGAAAATTCTTCATATGTGATGAGTCACTTCTGTCTTGCTACTTTCAAGATTGTGTGTCTTTTGACAGATTGATTTTGATACATCAGAATGTGGATAACTGCCTTTATCTGACTCGGAGTTTTTTGAGCTTGGAAATGTAGACATTAAACATCCTTGTTTAATTCTAATGTGCTTTGGAAGTAGTTTTAAAATTATCAAACAGTAGAACTTCAAATAATAAAGAAATTTCAATTATAATAGGGAAGATATACATTGAATTACTTGAAATGGCTGTGAAGTATCAAAATTAAGCATGCCTTTGTTTTTGATTTGACATTATTCCCCAGCATTTTACAAGATACGTTTTTCAGTAAGATATTTTTGTTTTTAGTGTTTATATTATTATCTCTCCGTTTTCCTTTTTGTTTTGAAATTTAATATATTAAAGATACCTTGCCAAACAAATGTGAACAATTCAGTGAGCTTTATTCCCATAATTTCTATATCTATTTCTCAGACTCATTTGCATGCTAGATCTCATGATCACCAAATTTATTTGCTTTTATTTTTAATTTTAAAAATTTGCATTTCTAAAATATTATCTTATTTGTTTTTGAGCTTTTTATAAGTGGCACATAGTATATTTTATTTAAATATTTTATCTTATTTGTTTTTGAGCTTTTTATAAGTGGCACATAGTATATTTTATTTAAATATTTAGTTTTGGTCATTATGAACCATTCTAATGTAAATTATTCTGATACTTTTTTCAGTGCACCTGTGTGTACTTTTCTGTTGTTAGAGAAGGAGCTAAGGGTTCATAGGTGTATTTACAACCATAGTAAATAAAATCAGTTTCTTGAAAAGAGGTTCCAATTTAAATACACACTATCTGTGAGTGGGAGTTTCGGTTCCTGCACATACTGAGCATCACTTGGTATTGTCATTCTTTTAAATTTTTTTCTTATGGGTATGTGGTAGAGTTGTAATGTGATTTAAATTCATATCTTTCTGGTTACTGATGTGTTTGTGTGCTTTTAAGTTTACTTCTATTAGGGCACGATCTTTTATTAAGTGACCACTTGGTGTCATCCGGTTTATCTGGTTATTTATGTTGTTGATTTGTACAAAGAATGACAACGTTTTGTTAGTTGCATGTGTTGCAGATTTTTTTAACTGATTGGCTTGTCTTTTAGGACAGTTTCTGGTGTGAACTGGTGAGATGCATGCACCTATGGATGGATATGTATAACCTAGTTAGTCGGTTCATTTTACGTCTGTGTCTGCTTCCAGTTTAAAATCATTTCTTACTTCAAAGTACAGTATTCTCCTTTATCTTCTTAGGAGCTTTATACTTCTCTCTTTCTCTTAATGTGAAGTGACCTTCATTCTTCTTGGAAGTTGCTCTTGTGAGTGGGATGCAGTAGGTTTCAAATTCCATTTATTTCTCGTTTTAGGTAACTTCTCCCACAACCACCTGTTGAGAAGATTGCTTCACTGTATGTCTGTCTCTATGTTTTCTCTCCCTCCCTCTTTTCTCTTTCTCTCTTCTTAAAAGAACAGACATGTGGATATGTTTGTGAATAATGGATTTTAGTATTTTTGTCTGTTTGCATATTCTAGTTTCTGTTCCACACTGTTTTCACTATACTACATTTATTATGTCTTAGTGTTGAGTTACCCTGCTTTGTTCTTTTTAACATTGTCTTCTATGTTTTCTTCTATTTGGGTTTTTACATTAATGTCAAATTAGCTTGTTCAGTTTCATAAAAACCTGTGGATGTCTGGCTGGGATCAGATGGAATTAATAGATAAATTTGGGAAGGCATGTTGACAACAGCGAGTCTCCTAGTCCATGAGAATTGCATTACTCTTTATTTAAGTGTTCTCTCAGTAATGCTATACTTTTTTTTTTGCTTAGCCTCTTTTATGTACCTTTATTAGATTTCTTCTTTTTTTTTTGGTTTTTCTCCGGTACCAGGAACTGAACTCACAACCTTGCGCATGCCAGGCAGGCGCTTTTGCCGCTGAGCTAAATCCCCAGCCCCATTTATTAGATTTCTTCTAGGTACTTGATATTTAGGATAGTGCTTGAAGTTTATCTTAAAATTATTTTCTATTTTTTTGCTTATATATTGTATAATATGCAATTAATTTTTCCACATCTATTTATATTCAATAGTTTTGCTAAATTTTTATTGCAATATGCACAAGTAGATCATATTCTATATATTAATATAACTGATGGTGAATGGAGGGTGTAAATTCCCTGTAAATTCTTACACATAGTCTGTGAATAATGGCAGTTATGTTTATTCAAGTTCGATCAGTTTCACTTCTCTTTTATCTCTTAGTGTGCTACTGATTGCACATGGTGAGATCTTGTTCCCAACCTTTTACCACTGAGATTGATATTGATTGCAGTGTTACTTTATTATTATTATTCTTGTAACTGTCATTTCTCAAATGAAATTCCCTTTCCACTGGGGATTGAGCTCAGCGGAACAGTGCCTGCCTGGCAAGCGCGAGGCAGTTCAATTCCTGGTACCACAAAAAACAAAAAGGAGAAATTCCCTTTTCTTTTTTATTTTCTGAGAATGGAAGCTAAACTTTAGCACATACTATTTCTGTAGATATTGAAATGATCATGTGTTTTTTTCTCTATTATTGTACATCAAGAATGATGTTTTTACAAGTAACAATATGCAATATAATAACCATTGTTAATTTCCTATCATCTTGTTTTGAAATTGTGTATTGTTTTTAGTGTTTTTTATTATCTTTAAAATAAAAAATAAAAGAATAAATTGTTAAACCAAGCTCTTGTTTTTAAATATAACTTCATCTTAATATAGTACTCTTTTAACTTGTTGAATGATTTTGTTTGGTGATATTTTATTTTGCACCTTATATTTTTCTGTTTCTAATGATCTAGCTATATATAGATTCTTATAATGGTCTTACTAGATTTTTATTGTGAAGTGTTACTTTTTCTGTTTTTCTCTCTATTCATCCTGAAACGAAGTGAGTCTTATCTAACCTGGATTTGTCAGTGGTGAGACTGTTCCAGCCGTTATCACATTTTCACTCTGTAATAACAGTGAAAGCCACTGTATGACAGTGTGTGTGCTGATGACGCTCTGCCTGATGCTGCTCTGCCCTCCTGGCGCCCTCTGGGCCTCCGTTTCTCCAAGCAGTGAGAGCAGGGATCTTCCGACTTCTGTGATTCCATGTCAGGCCTCTGGAAGTGGTGAACGCTGTCTGGTTGATTTGACAAATGAACAACTGAGTATGCTGCTAGTACATGTCACTGTTTCCGTTCTGCAGCTCTTTCCAAACCTGTGTGTGAGTGATTTACCGTTCAGGATGTCATACTCTCTTCACTGATTCTCCTACTTGACGCTAGTTGTTTTTGGAAGATACTGTCTCTGAATATATGTGCGTATGTCAAAGTGGATGCGTTTATTCAGTGCCTCAGAATTTTGATGCAGTGTGACCCGTGGAATTCTGAATCTAGAATTTTAAAATGGGGCTGTAAATGCTTTGACCTAGTTTCATCCCCTGTCCTGTTTTTGTTGTTGTTTTGTTTTGTTTTTGCTATTTCAACTTACTGTGACAGAGAGGATACTACACAGTTTCCAGGGTCCATCTGTAAAAGCAGATGCAGCTTCTACTGTGTGACAGTGCTCACTTTTTTTTTTTTTTGGTTTTGGTTTTTCTCCGGTACCGGGAACCGAACTCACGACCTTGCGCTTGCCAGGCAGGCGCTTTTGCCGCTGAGCTAAATCCCCAGCCCCTGACAGTGCTCACTTTTGAAAGCGGAATCACACTGTGGGCTTGTCAGGCTGAGGAGGGGAAGCCTGAGGGGGCCATTTGCACCTCGTGAACAGGCCCGGCACTAGGAGGTGACGGCTGCCAGCACGGCGTGGAAGGAGACTCCTCACTGGACCTGCGCTGCGCCTCGCCTCGCAGTGCAGCACAGGGGTTAGGATTTTAAATCGCGTGGCTGTGGAGCAGCTTGTAGTGCAGCACTAAGTAACTGGAACCTGCCTTTTTACATTTTTCATGTGTTCTTTATTACATGAAGGTATATTTTCTTAACCTGTTTCCATTTCCTTTGGCATCGCTTGTGACTTTATCCATACTTTGGCACTGCTCTGTTATTCTCCGCATTGCTTACTCCGTGTCTCCTTATAAGCTTTCCTTTTACGCAGAGAGACCACCTCGAGACTACTACTAAGGCATTATTTTCCACGCTTTTTCTTGAAATACCGAGCATGATCTGTTACAAGATCAGTGGTGACTGAAACACATTATCTTAGTATCTAGTTGTTCTTGAATTGTTTTGATTTTGTCTTCATTGTTGTTTTGTCAGTTTTTAAATTTTTAAAATAAAAAAATAAAGGGGAAAATGTGGACAACGGTTTATTGCATTCCAATGTTGAGCTGCTCCTACCTGCATCCTTAAAATAACCTTTAAGTCACATCGTTACAATCTGACATGTGTATCACTAAAAAGCCTGTGTGATTGAATTTACGACTTCTTGCTATATTTTATTAAATGTTGCCTTATTTTGCTAATCTTAGCCTCCTCTAGAATAAGGTAGCTAAGTGGATTAACATTATAATTTGAAATGACTTTGGGGTTCTATGATTATACTTATATTTTATGCAATTGTTGTTTTGAGTTTTAATTTAATTTAGGTTCTGGTCTTTTAGGATATCCAGTTATGAGTAGGTTTATAAATGTTTAAAATTTCCTGTTCCTTTTCTTTTCTTTTCTTTTTCTTTTTCTTTTTTTTTGCTACAGTTGAAAATTGGGTGTGAACTGTTAAAGACTAAAACTTGATGTTTGGTGTTTTTCTTTTCTCAGGAGAAAATAAGCAGCCAGCAGAGCAAAAGATTTAGTTTTGGATAATTTCATATTTTAACAGCTAAAGCAACAAAATAACTTGTTTTGCTAATTTCACAATGATGTGTGACAACAGAAATGACATGCTTAATGTCTTCAAATATCTTACCAATTGAACCTTGAAAATTTGATATCAAAGAGTCCACTGTGGGTGTATTCATGTTGTCAGTTTAGCTTCAAAGAAATATACTGAGCCAGGCATGGCGGCGCACACCTGTAATCCCAGCACTTGGGAGGCTGAGGCGAGTTGGAGGCTAGCCTAGGCTACAAAGTGAATTTAAGACTAGCCTGAACTGCATAGTGAGACCCTGTCTCAAAAAGACAAAAAACAAAACAAAACAAAAAAAAAACCAACCAAACAGAAAAGAAAAAAGAAATACATTGAACTGTTTGAGATGTTCTAGGGATAACTGGCTGACTGGTGTACTGGTTGTGTTGCTGCTGATTCTAGGGTGGAGATGTACTTAAAAGTTATAAAGGCAAAATTTTATTTAGGAATTGACTTAAATTACACTCAGAGGTAAAACTGAAGGACCATGCCATTATTCCTACTCAGAGTATTAGATGACTGAAAAGACTTTTTGAAAGACTCAGTTGCTGGTGAATTGATGATAGTTAAGTGTACTTTTGGATGTCTAGGTATAAATTTATTCACTTCATAAAAAGGCACAGTAATTTGGCAAAATACAAGTTATTAGCATCTGGAGGACAATTTTAAAAACTACATTTTCTCATTAGTATTTTGTCAGGAGTGGCTGAGCCAGTGATCCTTCACAGATGCAGAGCCAAGGGTGGGGAGCACCCAAGGAATGCCCTGAGGGCATGGAGTGCCCCAGGGGCACAGGTGTTCTAGCCGAAGTACATGGGGTGGGGGGCATAAGAGGAGAGCTTGTTAAGTCAAGGACATCATGTGACATCAACTTGCCAAATATATAAATACAAACACCCTGCAGTGGTTGAGCATTCCTTTCCTCCCATCAGGAGGAGGGCCCTACCTGACCTCAGCTTTCTGTATATTGTCTCTTACCTTTATTTCTCCATCCTGTCACTGTCCTTCCCTCCAAGAATTTTGAGAGCTGAACTGGATGTGGCAATGTTTCTCTATTTAGAAATATACTTCATAATATTTTAATGTATAATAATTTAAGCAATGTTTTGAAGTTGGGTTGAAATCCTTTGATTAAAGAAAAACAAGTAAAATGCCATCTCTAAACATATGTATGTATTAGCCTGTGTTTGTATGAAAATTCTTACTGGTGCCTTTACTCCTCCAATGATAGTTCTCTTCCCTTTTAGGATGGACTAATTAGCATGGTTTATAGTGCTCACAAATCATAAAGCAGGGAGCTATATACTCATTCCTCCATCTATCCATCCATGTATGATACTGTTTAATTGTGTTTCCTGTTGGTCCAAGATACAGGAGGTGGGTAATATATGAATAAAAGACGTTTGTTTAGCTCACAGTTTGGGTGGTTGGAAGTCTGAGAGAGGCAGGCCAGCAGTTTGGGCTCTGGAGAGGACCACCTGGCTTTATCACAGCATGTTGGCTGGCATCACGCAGGAGCACATGTTGGTGGAGAGAGCATCGCATGACAAGACACAGCAGTGGGCATTCAGGCTCCAGACTGGTACCTTTCATAACAACCCACCTTCACAAGCACTAAGCAGGATCCGGTGATAACTGCACTAATCCCTGCCCAAAGCAAGGCTTCCAGTGACTGAACACCTCAAAGGAGGCCCCTTCTCTCAAAGGGTCCATCTCTTCAGCACCAGCACCCTCAGAGCCAAGCTTTCAGCCAAGGAGCCGGGGGGAACCATGTCCACACCATGGCACATGTACAAGTTTTTAAAAATGCATTGTAGCAAAAAACCATGTACTATGGCAATAGGTACAGGCATTAGTGAAAAGCAGTAAGGGCAATACAGAGTGAGGATAGCAACTTGAATTGGCAAGCTTTGTTTTGATAAGGAGTTGGACAGTAAAGTATTTCAGACTTTGTTGTTTAGGAAGCAAAACTGAGAATATAATAAGAAAGGAAACACATTTCTACAATCTTTTCATCGAAAACCTGAAAATATAATAATAGATACCAGATGTTATTTTCCATTTGTAGTACAGATAAGGTCAACAATAGCCAAAAATTTGACTTCTGTGAAGTCACTGGGCTGTGGTGTGTAGGGAAGTCAGGATATTCAGCTTCAATTTGCGACTAAAATTCACAGAATTGATGAAGGTTAAGACCCCTAGGGTGCATAAAATCCATCACTGACAGAAATTGTTTAATAACATGTAATAAATTAAAAATTTTTCTACAAAGTGCCTACAGAATAATATCGTTAGTAGAGGAAAATAATTCTAAGCTTTAGATACCTTACATTTTCAGAAGCGTTGTGAAGCTGCCTTAGATTTTTCTTTTCACACCCTGGAATATATTGTAACCAACTCCACTTCCAGTTGTGCTGAACCCTTGTCCAAAGTTATTCTCTGTTGGTAACCCACCCAGACGATTCATAGAGACCAGTTTTTAACAACAGCAGACTACTGACCTCTTGTACTGTTGTCTTTCTTTTTTTTTAAAAAAA
>NW_004955411.1:4073133-4092652 GCF_000276665.1 Chinchilla lanigera
ATCAAGTCTTTAATTGTTGGATCCAGTATGATCCTGGATGCACTCCAGTAAGAAATTGCTCAAGGAAAGTTGGAGCGCTCAAAACAAATATGTGGAGTTTGAATCTGAGAGAGAACTCAGTCTAAACTCTAGTTGCTGAGAGATCAAGAACACAGTGGGCCCTGGTGGATATCTTTACACAGGTTCTGGGTGCTCTTGGGGGTCACTGGAGGTCTATTTCAAGTCCCACCTCGGACACCAAACTGTTGAATGCTTTAGAGAGGCCTTGTACACTGTTGGTAGGATGGAAATTAGTATAACCACTAAGGAAAACTATGGATATTTTTTAAAATGTCAGAAAGAGAACTACCATATAATCAGGCAATTTCTCAATTAGAATAACAAAAGGAAAGGGAAGCTAGTATTTCTAGGGGATGTATGCAGTTTCATGTTTGTTGCAACATTATTCACAACTGCCAAGATATTAAATCAAGCAAGTAATTCATTGGAGAACAGATAAAGAAAATATGGTACACACACCCAATAGAATGCCAGTCAAGCTTAAAAAAGAAAGAAGTCCTGCCATTTACAGCAACATGGATGGAATGAGAAGATACTATGTTAAGTAAAGTAAGTGTAGAGAGACAGATCTGATTTATATGTGGAAGTTATAACAGTTGATCTCATAGAAGCAGAGAGTGATAGTGGTTACTCGAACCTTGGAAATCAGGGTAGAGAAGGAAATGAGAAAAGATTGGTCAACAGACATAACATTATCATTAAAAGGAACAAGTTCTAATTCTCTACAGCACAGTAGGGTGACTATGCTTAGCAGTATTTTATTATATATTCCAAAATAGCTAGAAGAGAGGATGTGAGTGTTATCACAAGAGAAAAGATAAATATTTAAGATACAGATATACTGATTATACTGATTTGATCATTACACATTATACAAATGTATCAAAATGTCACATTCTTTAAATAGATATGTGTCAAAAAGAATGAAAGAAAATTTTAGGCAAACTAAATTTAGCAGTTTATCTGAGCAAAGAATGATTCACACATGGTGTATCACCAGAACCAGCAGAGATCAGGTGGCAATTATAGACAATGGAAAGATACCCAGAAACGGCCTGATGGGCTCCAACCTGGCAGGGCCTTCTGAGGTGTGGTCTGAGCAATTGGTAGTTTGCACCTGGCTGATGCTCACTTGCTGTGATTGGTGGAAATTCAGCTGTTTGCTATAAGAATACACTTCACAGCTAGGTTGTGGTTCTTTTACATACTAAATTAGATTGTAGGAGGTAGTCTCAGGCCACATGTAGTTTAAGAGAGGTTCTATATATTTGTTGTAAAGGATACTCACTTTTTGTAGATAATAAGAGGCGTGCAACTACTTTGCAACAATTGTGTCTTTGCCCTATTAACATGCCCGTCTTGTATTCTTGGAATCACTGTATTTGTATCCTTATTCAATCAGACTTTGTTACAATACTTTGATTTCATTGGATTCTCAGAGAGTAGTTAGTAGAGGAGGCAGGATTTGGAAATCTTAAATCCAGACATTTGAAGAAAGTTACTTCATTAATATGGACACCAGAAAGACCCTTGAATTTCTTTTGATCTCTTCCTTCAAGTTTAGTCAGCATGTAAGTGTATTAAAATTTATAGGTGCTCTCAATATTTATTATGTAAGACAGGGTATTTTAGTGACATATGGCTTATTATATGTATGCTGATTACATCTTTTGGAAATCTCAAGTGAATGTGATATGTTTGCCAGTTTTCTCCTATCAAAGGGAAAACAGTGCAACTAAGAAAAATCAGTGCTTGGAAATTCTCCAAGTATACCTTCTAAAGTTGCAAAATGTTAAATTTTTAGCTACAATAAAACACTGCACATTTTTTTTTAAAAAATGTTTAATTCTATTGAAAGCAAACGTAAATGTAAGGAAGCAAACGTATATTCCACAGTTAGCTTCTGGAAGATCTGTTTATCACGTTACAGGCCGGGCAGGATTCAGCTAGCATGCATGTCCCTGGTAATGATGGCAGCAGAGGTCATCTGAACTGCAGAGTACAGCGTTCTGCAAAGTGAGGCCCCTGGATAAGCATCAGCATCTCCTGGGACTTCTCAAGAGGCACAGATATGTGTGCTCCATCCCAGTCCTACTCAATCGAGTAATCTGGGGGTATGGTCCAGAAGTCTGTGTCTTACTAAACATATCAGATGATTTTGGTCACACAGAATTTAGGCAGCACTGGTATAGCGGTTAATGGAATTGAATTTGTTAGCCCCTCTCAAACTTTAGTGTGCCTTCTAGCACCTGGAGGCACATGGAGATGCAGATTTTAGTTTGATGAGTCTGGAGTGGACTGGACTTCGTGTTCTATAATTTGGGAGTGGTGGAGATTGTTGTTGGTCGAAGGACTGTATTTGGAGCAGGGTGAGAGGGCTGTCATTCTGCTTGTGCTTGATTCTCAGCCCTACCACTGGCAATTGAGATAACCTGGGACAAATCCTTCACATTATGAGTCTGTATCTCCCTGTATGCAGAAAGAGGATAAAAGATGTATCTGTCTTATGGTGTTGCTTTGAGGTTTAAAGGAAATGATATGTATGTCTCTCTGTGATAAAAGATCAATGCATATTAGCTTTTATTATTGTTGCCCTCGTGGGCTAAGACTGACAAGTATCAAGTGGCTTATTAGTGCATTCACTCCCTCACAAGGCCCACTTTCTCCCTCCCTCTATTGCCAGAGGGATCTCATGACTAGAAGCAGATTTTGATAATTAAGGGATTTTTAACTGGCACTCACCAGGATTTTAGGAGTTCTCCACAAGAATTTATTTAGCAATGTTAAGGTGGATATGATTTTATACAATCTACATTCATCTCCAAGGAAAAATTTTCTTCACTATAGCATGGCCATTGTGACATGGAATGCTACATGTCACTCCTTAACTTGCAGGTATAATTGTAGACAAGTAATTCTACCCTTCTTGTCAGATTTCATGTAAGGATTTGTAGCATATTATACGGGATGATGTAGAAGATGCAGTCTTTATTTTTTGTAGAAGCCTACTCTGAAATAATTGATTTTCATAAAAACACCTTCATATAAGACAAATATCTATTATTTAGCTATTGTGAAAATATGTGAACAGAGTTGGAAGAGCTTTGCAGTGAGCAGTTGAATTCCCACCAGGTCTGTTCCGTAGCTAACACTGTACCATGTGTTCGGTGCTCAGCTGCACACTCTCCCTCCCTCTGTCCCTCTGAAACTCATTATCTGTCTGGCTTTGTATGTATTGCAAGGATATCACACCCTCCACATGCATTAGTATCTAGCATATTTCAAATGTAACCCATCACCTGTGTTTTAAACCAGGATTTTGTCCCACACAATCGTGGCCTGGGTGGTCACATACCACACCAGGGACGCTGTTCACCACACACTGCCCAGGCACTTATTTTTATGGCACTTTGGTTATACTGTCATGGTACTAGCAAGCTAGATTGAAATAGTTTAAAATAATCAGAAAGGGATGTATTAACGACTGCAATTTAATTGAAAGTTGGCTTTTTTATTTTATGTGGCTTAGGGAACCATACATGGGAAAGCCCAGGGAATTGCAGCAGACGCTGAAATTGTCAGCAAGCCACACTTACTGAAAGTCCCCAAAACACATTGAAGTTTTTGTTGTTTTCAGCAAACTCTCTCATCTTCTTTCCAAGAGCAGAAACAAAAAAAATGAGGACCTACACTGAATCAACAGATGACAGGAGAAGGTGTCTGGGGACGGATCCTGGAAGCCTGGAGAGGGAGAGCTGCTCCCTGGATCCCACACTGATTCCTTCCCAGAAATGTTTATGTGCTGCCTGGTGAGGGTCAGTCATCTGTCACTGCACTGGTGAAGATCATCTTGCTGACTGGGTGTTGGTGGTTTGGAACAAGCTTCAGCTTCGGGCCCATTGTGACACACCCTTTGTCTGGGCCTTCCTGCTATTTCATGAACTTCCATGTGGCAACTGTTCTGTGGCCCAGCACACTGCTGCATGTGGCTCTACCACGTGTGCACATGTGAGGAGAGGTTGCACGCTTTTGTGGCTCACACTACAGTGGAAGGCCTGAGAAAGTCTACCAACCTGAAACCCGGTGTCTTCCCAGAGCCTCTCTAGCTAGTCTGCTTGCAGGGGCAAAGGTGTCTCCTAGAAGGACACAGCCAAACGTGTCCAATGTCTGATGACACAGAAGCTCTGATACGGCTAGTGAAATTGGATGATAACTAAGTCTTCTGGTATTTTCACTTGGTAGAGATTTCATGGGATTTTTCATGAAAATTGGTAGAAATTTCACGGGCTTGCTACCAGACTTTTGGGAACCTGCCAAGCAATTTGGGGGCTATCTGTACAAGAAGTAACTCAGTATTCACTAACCACCCCTATTGACCCAGTTGTTAGCTCCCTTCCTCGAATGGGGCTGTGTCTATAGTGAGCAGAATAATAACCTCAAAGAGGTCCAAGCCCTGATCCCTAAACCCTGTGAATAGCAAAGAAAATAAACATTGCAGGGGGAGTTAAGTGGCTAACCAGCTGACACCAAAATAACCAGTGTGATCACAGGCGTCCCCAAGAGGCAGATGGAAGAATGAACCCTGACAAAAGGGGGGCATGAATGGCAAAGTGAGGGGTACTGGGGGGGTATAAAATGAGGCAGGAACTACAGCAAAGGGCTGGGTCCACCTGAAAGCTGAAAAAGGAAGACATGGGTTTTTTTTTTTCCTGAAACACAAGAAGGAAAGTAGCTTCTAATACCTTGCTCTTAGCCATTGTGATCCATTTTGGACTTCTGAGCTATAGATCTTCAAACTACTAAACTGGTACTGTTTTAAACCTGTCTTTATGGTTATTTTTTATTGAAGCAATAGAAAGCTGCAGTATTCACTCTACTAAGAGACATGTGATATGGAGTGACATGGACTGGTTGCAGTGCAGAGCATGACATTGATGCCATGAGCCCAGCATCTTGTCCTGCTGCCTGTTGGGTTCATACACACAAGGTTCTCCAAGCTGGATCCACCTTCTTAGGAATCCAGCCACATTCACTCTCTTTCCTGCACATGTGCGTACCACCCATCATTTCAGTTGGCAGAACCACTCACTCATTCCTCAATTTCCATATGTCTTCAGTCTGAGAAAGAGGCCTGGAGACATTGTGCCCGCCCTGCAGGGCTATGCATCTGTACCTGAGACGGTGGCGTTGACAGAAGACCAGCACTGACCTGAGATAGTAGCACTGACAGTAGGCCAGTAACACTCCTCCCCCTGCAATGATCTGGTTTCAGGGGACAGGTGAGGCTTTTAGTCCCACAGTTCAGCTACCTGGAATGTTGGATCCAGGCTGAGCACATTAGGAAATGTGACAGCTTGCAGAGAATGAGTGAGTGGTCTTCCCCCCATGTCTCCACCAAGCAGGGTTGACTTTTGGCTTTGCTAGAACACTGATCAGATGACCTCAATGTCCAACTTTAACCATATCATATGTATCCTCAATAAATACAGAATGAGGTCTGATAAAGTGGATTGATTTTCAAATGTTGAACCGTCCTTGCATTCCAGGGATAAATCTCACTTAGTTGTGGTATATAACCTTTGACATGCAGCTGAATTTAGTTTGTTAGTACACTGGATATAAAATTTTCAGTTTCAGTTAAGTTATCCAATTTGTGGGCATACAATTATTGATAGTAATCTGATTTTATAATCTCTTTTGTAGTCTTTTAACTGGAGAATTTGGCATATTCACTTTGTACTACTGATAGACTTATTTACATAAACAACTTTTGTTACTTTACTGTTAATTTTTTTATTACTACATGTTTGCAGTACATAATGTTTACATTCCTTTCGTGGTGTTGGTACATGAACATTTTAACTCCTTTTGTCATACCCTGTCCCCCCTCCCCCTCTATCTCTTGATCCCCTTACCATCTGAGAAAGATTTATCTCCCTACTTCCTATTATCTATCTTTTATTTTGCTCTTTATTTATGATTTGGGTTTTGCATATAAGAGAAACCGTGTGATATTTAAGCTTATATGTCTGATGGATGATTTTTCATCTTCCTTGTACTTTGATTCTTTAATATCATTATCTATTTCTACAAGATTGATTTCAGTTTTTATATTTCTAGTACTAATTGGAAGATGAAAATTGTAGTTCTATTTTGTTTGACTGTTATACTTAATATTTTAATTTATTAACTATGAATTTTAATGAAAAAATTCTGAATTCAAATGTGTTTCATCCTGGAGAAGAGGGATGTTATGCAGTGGGTACTACTGAACGTTGTTGTTGCCTCAAGGTTTGATTCTGCTTTTATGGGCTGGAATGTGGACACTGACATTTTTAAAAATATCATTTTCTGTGGTCATTTATCCTCATACGTTATCTGTTCCTTCTATATTTTTTCTCTTATTGAAATACTTCATTTTTTTTAACCCAGGGAGGTACTAAAAGTAAGTGATACTCTTTTTTAGTTATTGTACATCTGAAAATTCTTTATTATGCTCTCATACCTGCATGATAGTTTGGCTTGGTATAGATTTTTAAATGGGTATATAGTTATGATTAACACTGAAACTATTACACCACTGCCTTTGGCTGTCTAATATTGATGACAAGGAATTTGCTTTTCTTTAAATATTATTTCCCCAAACTGCCTTTATTTTTGTCTTCTGGATTCTATTAGTACTTTTTTGAAACTCTCAAAGTAGCATACGCTGTTATTAACTGACACTGCATATTCTAAAATTGATTTCTTTCCCTAAGCTGAACTGTGTGTAATTCTTCAATATTGCATTTCAATTAACTACATTTCTCCAATGTGTTTGATTTTGCCAGGAAATGTGGTCTTTACCCCAATGACCAGCTCTCATTTCCAGTGTGGTTCTTTCCTGTATTTTACCACACTTTGAAAAATAATTTCTTATTTTGTATTTGGCCATTGTCCACATCTGAGGACTGGAAACATACTTATGTTATGTTTCACTCTATTTTATTATTGCAACCCATCCAGAATGTAATTATCTAGTAATGAATGATTATTTGGTTATCTGTCACCTTAGCATGAATGTTAATATGTTTTAAATTTTAATTCACAGATTAAGTTTTACTTGCAAAACATTTTCAGTTTTTCCTTTTCCATTTCTCTGCTTTATCTCTTCCTGAAGTTACTTGTTTCCAAATTCTTTGGGACCTTGTCTTGGGAATTTGGGGTGTATTTGGAGAACCAAACCTCCACATTTGCTGCTTGGCTGTTGATGTCAGTGTTTCCTGCTCTGTACTCAGGAAACTGTGGCCCCAGCACCAGGGCCACCTTGTAGGAATGCCTGGAGCCCCAGCCAGGGGTCCAAAACTTCACAAGCGTCCACTCCACGACTCCTGCTCAACTCTGAGTGGTAGGTTTCAATCACTACTGCATTCTCTGTGTGCAGCATTTCTATGTCTGCTTTTGTGCCTGGCTACATCACTTTATTTCCTCTGTGTTTTTTTTCCAAGTTCATGAAATTTAACGTTGATGAAATATAAATATCTAATGTACAGTACATATTAAATTTTCACTGACTTATCACTGTACTTTATAGTAAGTTTTCTTCTCCCAAGCCAGGTTCCAATCTAGGCTTCCACACTGCTTTTGTTAGTCATGTCTCTTTAGTTGCTTTAATTTAAAATTTTTTTATGACTTTTTTTTTTTTTTTGGTCTTTTTGAGACAGGGTCTCACTATCCAGTTCAGGCTGGTCTTGAACTCACTTTGTAGCCCAGGCTGGGCTCGAACTTGCAGTGACCTTCCTGCCTCAGCCTCCTGAGTGCTAGGATTACAGGTGTGCCCCACCACGCCCGGCGATTTCTATGTCATGATTAATTTGAAATGTGCAAGGGTATTATGTCATAGAATGTCCTTCAGTTTGCTTTGATTTGATCAGACCTTGTGATTTGAATTCATTAGATATTTTTAAAAAGAGCCCTTCTGAGAGTATCACTTCAGTGCATAACTGATGTCAGCTTACACCATAATTGGCGAGGTTGGCTTTGACCACTTGGAAATGGTATTATCAGCCAGATTTCTCCCCTCTAAAGGTTCACCTTTTTCCTCTGTAATTAATAATTAATCTGTTTGTAGACACTTTGAGGTGATATAAGCATGTTTGTCATTTTTTTCATCTTGATGGCCTAATTTTCCCAGTCTGGGTGAACAAATCCATCAAACTGACTCTGCATCATGTTGACATAGTCTCCTTTTTGAGCACTTTGCTGGAATGAGATGCTCTGGGATGATCTTGTGCTTTTCATACCCCAGCCCTGATTTCAGGCATTTAGAAAACAGCATCTCAGTGATAGGTGCATTGTGAGTCATAGCAGAATCACTATATAATCCTCAGACCAAACATATGAACAGTAATTCCGTAATGTCAGCTATCCAGAGTACAAATACCCACTTTTCTCCTCAATGTCACCAGTTTTTTCTCATTCTACATTTTTCTCCATATGTATTCTTTCATGTCTTTTTCAACTTCTTAGGTTCATTTCTTCTTTTTTTCCTCTCATCTCTTTTTCCTTTCTGTTTATTTGTTGATGAAATCTACTTGTTTCTCCTCTAGAGTTCTACATAATCAAGTTTTTTCCTGGTCACATTCCTGTGGCATCTTTTTAATGTATTCCCCTAGCCCATTTATTTTGCATGTGACCTGATAATTGAACATAGACCCTTTATCAGATATGAAGCCTCCTCTTTCTCCTCTTGGACAAGACTACATCATAGATGGAATTGTGTTCTAACAGGAGGCATTTAAAGCTGATTATCTCTCTGCGGTGCTTAACAATCAGTTAATTCATTTGCAGTTGCAGCATGGTAATGCTCCATAATTTACTAGCTGGAATGTTTCTGTAAAGTGGCATTTTACCTCAGTTACACAGAGATAGAGTTGAGGAAAGTCAAGGAAAATGTTTGAGTTTGTCCAGTTCTCGTGTCCACTAGCATCCCCGAGTGGTGAGTACTAGGCTTTCCATTTTGGTAGGGTTGGAAAAGCCTGGACTGAAGCGTATGTGCTATGTTTCAACCCACTGCCGCTTTTATTCTTGCTGATCATCGAGTTGCCCCATTTTCTGGCAGCAGGAGCCTATCCACACTGTTGCCTCAGTCCTTTGAGAGAACTGCATAGGTTTTGATACCTTTCTTGCTAGCTATGGAGGAAAGCTGTTACAGGCTCATCTTTATATTCCTTGCTCCAGTGTACAAATAACAGTCTGGGAACTGAGAATGATGCTCTTACTGTTGTCATTAGTGGCTGCAGGGGTGTCTTTTAGGTGAACGGAGCTATGCTTTTCCAAAAAAGATAAAACAGGTCATAAGTTCATAGCGACACTTCCAATTTTGGATTTGATACTGCAGATATTTTGCTTGTCAAACTTAAATCTGTATCCCTTTTCCCTGAGAGTTTTACTTCTTAAACACACACCAGCAACCAGTAGTATTAGAATCTCACATAATTACCCATTTCTTTCATCCCACATGATACACAAAGTACTATTACAGTAACAATATCAACAGTAGTACCACTAATATGATTATTCAGTACAAATTGGATTCTCTTACCTATCACATTTTTTATGACATAATAATTTTTGTATTACATGATAATGTAATACAAATAATTATATTCATAATAATTGCAATATATAATAATTACATCCATTTTAGGAAACCAGTATGTGTACCTAATGCATCTTGATCATTTTTACATTTCTTCTTCCCCAACCTGTCCTCTCTAATTTCTTATGCTTGGAATAAAGGCAGTGCTTCAAAACACCAATTGATCTAGACTAGAAGTTTTGTTTAGATATTAAATAATGGAGAGCTAGAAGGGGTTAGAGGTTGGGAGTTTGTATTTTGGATGTGGTTGGCAAATGTAAAGGTGATGTCTAAGTAACCTGTAACCAGCCCTGATCCAGCACCCGGGAGCAGTGGTCCTCAGAGTCAGTGCCACAGAGCTCTTTGCTCTGAGTGACAGTAAACCCAGAAGGAGTCTGGTAGTTCATCCCACAGGAAGCGGATATTTCTTTCTCTGGCTGGCTCCTGCGGGGTGATGGCTATGACTGACCTCACTTGTTTTCCAAGAAATTTTTACATCCCATACTCTGTTAGTAACTTTTAGCAACTGTTCTGTCTTGAAAAAAGTTGTTCTTGGGCTCTCTACAGATTAGCAGAATTTCTACCTGATAATTCTGTCCAATTTTATGCAGCAGTACTTCTTAAATTTGTGAAAGATGATCAATGATATGGGAGTCCCTTAATAAGAGGGTCGAGCTATTGGTGGTATAGAAGCTCCAGGTGACCACTGGCCATTGCATGGTGTGTCTGTGCTACTGCCCGACGGAGCTTCTGGGCCATGGACACATTCCCTGGGTCATGAGAGGCTGTGTGTATGCGTGGTTATGTAGCGTACTCTGCTCTTGCTCTCCGTCCACTTGGGCTGGAGGCCTGGGCTCTGAGGAAATACCACTGGCTTCCTCATACCTCTGACTCTTGCTCATGTCTTTAGAGAATGTAAGTTGTTGTATTCTTCTGTGTCCGCAAAGCAAACATTGAGAGAGTTGCTTGGTCAGCAGCTTCACTCCCATCTGTAGAGAAGTCACAGAACTGGCTAAGTATCTGTCCCTCAGTCCATCCCAGGACAGCCTTAGATTTTCAAACTTCTGCTCTTTTTTTTTTTTTAACCACAGAAAGAAATAGTGCTCAGCATCAGGGTCACAAAGTCTTGGGGACCAGGGGCTACACTGGTTCTTGTCCATTCCCACATATCCATGTCCTATATTCTAAACACCCAGCAGGGAAATCTGAGCTCAAACTTGAGCTGCTAAAGCAAGTCCACCCTACGGAACCCCAGACTGCGCAGGAGCAAGCGTTCGTGCCCCGTGAGCCAGTGGCATCTGTTTCCCGTGCTAGAGACAGCACAGGAAGTTCCCCCTGAGTGCCAGGATGACTTGTCTGTTTCATCTTTTTATTTTTTGGGTACATTTTAGATACACATAGTGATGACATTGGTCGTAGGGAATTTATCCTTGTACCTGGTTTATCTGGCTTATCGTTTTCCCCATTCCCCTCCCCTCCCTACAGCCCCTCTTCCCCGCTTCATTGTCTTCTTAAACAGTGCAGCAAGTACTAGTGGTCAGGGAGACACCACCATTTGAGTTCCATTCTTGGTGGGACCCTTGAGGCCCACTTGGTGCTGAGGACGCATCCCGGGGATTGTCTCGGGATGGACAGGCGCTGTGCGCTGCAGGATGGACAGGCGCTGTGCGCTGCACACTCAGGGCGGGAGAGTTGCCTGCTGGTGCGATTTGTGCAGCTGACTTCCTGGCACTTAGGGGAGAAGCTAGAGGAGTGCCAGAGTGCTTCCACATGTGGGACGGCAGCGGACTCAAACCTGGTGGAGATGTTGACCCGGGGTTAGAGGGGTGTGAGACATGGTAGAGGCATGGAACTGACGCTGGGGACAGCTCAGCCTGGCAGTGTCAGGGCTGCCTGGAGAGCTTCGAGGTGCGAGCCAGGCCTGTCCTGGAAACTGAATTAATTGACTGGGTGGGACTGATCAATGGCCAGCTGTGTCTTACGGGTCTGAGCCACCTGGACAAGGAGCAGAGGCGGTAGCACTCTGATGCTGAGATGCATTTGAGGAACGGTGGATCATGTGAGCCCTGGGAATTTCTGAAATCTGTGAGAATGAGTTTGGGCAATAATGGTGTGTTGACTGATGTGATGATCATGAAACCACCATCTCCTAGTATAATAGAGAAGCCTACTTTTAGGGTAAATTCCATGGATTGTTTTTGTCTTTGAAACCTCTGACATTATTTGATTATCATATAATGACTATCCACACTTGTTGGGAGTACAGCATGGTATTATAGCATGTACTGATCGAATCAAATTAGCTACTTTGATAGTTAAAATCCAAACTAAATCGCTGTGATGACTGCCTGAACCTAACGAGTGCCTACTTGTGTATCTCTTGTGTCTTTGAGAACAAGGCCTCAAAGCCTCTGCTCATGTCAAGAAAGCCACAGGGCGCAGAGCTCGGACAGGGCAGGGGCTAACTCTTCTGGTGCTCCTGCTGTGCTACGGCTTCCACACATCCCTAGACCAGCCCTAGAAGGAGGAGCTCCAAGCTGTACTTCCCCTGTCTAGTTCATTCCTGAGATTGGTGGCATGATCACTTACAGACAGATGATACTGGGGATTTAAAGAGGATTCCGTTGTGGGAAATGCAAATAAAAGGAGTCGAAGCGTATCTTACATTCAGGACCTCTAAGCATGACCAGGTTGGTGTTCTCTGCAGCTTTGGGCAAGATGTGCTTAGCTCTCAAACAAGGTGGGTGGGTATGGGGGTATTAGGACTGACCTACCGGTAGGTGGCCACCTGCCAGTGGTGTACTGAGGCACTGATCTGCTCCATGAAGTGAGCTTATGTTGATGTGCTATGTGTGCAGAACCCTCTCGTCCATACCCCAGAGCATCACTAAGTTGTCCCCCACTTTGGGACAGAAGATACAGCCAGGAGCAGAGGCACAAGGCTGTGCTGGCTGTCCCCTGTCAGAGCAGGCACTGTCTTCTCGGTGTTTCTGTGCCCTGCCAGCATCTGAGACTGTCCCCCCCCCTCCGCAAAGATTAAGAAAAAGAACAAGAGCTAGAGAGCTCTCCTTTTGGTTATTTTCTACCTACAAAATAAACCTCAGAAGTACAGGACAGAGAGGTTTTAACAGTTCCTTAAAAAGACAAAAACTAATGTTTACACTGCATCATGCATATGACAAAGGAAATTAAATTGACTGCAGCCAAGTAACTCTGATATTGCTGATTTTTCCTCTTTTCTTGTTGGCCATTGTCATGTTAAAAGTGACTGCTGAGCACAGCAGCAAGGAGCACTCAGGTGGGCAGGACTAGGCCGCGTCTTGAAGACACGTGTGCGTTCCTCCCTTTGCGCAGTGCTCATCAGCAGACACCTCCAAGGACTGGGACGTGAATCTCTCCACTGTCATGCTTTCATATTCCAGTTTTTGTGATTTCCTCTAGGGCTCCAGCTTGGAGAACTGGAGATGGGGATTTTCAGAGGGGATAGAGAAGGTCTCTGGGCTAAAACGATTCAGCTGTTGGGACCATTTCCAAATCAGATTAAATGTAGTTTAGATTAAACATATTTTAAAATGGCATTTTCAATTTTTGTTGAAGTTCCAAGCTATTAACCGTGACTGAAGATTTGTTCATGCTCATTGCTAAGAGTAAATATGATGATTTTTCTTTTTGCAAAAACATTTTGACTTGGAGATTCACGTACGCTTAGACAGATGTCTGGTGACAAGGTTGTTTGTAGTTAGCAAGAGCACCAGGGTGTGAGACTTCTCTGTGCTCATGCTCATGCAGGAGATGCAGTGCTTTGAGGGTCCTGCTGGCTTGTGCTTGTGGCTTACTTTTGGTCACTTCAGATGCGCTGTTTTCCTTGTTGTGCGCCAGTGACTTCTCTGGGGCTCATGCCCTTTACAAGCGACCTGGAATTGCTGTTGTGATCAGCAGACTCCCACAGCAGGTAAAGCCTGGCCCAGGTCCCAACATGTCAGATGAGGAGCTGGCAAGAGAATGTGGGTAATTTTTCCATTCCAGATGGAGAAGCTGAGGTAGGTGAGGCTGTGCCGCTGTGCGCAGAGGCTCCAGCTGCTCTCTGGCTGTGCTCTGAGTTCTTGTGCTCTGCTACCTGCCGCTGTATGCTACCTGTGGATTTATGGAGGGTGTGGAAAGCAGAAGGGTTCTAAAGAGTGGATTTTAGAGAAAAGTCATTATTTTTAGAGGTACGTGTGATCTCTCCACCTGTAGCATACTTGGAGATGGCTCCTTGTGCATAAAGAAATGTGTCATGCTGAAGAAGCACTAGTGCATAAACACATGGGCGATTAGGACACCTGGGGTGAGAGCCTTGCGTTAAGGGTAGTATCACAAGGTTAATGGCCAGTAATCAACAGTCACGTTTCCATGGAAACAGAAGCAATGTGGGGGGTTGTGGGGCTAGCTTATCCTGCATCTGCTCTCCTCCTGCCTCAGCACCCATGAACTGCAGCAGGTCTCTGTGGGGAGTGGGGGGACCTGCTCCTGCCTGGAGCCCCTGCCATGCTACTGAGACTCAGAAGGAAGCTCATCCATCTGTAAAGATTATTGTGTGCGCTTTACTGGGCATTTACTATAAATTTATGTGTGCTTTTGTTTTTGTTTAGTGGTCTTAGAAATCATTTTGCTTCCTAAATGATGACTTCATAGTTCTAATTAGTATCTCTTCACACATTCCCCTTTCTCTAGCCTTCTTGTCCTTTTCTTCTGGAACTCCTATTATGTGATCATTGGGATTAGTCTGTCATCTAAACTTTCTTTCCATTCTTCTTCCTCTGACCTCTAGGAGTTGCTTTCTCAATGCTGCCTTTACATTTGATTTCCAGGTCACTGATTCTCTCTTCAGCCATTTCTAATCAACTCTTTACCCATGGATAAGGTGCTTATGTGAATGACTTCTTATTTTCTTGGAATTCTTGGTAATTAGCCCCTTATTCTTTTACTATGTTTCTAGTAATTTTCAAAATATTACAGGCTGTCTATGACAGCTCTCTTCTCTAAACATCTCAGCACTCTTTCTGCCTTTTATTGTGCCCACTAAATAATTCATGGAGAGATACCCCAATAAGATCTTCAGCAGAGCTTGCCCCAAGGCTATGTGGAGCTTTGCTGAAGGTGTGACTTTCTGGGGATGTCTTAGATGCCCTGCCATGAGGTGCCCCAGGAATATTACTAGCCAAGACTGCAGTTTTTATTTTTGTTAGTTAACTAATTTAGTGATACTTTGCTGTAGATACTGTGTACATAAAAACTGAAAACTCTCTTTTTACCTTCCCTCTTTAAGGGAAGAAGCCCTGTGGTTGCAGATTTGGGAGGGGATTTTCTGGTCTCAGGCTGGGACAGGTGGGCGTCCTTATCACTCCTGGTCATGCGGTTGGTTCTCTTCTACCCATCCTTTAATGCAGACTTCAAACATGGACCTTCTGGCTTGAACAGCTTCCTCTTGAACATTCAAGTCTTCTTCTTTGTCCACCTCACCAAGAGGGTGGAAGCGCCACCTCAGAATAGGCAGAATTTGATCTTACAGACTCACCTCTTGGCCCAGGTTGCTGTCCCATTTTTAAATTTTCACATATTTTGAGTAGATATTAATAAAGAAAATATAAAAATATTTTTCTTACATCTATAAAAATAAAACAAAATTTCACAATAAGTTAAAGAGTAACAATAGTTAAAACACTATGTATGGGGCTGGGGATTTAGCTCAGCGGCAAAGCGCCTGCCTGGCAAGCCCAAGGTCGTGAGTTCGGTTCCCGGTACTGGAGAAAAACCAAAACCAAAACAAAACAAAACAAAACACTATGTATCACATTTTTAAAAGGATGGCCAAAGTGTTACTCAGAGTACAAGTCATAGAGAAAAAAGACTCTCTCACAAAGAAGAAAAAAGCAGATGAAAGCACAAATTTTCTCCTCAGGGAACTAAGAGAAACAAGTAGTACAAACGAAACAAATTTTTGAAACAATGAAATAGATAATTTGGGGAATTATTTGTGTATCTCCCTATTCTTCCCTACTTCCTATTTATCTATTGTCCCCCTCAGTTGTTTTCTCTAGGTCTGTGAAGAATGTTGTTGATATTTTGATTGAAATTACATTAAATCTGTCTGTCACTTTAGGAAATGTGGCCATTTTGATTATATTTGCTCTGCCTATCCATGAAGAGGGGCTATCTTTTAATTTTGTGATGTCCTCTTTGACTTCCTTTTTCAGAGTGATGTAGTTTTCATTGCAGAGGTCTTTATCTTCCTTGTTTAGGATAATTCCTAAATATTTAATTTTTCTTCATATATCATGGATGACATGGTTTTCCCACTTTCTCAGTGAGTTCATTATTAGTATATGGGAACACTATTTTTATGGGTTTATTGTGTATCCTGCTACATGGCTGAATTTAGTTATTAATTCTAGTAGTTTTAGTGGAATTTTAAGGGGCTTCTAAGTAGAGGATCATGCCATTTGCAAATAATGATAACTTGACCTCATCTTTCCTATACATCTCTTTTATTCCTTTCTTTTGCCTGACTGCTTTGGCTAATATTTCTAGGACTATGTTGAACAGGGGTGGTAATAGTAAATATCACTGTTTTGTTCCTGATTTTAGAAAAAAAGCTTTCAGCTTTTTCCCCATAGGAACTAATTTGGTAATTAATTACCTTTATCGATTGAGATAAGGTCAGGGTTGTACTTTGGTTTAATCATGGATGGATTTTGGATTTCATCAAAGGCAATTTCTGTATCTATCAAGAGGATCATGTGATTTTTGTCCATACTTCTACTTACGTGACAAATTACATTGATTGGTTTGTGTGTGATGAGCCACCTTGGCATCCCTAGGATGAAGCCTTCTTGGTCGTGGTGTATAATTTTTCTGATGATCTGTTTCATTCTGTTTGGCAGGATCTTGTTGAAGATTTTGGCTTCCATGTTCTTAAAGAGATTGGCCTTCAGTTCTCTTTTTTAGTTGGATCCTTGTCTGGTTTTGTGATTTAGGTAATGCTAGCTTCCTAGAATGAGTCTGAGAATACTCCTTCCTCTTGATTTCATTAAGGAGTTTGAGGAATACTGGTGTTAGTGTTCCCTGAAGTTCTTTTGGAATTCAGCTGTCAATCCACTAGGTCCTGGGCTTTTCTTAGTTGTTGTTGTTGTTGTTCTTTTCAATTGGTGCTTTAATTTTACTGCCTGTTGTTGCATTAGTCAAGATTTTTAAGGCTTCTTTGTTCTATTTTGATAATTTATGTATATCTAGGAATCTGTCCATTTCTTCTGGGTTCTCCAATTTTTTGACATAATGGCTTGTGAAACAGTTGCTGGTAATTTTCTGGATTATATTGGTGTCCATTGTGATTTCACCTTGTTCATCCTAACTGCATTAATTTGTAAGAGTGAATAAGTGTTGGTCTATTTTGTTTATTCTTTCATAGAACCAGCTCTTTGACTTTTTTTGTAATTTTTTTAGTCCCCATTTTATTGATTTCTTCTCTGATCTTTATAATTTCCTTCCTAGGAATAACTCCGAATTTGTATTATTTTTTCCTAGGACCTTGAAGTATGTCCTTTGGTTTAGACTGTGTTTCTGATGTGGGCTTTCACAGCTGTAAGCTTCCCTGGTAGGACTGCTGTCATTGTGTACTGTAAATTCTGGTATGTTATATTGGGATTATCATTTAATTGCAGGAAGTGTCTTATTTTTTTCCTAATTTCTTCTACAGCCCATTGATTATTCAATGGTGTGTTGCTTAATTTCCATATGTTTGCATAGTTTCTGTGGTTTCTTTTGCTATTGATTTCTAGCTTCATTGCACTGTGATCTGATAATATGCATGGTAAAATTTCAATTCTTTTGCATTTACTTAAGCATGCGTATGAAAAAGAATATGTATTTGTTCTTATTGGGTGGAACAATCTGTATGTATCTATTAAGTGCATTTGTTGAAAGGTTTAGTTCAACTCTGATATTTCCTTGTTGCTTTTTTTACTTGGTTTTGATAGTGGGGTATTGAGGTTGCCCACTATAATTGTATTGATGTTTATGTAATCTTTTATGTCCGTTAATGTTTGTTTTTATAGATTTTTTTTTTCTTTATTTTGGTACTGGGAATTGAACTCAGGACCTTGCGCTTGCCAGTCAGCCGCTTGTGCCACTGAGCTATATCTCCAGCTATGATCGTTTTTTTTTGTTTGTTTGTTTTGGTTTGTTTTTTTTTGGTACTGGCAATTGAACTCAGGACCTTGTGCTTGCCAAGCAGGTGCTTGTACCACTGAGCTATCTCCCCGGCCCATAATGTTTGTTTTATGAAGTTTTAGGTACCCTGTACTTGGATGCATATATGTTTATAACTATTATCTCTTCCTGTCTAATAGTTTCATTGGTCAATTTGTAATGTTCTTCTTTGCCTCATTTAATCAGCTTTGGCTTGAAATCCACTTTGTGTGAAAATAAAATAGCTTAGGTCTTTGAATTTTGGGAGCATGGCTAGTGAAAGAACCTGAATGAGTAAATGAAATCTAAAAGGTACAATAGATATTGTGAAAGGGAAAGAAACTATTCAAAAGGAAAGAAAGAACACCTGGGATGAGGGAAAGGAAAAAGAAAGAAAGAAAGAAGGGAAAAAAAATATATATATATATACACAGGATAGCTAAGATAATTGTACTACTAATTTCTATTGGCTTATTGAAAGGAACAGTTAATGCTTATTTTTTGACCAATTTTACATGTTTATCTGGTAATCTGAACAACTACTTTGAAGACAACAATATGCAATATAACAACCATTGTTGAACTCCTATCATCTTGTTTTTTGAAATTCTATATTGTTTCTAATGTTTTTTATATTATTTTTTATTCTCTTTAAAATAAAAGAAGAAAATAGGATAGCTACACCTGCTTGTTGTGGGGTTCTTGTTGCATGGAATATTCTTTTCCTTTCTTTTGATGTTTTTAGTCTATTCATTTCTTTTGTGCTACATATGGATTGTTTTTCTTAATTCTGCTAATCTGTGTATTTTGATTGGTGAGTTGAGACCATTTACATTGACAGTTGTAATTGATAGCTATTGACTTGTTTCTAACATTGCATTATTTACCTGGTACTGTTTGGTTTCTTACCTTTAATTGCTGGTCCTACCTGATGAATTCATAGTTTTGGACTTCTTGATATTGTTGCCTTTGTTATCTCTTTCTAGGATATCCTTGAAAACTTTTTGGAGCACTGATTTGGTGGTCATGAATTTGTCTAGGTACTTTATATCATGGAAATGTCTTATTTCTACATCAAATCTAAAGATAATATTGCAAAATAATATCAGTCGTGTTGGAAGTTATTTACTTGTAGGGCTTGAAGCACTTCTTTCCAAGATGTTCTTGCCCTTATGGTTTGTGTTGAGATGTCTGCTATAATTTGTATGGGATTTCTTTTACATGTGATCCATTGCTTTTCTCTAACAGCTTTGAAGATTCTGTTCTTGTGTTGGATTTTTGGTATTTTAATTATGACATAATGTGGAGTGTTCTTTTTTCTGATCATGGCTACTCAGGGTCTACATATGTCACTTATCTTGTGTTAAATTCTTTTTCTCTCTGGAAAATTATCAGCTGTTACTCCTATAAACAGATTTTTTCAACCCTTTGTGCTGTCTTCTGATTTTTATTAATTCCTATTATTCTTATATTAGTTTTGAGCCCTCTAACAGCTGTTGGATATATTTTTCATGTTCTCTTGTTTTTTAAGTATGTCTCATTAGTTAATCATTAACCATAGCCCTCTGTTCTAGACCTCACACTCTGTCCTCTCATAGGTTACTTCTGCTGCCC
>NW_004955411.1:4098602-4149975 GCF_000276665.1 Chinchilla lanigera
AGTAGGCTGAGGGATCTGCACTGGAGCCAGGAAGCAAAGCTCAAGGGAAGGACCCGAGCTCCCGTAGAGAGAACTGCAGTCATACTCCTCTAAGGATGAGAACAGCCAAGTTCATACCATGAAAGTCAGCATGATGTACTTTTCCAGTAGAATCAGCACCACATTGTCTTCCCTTCCAGTTTGCTCTCTTTTTTTTAAGAGAAAAAAAAATAATAAAAATGATACAGAATTTCAAAACAAGATGATAGGAAATTAGCTGTGGTCATTATATTGCGTATTGTTAACTTCAAAGTAGTTGCTCTGATTACCATATACAGGCATGTAAAACTGATCAAACAATATAAGCACTAACTTTTCCTTTCAGTGAACTAACAGAAATTAGTAGTACAATTGTCTTAGCTATCTTATATATATTTTTTCCCTACCTTTTTTTCTTCTTTCCTCCATTCCAGTTGTTCTTCCATTTTGGGCAGTTTCTTTTCCTTTCACAATATCTGTTGTACCTTTTGGATCTCATTTACTCTTTCAGTTTCTTACACTGAGACAAGACAATGTTTACACATACTAGTCTGATCTATTTCACTTATGAATATGGTCTCTCGTTGTATCCATTTATCTATAAAAGCCTTGAATTTATCTTTCTTTATAGTTGAGTAGTATTTCATTGTATAGAAATATCATATCCTTTTTATTCATTCCTCGATTGATGGGCATTTGGGTTGTTTCCAAGATTTAGCTATTACAAACTATGCTTCTATAAACATGGGTTCACATATATGATTGTGGTATGGTGTTTTCAGTTCTTCTGGAAAAATACCCAGAGGGAAATAGCTGAGTTGAAGGGGACCTCTAATTCTAGTTTACTAGGGAATCTCCACACTGATTTCCACAGTGGTTTCACCAGTCTACAGTCCCACCAACAGTGTGGAAGGGTTCCTATTTCCCCACAGCCCCACCATTTCTTAGTAATTGACTTTTTGATGATAGTCATTCTTTCTGGGGTGAGATGGAATCTCAGTGTTGTTTTAATCTGCATTTCTTGAATGACCAATAATGTTGAACATTTTTCATATATTTATTTGCCTCTTATATTTCTTCATCTGAAAAGTGTATATTCATCTCTGATGCCCATTTTTGGATGGGGTCTTTGAATTTTGGGGGACTGATTTTTTTAATGCTTTATATGTTTTAGAGAGAAGTCCTTTGTCTGAGGGAGAGTTGACCTAAATGTTTTCCCAGTACATGGGTTTTGTTTTTACCCTATTGGTGATTTCTTTTGATGTGCAAAAGCTTTTTAATAAGATGAGATCCAGTTGTTGATTCTTTGAAGTACTTCTCATGCAGTTTGGTTTCTGTTCATGAACTCTCTGCCTACCCCTGTGTCTTCAAGTTTTCTGCCTAATTTCTTTTCTAGTAGATTTAGTGTTTCTGTTTTAATATTTAGATCTTTGATTCATTTTTACTTTAGTTTAGTGCATGCTGATAGACATGGATCTAGCTTTAGAGTTCGGCATGTTAAAAGCCAGTTTTTCCAGCACCATTTTGTTAAAGAGGCTATCTTTCTTCCAGTGAACATGTTTGGCCCTTTTGTCAAAGATAAGATGGGTGAGTATTATGGTTTGTGTCTGCCTGTCCCCCCAAAGCCTCATGCAGTCATGGGGGCTGGCTTCTGGAATTTATGATTCATCCATGGTATAATGCTGGGATTATGGGTGTGAGTGCTACATCTGCCCTGGGGCAGGTAGTTTTGCATATGTAAGGGAGAGAAAGAGGCTGCTTGCAACCGCTCCTCCCTTTTGCTCTTGCTGATTTTGCTGTCATCAGCCACCATGAATGGTTGCCTTGTGCCATGTGCCACTCTGCCTTGGAGCCAGCTGAGTATGGACTGAAACCTCCACAAACTGTGAACTAAATAAACCTTTCCTTCCTTAATTCTGGGTATTGGGTGCTTTGTCTCAGCAACGAGAGAAAGTAAGTGAGACAGTGAGTGTGTCTGTAGTTGTGCCTGCATCTTCTAGGGTTTATCAAAAACTTTTTCTGCATCTATTGAGATGATCACTTGATTCTTGTCTTTTGCACTGTTGATATGATGTATTACATTTATCAGTTTGCTTATATTGAACCATCCCTGCATTCCTGGGATGAATCCCACTTGGTCATGGTATATAATCTTTTTGATGATTTGCTGCATTTATTAGCGAGTATGTAATTGATAATTTTTGCATCTGTGTTCATTAGGGAAATTGGCCTGTGGTTCTCCTTTTGGTTGGGTCTTTCTCTGGTTTTGGTATTGTAGCAGCAAATGGGCTGAATTCCATAGAAGGCCAAAGAGCTCTATTTAGGGCAAACAGAATTTATTAAATTTAGATGGGTCACCACTCATCCCCAACTTGCAAGTTAGGAACGTGGGCATCTGGTCTTTCTTTGTTTCCTTAAATATACTTTTGGTTTCTATGGTAACAGATTGGAATTGCAGCCATTGACATAGGTGACCACATGTTGTCTTTGCTGTCCCACATGACTGGGTCAGGCCCCTGGTCATGAGCCCAACCACAATGATATATCTCCCTTTAGATAACCATATATTTCCTTTATGGTTACAATGTTTATCTAGGGCCAGGGAAGGGATGAAACAACCCAGGCAGGGTCATAGGTGGTTATCTGGGTCTGGGTGTTCTTTTGTCTTTGGAGAAGCATTCTAGGGCTAAGTCAGGACTGCAAAGTTAACTTTTTACAACCCCTCTGGGATATTTCTCAAGACACATTTTGAGGTTTGTACTAAGATAGAATTATTCTATCTTAAAAATGATATACTAAGTCATTGTCCCCTACAGTATCAGGGTAATACTTGACTCCAGGAATGAGTTAGGGAAAGTTGCTTCCCTTTCTATTTCATTAAAGAGTTTGAGAAGTGTTTGCATTAAATCTGCTCTAAATTTCTTATAGAATTTAGTTGTGAATGCATCAGGACCTGGGCTTTTCTTTGTTCATAGTTTTTTATTACATTTTCAATTTTGTTGACAGGTATTAGGTTATTCAGGATTTTTATATCTTCTTGATTCAGCTTTGATAATTCATATGTATCTAGGAATCTTTTTTCCATCCTATGAAAGTCCAGATTTTTGAAGTATTGATGGTATTCTGAATTTCTACAGGCTCTCTAGTGATTTCACCCTTTTCATTCCTTATTGCATGGATTTGATTTTTTTCTTTCCTTTATTTGGATAAGGTTGGCTAAGGGTTCATCAGTTTTATTTATTTTCTAAACATCTTTTTTTTTTTTTGGTACTGGGAGTTGAACTCAGGACCTTGTGCTTGCCAGGCAGGTGCTTATGCCACTGAGCTATATCCGTGGCCCTTATTTATTTTCTGAAAGAACAGATTCTTTGATTCATTAATTCTTTGTATTATTTTCTTAGTCTCCATTGCATTAATTTCTACTCTGATCTTCATAATTTCTTGCATTCTTTGGGCTTTGGGCTTGACTTGCTCTTCTGTTTCTAGAAGCTTGAGGTGCAGCATAAGGTTATTTATTTGTGCTCATTCTGTTTTCCTGATGTGGGAATTCACTGCTGTAAACTTCCCTCTGAGGACTGTTTTCCTTGCATCCCACAGGTTCAGGTGGGTTGTATCTACAGTTTTGTTTGATTATAAATATTGTTTAATTTCTTCTTTAATTTCATCCATAACCCATTCATAATTCAGGAGGATGTTATTGAATTTCCATGTATTTATGGAGTTTTTGTGATTTCTTTTGTCAATAATCTCCAATTTCATTGCACTATGGTCTGATAGTATGCATGGGATAATTTCAATTCCTTTGCATTTACTTAAGCATGTTCTATGTGCCAATATATAGTCTATTTTAGAGAACATCCCGTGTGCAGCTGAGAAGAAAGTGTATCTAATATCGTTTGGTGAAATACTCTGTAAAGGCCTACTAAGTCCATTTATTCACACGTTTGTTTTAGTTCTGTTATTTCTTTGCTGATTTTTTGTCTAGTTGATTTATTGCTTTGTGAAAATGGGGTGTTAAAGTCCCTTGTTACAATTGTATTATTGCTTATTTGATTTTTTCATATCTGTTAAAATTTGTCTTTTGTAGTTTTGTGCTCCTATGTTTGCTGCATATATATTGATGATTGTTGTCTCTTCCTCTTGCAGTTTTCCCCTAACAGGTATGTAGTGACCTTCTTTGTTTCTTTTGATCATTTCTGGTTTGAAGTTCACATTGTTTGTTTACTTCAGTTGCTATCATTTCAGAGATTTCAGGTGTGTGACTTTCAAGTTCTTCTATTTTGAAGTCTTCTGGACTTGTTCTGAGTGGGGTTGATGTCTGAGATTGCATTCTGCTCCTTTATTTTTTCATTTTTGAGGCTCCCTCAGTTTCCCAGGACTCTGGCTCCTGCAATGACAGCAAGAGGCAGAGCATGTAGTATTGTCCCTCCTAGGCATCTCACCGAAGTTCCCCAGGCCTCCCAGGACTCAGGGTGGCAGTAGGAGGCAGTACCCAGGGTCGTGCCCCTCCTGGGCAGCTCACTGAGCCTTTGTAGGTTTCCTGGGACTCAGGGTCATTCCAACTCTGATATTTCTTCATTGACTTTTTGTATAGTTGGTTTGTCTGTTTGTGATAGTGGGATATTGAAGTTTCCCCATAATTGTGTTGATAGTTATGTGATCTTTTATAACAGATTGTGTTGCTTTTATGAAGCAGGGTGTGCTGGTTTGTGGAGCATATATTTTTAAAGTTGTTATTTTTTCCTGTTGACTTGTTCCCCTAACAAATATGTAGTCACCTTCTTTGCCAATTCTGATCAGCTTTGGCTTGTAGTTCAGTTTGTCTGAAATTAGGACAGATACTCTTGCTTGCTTTGGGGCTTCCATTTCATAGAATGTTGTTTTGTATCCTTTGAGATTTTAATCTATGTCTTTCTTTTGGATTAAATGTGTTTCCAATAAACAGAGTATGTCTTAGTTACTTTCTCATCGCTGAGATAAAATACATGACATCACAAGTTAAAGGAGGAAAGGTTTATTTTAACTCACAATTTATAGATATTGTGCATAGTTGGCTGGTTCCAAAACAGGGTTGCATGGTAGAGGGGCATTGTAGAGAAAACAATCCATGGCAGAGCAGGCAGCAGGCAGGAGATAGCAAGCAGCAAGCAGCAAGTAGCAAGCCTGCTTTCTTTCTGTCCCTTTATATTCCATACAGGGTACAAGCCTATTGATTGGTGCTACCCATTCATTGGTGATTCCATTATCCACACCCAGAACTATGCTAAGCCAATTTAGTTATCACATATACTTAATCTCAGTATCACACACCATAATCAAGCATCACACAGCCATAGTCCAGCCACCTCCCAAAAGCCCCACCTATGAGTCCATGTGTCTTTGAGGGGACATCTAAATTAAAGCCATAAGAATACCATTACATTTTGATTTTTTGTTACAGTCTTCCAATCTTTGTTGTTAGATGGGACTTGAGACCATTCACATTGAATATTATTACTGAAATATATTGACTTACTCCTCTCACTGCATTATTTTTTTTGTTGCCATTTTCCCCCTTCTGCTTAACTGCTCACCGTACTTTGTGTACTCATTTTATTCAACTTTTTGGCATTGTTGATTTCATTGTCTTGTTCTAAGATATAGTTGAAAATTTTTGCTGTGTTGGTTTGCTATTTATCATAGAAAGACCTTATTTTTCATTAATTTTGAAAGATAATTTTGCAAGATCTATTAGTCTAGGTTGAAGTTGTTTTCTTTTAGGGTCTGAAACACTTCACTCAAACTCTCCAGGCCTTTACAGTTTGTGTTGAGAAGTTGGCTGTAATTCTAACGAGTTTCCCTTTTCTAATGATTTGTTACTTATCTCTAACAGCTTTTAAGGTTCTCTTCTTGTGTTGGGCTCCTGTGATTTTGACTATGATGTGTCAGGGAGAAACTCTTTTTCTGTCCATGGCTATTTGGGGTTTTATATGCCTCACTTAACTATATGTTCCCTTTTCCTCATACTTTGAAAATTTTCTGCTACTACTTCTATAAACAGTTTTTAATGCCTTTTTTTTTTGTTTTTTTTGAGACAGGGTCTCACAGGGTCTCACCAGTAGTTCAGGCTGGCCTTGAGCTCATTTTATAGCCCAGGCTGGTCTTGAGCTCTCAACGATCCTCCTGCCTCAGCCTCCCTAGTGCTCGGATTGTAGGTGTGTGCCACCATGCCCGGCAATGCCATCTTTTTTTTTAGCCATCTTCTGTTATTTTACTAATTCATTTTCTTAGTCTTCTTTGCATCATCTAGAAGTTATTGGATCCATTTTTCTATGTTCTTTTGCTGTTTTTAAGGCATCTCTGAATATATGTTCACTTGGATCAGCCCTGTCTTCTAGTTCTGACAATCTGTCCTCGTATCAGTCAGTTCTGCTGGCCATACCTTAAAAACAATTTTGTGTTTCCTTGATTTCTGTTTGGTACCTTTTCATGGACTCTAATTCTTTGCTAAATTGTTTGTAGATGCTTTTAATCATTTTCTTTGGCTTAGATAGCTTTTTATTTGTGTCTCCTGTATACTCATGCTTCATTTTGTTCAAATCCATTATATATTTAGTTATATAGGTTTGAATTCACTAAGCACCTTATTGATCTGCTTTTTGTTTCCTTTTTTGTTACTTTATAATTTAACTGTTTAGTTTTTAATTTTCTCCACATAGCTCAGCTTTGGGAGAGTTGGGAGTTTTTTGAGGCATTTTGATGTCTTGTTTTCTGTTTTTTTTTTTAGTGTGTGTATGTGTGTGTGTGTGTGTGTGTGTGTGTGTGTGTGTGTGTGTATGCGTGTGTTCTGAGGGGTGCAGGACAATAACAGTAAAAAAACCTTTGTTGCTGGTATGGAGATCTCTTTAGTTAGTGTCTTTCCAGTGATATGCTCATGGCCTGGCTGACTATAGACTCTTGCTTCTGTTTCAAGGTCTAGTTCCCTTAATTTGAAATGGAGATGTTGTAGTATAATTGGTGTAGCACCTGGTTTTCTGGTAATGAATCCAGAATTGTTGATGACATTAAAAGCCAGATATTGGCCAGGTTTGCTTCAAACCTGGCCTTCTGGGTCTGCCATACTAAAGTACCACCTCCAGGCTTATCCCAGCCATGGTCTGCTGTGTCCCCATGTTTTTAAAACTTTCTACAGATGAGTCTTTCACTGCCTTCCTACAGCTCCATTTGCCACAAGTTTAAGCTCAGCGCTATCCCACTGAGCTCAGGTGGCAGCAACCCTATGCATCCTTCCCAAACCCTGTCCCCTCCTTGGCCACCAGTAGTGACTATCACGGAGACTGACTCATGCAGGCACCCAGCATCATTTGTCTTTGGGATGCAGTAATGCAGTCAGATATCTTGGAATACCAACACATGGGATCCATTAACACATATAGACACTGGGAGCACCCACCCACAGAATCCACTAATGTAGATAGACACCTGGGGGACATGAGGGTTTCTTATGTTCTATTTAGAGGACTGGACATTGCGATAGTAAATTTCTAGCCAAATTCAATCAAAATTCATGTAAATAAGAGCTATTCAGTGGAAATTGATTTTTTCCTTTTGTCTTAATGGCTCAAGAGTTTGGAAATAAAACTGCCAGAGCTATCTGAAAAATATTTCTGTGTTGTCCAAGTAATGCCCTAAGCAAGAGTTGTTAGTGCTCTAAAATGGTTTAGTATAACTTACAAAGCTGTGCTTTGCACACTGAGTGATTTTGAACAAATACACTTCATTAAAAAATGCAGAATGCATGTGGCTTAACATTATTCTGTCTGATACAGTCCAGCTAAAGACAGGTTTTAAAATTAATGTGATGTGTATGTTTAACTGTGAAATTATTCTGGAACTTGTAAGTGTAATTTTTCTCCAACACAAAATCAGACATTTTTTGGCTTTTGAAATAGGAATTAAGTGCTCACTCCATAACAGTTTGTGCACACAGGCCAAATTCTACTGCATAACTATTGGTTAGTTACTGTTGGGAATTATGTAAATTCCACACTCTGTCTGAAAGTTCGTAAGATCGTTATGTCTCTGTATCTGTGATCTGCTCTGTCCTATAGTAACCCTCCGTGTTGCTGAGTGTCTTCTGTGTCTGGCTCCTGAGGGATACCTTACGTATATGAACTAAACTAACCTTCATATCTTCTACACAGGGGACATCATTACCCAGATATTTGGCCTAAACTGAGGTAAAGAGAGTCAGTGACCAGGCCATATTGTGAAGAAAATATGTGTGGAAGTAAAGTTTGATTGGAAAGTCTGTTTGTAATTGCCACATTGAAACTATGGAAGATATTTAAAAAATTTGACCAAGGAATAAATGTCCCAGATGTTTCTCTGTCTTGCCTCTGACATAGAAGAGAGCATATATTATACATTTGGTTGTTTCTTGGAAGGATGACTCCAGGATCCTTCACAGATACCAAAATCCACAGATGCTCAAGCCCTTTAAACGAAGTGGTGTTCTATTTGCATAGAATGTTCACACATCTTCCTGTGTGCATAAATCATCTCTAGATTACTTGTAATACAGTGATACCTTGGTTCACAAGCACTTCTGTTTATAAACAATTCAGTTCTCAAACAAAAGCATTTAGCATAATTTTGCTTCCATTAACAAACTTTGAATTGGGTGAAAAACATGACCGTAGCCATCTTCCCTACACAGACACAAATGTAGTCATCTTCTCGAAAGTCATAAAACAAATTAAGTTCATGAACTGAGGTGCCTTTGTACTTGGTAGAATGTAAATGCTATGTAAGGAGTTGTAGTCTGTTCAGAGAATCATGCCAAGAAAAAAATCAGTACATGTTCTGTACAAACATGTTTTTCTGAATACTTTCAATTCACATTTGTTTGAACTCATGATGCAGTTCCTTAGATACAGGAAGCTGGCTGTAAGTATATGGGTATGTTTGTGCCTCTCTGTATACATGTGTATGTGTGTTATACACAGAGGATGCTTTATGTGCATTAATGCATAGAGTCCATGTGAGTAGTAAGCACTGGAAATGTCCTCTTCTTGTTTCTGATGATCACTTGAGGACTTGTGGAAGGCAGTAGTGCTCACCGCTGTACCACCATTGTCATTTAATCATTTATGCAGATGTTATGGTTTAGATCTGAAATGTCCCCGCACAAAAGCTTCATTTGCTCTGAGGCAGGGCCTATGCAGGTGATCGAATCATGGGGACACTGTTAACTGAATGTGACAGTATAAGGTGAGCCCTGGCTGGGAAAGACAGGTCACTGGGGGATGACCTGGAAGGGTGTATCTCCCTCCCCGGCACCTCCCTGCTAGTTTTGCCTCCTGTCCACCAGAAGATGTGTAGCTTTTCCTCTGCCATGCCCCTGTGTCATGCTATCCTGACTTAGAGCCAGACAACCATGGGCTAAAAACATGAGCCAAATTAAACCCCTCCTCCTTTACACTGTGATAGTCAGGTGTTGTGTCCCAGCGGTGACAAAGTGATAAAGTCAGAAAGCAAAGGCCCATCAGTGCCAGTCCACCCGATCGTCAGGCTGGGAGGCTACTGACAAACTGATGACACAGCACCTTCTGTTGTCTGAATGTTGGTGTTCTGATTTTGTATGTTGGAACTTAATATGCCCAGTATAACAGTATGAAGAGACTGGCTTCTAGGAGGTGCTAAGTTAGGAGGGCTTTGCTAAGAAACCATGTGAGACCTCACCAAATACTGAACCTGCCAGCACCTTAACCCTGCATTCCACCCTCCAGAACGGTGAGCAAAAATGTCATTACAAAGGGTATAGCCTTGGGAAATTGTTAATGCCACAACGTGGACTTAGACACCATCTGTGATTATTGGGATAGTCCAAAGTTAATATCCTAGGAAAGAAATATGACAATTTTAGAAAAGCTGACATACTCTAAGTACATGATCCTCCTGTGCCATGCCTGTGACATCTGCCTGCACCCCATGATCACCAGACCTCAGAGGTCCCCATAGCGCTGGGCCAAATTGCAGCCTCCAAAGCATCTGGGTGTCCAGGGATGGACATGGGGTTTTACATGCCCCCATCACACATGGCCATGGGACTCTTAGGACCCACTGGTCCCTGCAGGTCACGCAGTGGCCTCTACACACTGGTACAGAGAGTCCTGGGCCTTGTTGCCTCCAGAATGGGGCAGTAGCCCCTTGTTTGAGATCCCACAGTGATGTGGGGACATCCATGACCTGCCTGTCCAGGGAGAGAATCAGCAACTAATGAGCAAAGACTAGGTGCTGGGGCCCTTAAGGTCACCCATGGAGGAGAAGCAGACTGACTCTCCTCCTCCAACCAAAGGGAGTCCTCTGAAAAACAGAATCTAAATTTGTGGGAATGGAATGAAAGCAGCAAGGTTTTCGGTATTGACAATTTTATTGTAGATGTTCTATCTCCTCTAAAGCACAAACTTTTAATAATCAAAGATCAAAATTCGTACTTCTCTCCCTGTGTATCTTGTCTCAGCATCCAAGCCAGTGGACATACTAGGCCCCAGTTACTGCCAGATGTTGATCTACCAAACTACTGATTGAAATCCCAAAACAAAATGATGGAAATATCAAAACTTTATTGTATTGCATTACCATAGTAACAGTAAAAACAAGTGAAAGTGGGAAAGTGAAAGGGACAAGGAAGAGGTGCTAGGAATAAGGATGGCACAGCAGACCCACTGCCTACAGGGCCAGGGTGGGAATCCAGTAGGGACCAGACACCTGGAGTGTTCCCATACTTGCATGAGAGACAGACAGCCTAGAGGGCCACTGTGCTGAGGATCCAAGTCTATTTGATCTTTTTTTTTTTTTTTTGGTTTTTCCCCCGGTACCGGGAACCGAACTCACGACCTTGCGCTTGCCAGGCAGGTGCTTTTGCCGCTGAGCTAAATCCCCAGCCCCCAAATCTATTTGATCTTAATGGGCTACTTGATCTTATTTAAATTCTTGGCCATAATACTAAGAGAGGTAATGAAGTGACTTAGAAAATGTATTTGCAGAAATGTGCAAGATGGGCTATAAGGAGGAAGGATGAGACTAGGACAAGAGATGAGAAGCAGTTCACCTAATCTCAGAGTTGACCTGAGATGTGGGAGGTGATAGTTGACTGTGGACTGTGATATAAACTAGATGTGACCACTCAGAGTGGGGTTTCGAGCAACTGAACCAGGCCTGAAGTCTTAGGTCTGGTGCTGGGAGCAGCTGGAGCTGGAAATTGGTTATATGTGCGGAGACAAGATAAGGCCATAGTGCCTAAAGCAGTCAAGATACCTCAGTCTTGAGAAAATCATCCTGCCTGGACAATTTCAGTCAGTACTTGCTAGGCAACCTTGTGTCTTGTGATACTAACTTTGCAAGAGTATAAATAAATGACCCTACTGTTGTTCAGGTCCTCTTGCCCATCCAGTAGTGAGACCTCCACCTGACCCAGCTCTTACCTTCTGTCTGTCTTTTCCTCATTCCTGCTGCCATTCCTCCCTGGGGTACACTGAGAAACCAACGAGTCCATACAGCCTGGCACTAATTTTTTCTTCTGTGTCTTTAACCTTGCTGTCATAGCCGAGAAAGCATTGTGAGCACCAATGCCATCAATCTTTTGTCCTATTTTTGCTCTATGTGCTTTATTATATTTCTTACACTTATGTCTTTGAGCATTTTAAGTTATTTTTTATATGTGGTGTTAAGGGTTCAACTTTCTTATTTTTGCACATGGATATCAAGCTTTCACTCTACCTTTTGTGAAACAAACTTTTTTTCCATTAAATCATCTTTGAACTCTTGAAAAAATATTTACTCATATATACAATGATTTATTTTTTGGATCTTTGTGCCTTCAATTCATTTGCCTGTGTTTATGCCAGTACCATCCTATTCTGATTGCTGCAGCTCTAAAGTAACTTTCAAATCAAGAAGTGTGAGTCTTTCAGTTTTAGTTTTCTTTTTCAAGATTGTTTTGACTATTCCAGATTCCTTGAAATTCCATGTGAATTTTTAAAATTTTTTTATTTTAAAGATAAAAGAATGGAAACATATTAATAAACACATCGACATAAACAAAACAACATAGAAACAATAAAAGCAATACAGAATTTCAGACAAGGTGATAGGAAGTTAACAATGGTTGTTGTATTACATATTGTTATCTTCAAATTGGTTACTCAGATAAATAAATATAGGCATGTAAATATAGACATGTAACAATTGAACACTAACTGTTCCTTTCAATAAAGCAATAAAAATTAGTGGTAAAATTATCTTTGCTATCTTGTGTATGATATGTACATTTTCTTTCTTTTTCTTTCTTTCTCTCTTTCTCTCTCTTTCTTTCTTGTTTTCTTTCTTTCTTTTTCTTTCTTTCTTTCCTCTTTTCCCTCATCCCAGTTGTTCTATTCTTTTGAGCAGTTTCTTTCCCTTTCATAATATCTATTGTACCTTTTAGATTTTATTTACTTTTTCAGGTTCTTGTACTAGGGAGACTATACAATGTTTATACATGTGAATCTGATTTATTTCACTTATGAGTATGGTCTCTAGTTGCATCCATTTACCTATAAAAGCCTTCAGTTTATCTTTCTTTCTAGCTGAGTAATATTCCATTATATAAAAATACCACATCTCTTTCATCTATTCCTCAGTTGATGGACATTTGGGTTTCTTCCATGATTTAGCTATTACAAATTGTGCTGCTATAAATATGGGTGCACAACCCATATCACTGTGGTATGATGTTTTCAGTTCTTCTAGGAAAATACCCAAAAGGGAAAGAGCTGGGTTAAATGGGGCCACTAATCCTAATTTACTGAGGAATCTCCACACTGATTTCCATGGTGGTTTTACCAGTCTGCCCGCCCACCAGCAGTGGAGAAGGGTTCCTTTTTCCCTGCAGCCCCTCCAGCATTTGTTATTGGTTGATTTCTTGATGATAGCCATTCTTTCTGAGGTGAGATGGAATCTCAGTGTTGCTTTAATTTGCATTTCTCAAATGACTAATGATGTTGGAACATTTTTTCATGTATTTATTTGCCATTTGTATTTCTTATCTGAGAAGTGTATTTCATCTCAGATGCCCATTTTTGGACTGGGTCTTTGAATTTGGGGGGGCCTGATTGTTTTAAATTCTTTATGTGTTCTAAATAGAAGTCCTCTGTCTGAGGGACAGTTGGCTAAACTTTTTTCCCAATTTGTGGATTTTCTTTTTACTCTTCTGGTGATTTCTTTATTTCATATGAATTTTAGGAAAGATTTTTCTCTTTTTGCAAGAAAAAGTCTTTAGACCTTTAGCTGGGATTGCATTGAATGTTTAGATAGCTTTTAATGTAAAAATTTTAGTGATATTGTTTTCTAATCTATGAGCCTGGGACATAGCCTCATTAATTTATATCTTTTATTTATTTCTGTCATATTTTGTAGTTTTCATTGTATAATTCTTTGACCTCTGGTTAATTCCTAAAGTATTTCATTCCTAAAGTATTTCATTCCTATTTAATTCCTAAAGTATTTCATTCTTTGATACTATTATAAATGAAATTGTTTTCATAATTTCCTTATCAGATTTTCAGGAGAATTTTTAGGTTTTTTTCTATATAAGATCATACTGTCTGTGAACAGAAATAATTTTATTTTCCTACCCATTTGGGTGCATGTAATTTCTTTGCCTTGTGTAATTGCTATGGGCTGGACGTTCAGTATTGTGAACCGAAGTAAATTTGGAAATTCTTGCCTTGTTCCTAATTTAGAGCAAAAGTTTCACTCTTTTACTGTTTCGTATGATGATCACTCTGGGTTTTTCATATATGGTGCTGTGATGTGAAAGTTTGTTTCTTTCAAAAATCATGTTGGAATTTAATTGTTATTATAAAAGTAGTAAGAAGCGAGACCTCGAGAGGATAAATAGGCCAGGAGGGCTCCAACTTAATGGATAGGTCAGGGCAGGTGAAAAGGGAAAATTCATCACTCTTCTTCTGTGTGGACTCTTGTACTCTGGCATTTATAATGTTTCAGGTGCCATCCTAAAGTGAATACTAGGCCCCTCAGACATCAAACTTGCTGACACCTTGCCCCTGGACTTCTGAACATACAAAATCTTAAGAAATAAATTTCTTTTGTTTACAAATTATCCAGTCTGTAATGTTATACCGCCATAAAGTAGACTAAGGCTTGTGGCTTTTATTGTGGTGAACTAGTTTTTTTTCCTAGTTGTTGTGTGTTTTTATCATGAGAGGGTATTGAATTTGTCAAGTGTTTTTTCTATATCAGTTGAGAATCTTACGTTTTTATTTTCATTCTATTAAATGGAATGTATTACTACAATCACTTTCATCAAACCATCTGCATTCTGGGAATAAATTCCAGCTCATCTTCACATATAATTACTTTAATATGCTGCTAAATTCACTTTGCTAGTGCTTTGTTTAGAATTTTTATCAGTGTCCATATTGGTCTGTGTTTTTCTTTTTTTCTTCTGAAATATTCTTCTGGCTTTGGTACCAGGGTAACGGTAGCCTCATAGAATGAAGTGAAAAGTGTTTCTTATGTTGTGAGAGGTGGAAATTATTTTTTTTAACAAAAGTTTGAGAAGGACTGGTATTGGTTTTTCTTTGAATATTTGGTAGAAGTCACCAATTAAGTAATCAAATCTAGGGACTTTCTTTGTTAAAAGATTGTCAAATACTGATTGAATCTCCTTTCTAACCTAGGTCTAGTTTTAGGTCTATTCCAATTTTCTGTTTTGTTGGTGTTTAGTCTTGGTAGGTCTTGTGTTTTTTAGACTCTGTACATGTTTGGATTATCCAATAGAGTGATGTAGAATTGTTCACGATACCTTTTATCTTCATTTTATTTTTATAATAGTAGTAATGCTGTTCAGTTTCATATCTGGTTTTAGGTGGATTGCATCTTCTCTATTTTTTGTAGCCCATTTAGAAAAGGATTTGTCACTCTTTCTGATCTTCCAAACAATTTCTTTCTACCTGTTGTTTTAATGTTTCCATCTTGTTTATCTTTGCTTCAGTCTTTCTTATTTCCTTCATTCTGTTAGCCCTGCACTCAGTTTGCTCTTTTCTTTCTGGTTCCTTGCATTGCAAAGTGGAATTGTTGCTCTGATGTTTCTTGTATAAGTGTCCATAGTGGTAATGTTCCCTGTTAGCACTGTTCTTGCTGCATTCCATGTTTTTTGTATGCTGTGTTGTCATCTTCCCTCACATGTACCTACTTTCAAATTTCTCTCATGATTTCTTCTTTGACCTTTTGGTTATTTAAAATATGGCTTAATTTCCACAATTTTTGCATTTTCAACTTTCACCTCTTACTGACTTCAACATCATGCAATGAAGCTAAAGGAGTTACTTTGTGCATCTGTCTTTTTCAGTATATTGGGATTTGTGCTTTATAATATGGTCTATCCAGGAAAATGTCTCATAGTCACTTGAGAAGAATATATGTGCTATTCTTATTTAGCAGAATTTTTTGTATATGTCTCTTATGTCTGGTTGGTTTATTATATTAATATTCTATACATTTACTTATAGTCTATTGTTTTCAGTCCATTATTGAGAGGACAATATTGAAATCTCTATTGCTGCAAAACTATTTCTTCATTTAATTGTCAGTTTCTGCTTCACATATTTTGATGGTTCTTATTAGGTGTGTAAATATTTCTACTTATTAGGTCATCTTGATATGTTGAAAATGTACATTGTCTTTTATGTTTCTTGTAAATTTTTGATTTAAAGACTTTTTTTCTGATGTGAATGTAGCAATCTCTGCTCTTTTGCTTATTATTTGCAAATATACTTTTCTTTCCTTTTAATTTTATTTGTGTACCTGAATCTCAAGTGAATTTTTCACTGAAAGGATATAGTTCAATCATATGTTTTTGTATTGTCTGGCCAACCTGTGCCTTTTCATTGAAGAGTTTCATTGAAGAGTTCCACCTTCATTTAATGTAATTACAGATAAAGAAGAATTTATTTCTGCAATTTTCATAACTATATCCTGCACATCTTGTAAGTTTTTATCTTTTATTTCCATTGTTACTGCCTCTTCTTTTGTTGTTTTTAGTTGATTTTTGTAGTGAAATGTTTCAATGTATTTCTCATTCCTTTTGTGTATATTCCATAGCTATTTTATTTGTGGTTACCATGAGGATTTCATTTTACCTCTTAAAGTTGAAACATTCTGATTTGAATTTATACCAGATTAACCTTAGTATAATACAAAAACTGCTTCTTTACATCTACCTCCACCTTTTTCAACTGTAGAACTCACAAAATCACATCTTTATATATTGTGCTCCCCAAAATATAAATTAATAATGATTAATTATATTTCAAATGTATTATATTTTATTGTATTTTAAATGTTGGTCTCTTAAATTAAAATGAAAATATGTGAAGTTATAAACCCATGTTATAGTAATGTGATTTTTTAATGTATTAGTGTCTTAGATCATGTAGAATACAAAAAGTACAGTTACAGAGTCCTCTTTTTATTTTTTTGTACTGGGAATTGAACTCAGGACCTTATGTTTGTCAGGCAGGTGCTTGTGCCACTGAGCTATATCTCCAGCCCACCAAGTCATCTTATAACAATACCAGCTCTTACAGTTGCCTATATTTCACTTTGCTTGATATCTTTGTGGTCTTTATGTGTGTTCCTCTGGCTTTGAGTTACTGGCTAGTGTCCTTTCCTGTCCCTGTGTGGACTCCTTTGAGAGTCTCTCACAGGACAGACCTAGTGGCCATGAACTCCTTCAGCATTTATTTATCTGAGAAGGTCTACATTTTCCCCTCACTTTAAAGGTACATTGGCTAGACATAGGCTACTTGGTTGGTATTTTTTTCTCTAGACCTTTTCGTATAACAACCCATTGCTTCCTAGCCTCCAAAGTTTTTGAGAAATTATAATTTCATTTAGAATCCCTTGTATTTGATGAGTCACTTTTCTTTTGCTGTTTTTAGGATTCTGTCTGGGTTTGGCTTTTCAGGGTTTGATTATAATGTCTTAATGCGTATCTCACTGAATTCAGTACTCAGGGTTCATTGAGCTTCTTGGATGTTTATACAGACACTCCTCATTTAATGACCTACCCGTTCAGTGACTGTTTAGACTGACATATGACCTGTCATGCAGACATATGACCACCTTCTTTTTGTACAGTTCTGTATTTTGTTCATAGAGCCTCAATGTCTTTTTTTGCACAGTATACCTTATTTATATAGCACTGTAATTTTTGCTGATTATACTGTATGGTATGATAGTTTTATGTTCTATTATACATTACAGTACTGCGTGTAAGAGTTATGCAAATAAAAGTAAAGTCAAGTTGGAGTTTTCTGTGACCATCTCTTTGTTCTGAATATTGCAGAGTTCATACTGTATGTAGTTCCTTATTCAGTGACAACTTTATTTAACAATCTATTTGCAGGAATGGAACTTGGTCATTAAATGAGGAATGTCTGCATTTGTGCATTGAATCAAATGTGGGAGTTTTCTGCCATGTTTTATTTGAATGTTCTCTATGTCCCTTTTTCTCTCTCCTCTCTCTGGGACTCCTGCAATAAATGTGTTGCTGAACTTGATGTTCCGTGGGTCCTTTAGTCTTTACTCAATCTTTTTTTAATGTCCCTCAGACTTGATTATTTCTATTGTTTTATCTACAAGTTTACTGATTTTCCTACCTGCTCAATTTTGCTTTTGACTCCTTCCAATAAATATTTTATTTTTGTTGTGTTTTTTAGCTTTGGAATTTATTGTAGTACCATTTTAAGTTCTTTCTTTATTGATATTTCCATTTCACTTAGAAATCTTTAAAAACTTTACCATCTTCCTTTGATTGCCTTTAAAATAGTTGTTTTAAAACTGTTTGTGCTAAAGATCTGCCATCATGTCTTTTTCAAGGACAGTTTTTGTTGATTTATATATTTTCCTTTGAAGAGGCTATATTTTCACATTTCTTTGTGTGTCCTGTGATTTTTGTTGAAAACTGGACATTTGAATATAGTAATATGATTATCTTGGAATTAAAATTCTCCCCTGGCCTGTGGGGTTCATTTTTAAAAAATTCTTATTGGTACATGTTTGTACTACTTAATGTTTATAGTCCTTGTTTGCAGTTGGTAAATGCATATAACACATCCTAATTCTTTTTTAAAATCCCATACCCCTTCCCTCCCTCTTTCTCCCTCCAGCACTTGGTCCCCTTCACATTTCAGAAAGATCTACCTCCCTATTTCTATTACCCATCTTTTATTGTGCATTTATAATTTGGATTTCTTGTGTAAGAGAAACTGAGATATTTAAGTATGTGTGTGTGATTCATTTCACTTAACATTATGGTCTCAGGGAACATTCGTTTTCTAAAAACTGACTCAAGTTTATTTTTCTTTGATGGCAGAATAGTACTCAACTGTGTGTAAATACCTCATCTTCTTTATCCATTTATCTGTTGATGGACATAGAGGCTGCTTTCAAGATTTAAGTATTATGAATTCTGCTGCAACAACCATGGGCATCCATGTATCACTAAAATATGATATCTAACTCTTTCAGGAAGATACCTGTAAGGGGAATATCTGGGTCAAATAGAATTTCTAGTTTTTTTGAGGAAGCGCCATACAGATTTCCACAGTAGTTGTACTAGTTTACATTTCCACCAATAATGTACAAGTGTTCCTTTTCCCCACAGCCTCACCAGCATTTGTTGTTATTTTTTTTTTCCATGATAGCCATTCTTTCTGGGATAAGATGGAATCTCAGGATTGTTTGATTTTGTGTTTTTGAATGTCTAGCTATGTTGAGCATTTCATCATATATTTATAGACAATTTATACTTTTGTGGAGTGTCTATTCTTTTCATTTGCCCTTTTTAAATTGAGTCTCTTGTGTGGAGGGATGTAATTTTTTGGAGGTCTTTATGTAGTCTAAATATTCATCCTCTTTGTGGCTGGCAAAAAATTTTTCCCTGTTCTTTCACTCTGTTAAAAAGCTTTGTAATTTGATATAATTTCACTTGTTGATTCTGGGTACTGTTGCCTGAGCAACTGGGGTTCTGTTCAGAAAGTCCTTGCTTATGCCCACGACCTCAAATACTTTTGCCTAGTTTATCCTCCAGCGTGTTAAGTGTTTCTCTTTTAACATTTAGTTATTTGATCCAGTTTGATAATACTTTGGTACATGATGAGAGATATGTGACTAGATTCAATCTTCCATATGTTTTCCCAGCACCATTTATTAAAGAGGCTATCTTTTATTTCAGTGCATGTTTTTCTGTTGTTGTTTTTTGTTTTTTGAGACAGGGTCTTGCTATGCACTTTGGGCTGGCCTTGAACTCACTTTGTAGCCCAGGCTGGCCTCGAACTTGCATGATCTTCCTGCCTCAGCCTCCCGAGTGCTGGGATTATAAGCATGTGCCACCACACCTGGCTTTCAGTGCACGTTTTAAGCCTCTTTTTTCCCCCCAATGTAATGCTGTTTCTATCACTGTAGCTTTGCAATGTAACTTCAAGTCCAGGGTTATGTGTCCTCCCTTTTTGCTTTGGTTCCCCACGACTGATTTTGGTATTCTGGGTCTCTCCTAGCTCCATGTGAATTTTAGGATTGTTTTCTCCAGTTCTGTGAAAGATGCTGTTAGGATTTTTTCTTGTATTTTTATCATTTATTTATTATTTTGAAGAGAGAAAAAACAATAAAATGATATAAAATTTCAAAACAAAGTGATAGGAAATTAAAATGGTTGTTATATTGCATATTGTTATCTTCAAATTAGTTTCTGAGGTTACAAGATATAGGCATGCAAAATTGATCAAACGATATAAGCACTAACTGTTCCTTTTAATGAACTAATAGAAATTAATTAGTTGTACAATTATCTTAGCTATCTAGTGTGTGTGTGTGTGTGTGTGTGTATATATATATATTTAAATTTTGGCTGGGGTTGTGTTAAATCTATACATCTGTTTTGGAAATGTAGCCATTTTGACTATATTGGTTTTGCCAATCTAGGAACAGGGGATATCTTTCCATTTTCTGATGTCCTCCTTGATTTCCTTCTTTGAGTACTGTAGTTTTCATTGTAGAGGTCTTTAACCTGTTCATGATGGAGTTGAAATTCATATATCTTGCTGCTGGATAGCCCTAATTTGAATACCATAACCTAACATTAAATAGCTGCCTGATTGAACAGTTATGCATGTAACACTGGTAGTTTAAGCCAGTAGAAATGTGTTAACTTCCTTAGGTTAGTTCCTAAGTATATAATTATTCTTGGTCCTATGGTGAATGGTATTTTTTCCTTAATTTATTTCTCTATGGGTTAATTATTAGTGTACAGGAATACTATTTATTTATATATGTTATTTTGTATTCTGTACATTACTGAATTTGTTTATTAATTCTGAGAGTTTTTGGTGGATTGTTTTGGTATTTCATACAGAGCAATGATGGCAAACCTATGGCATGCATGCTATTTGTTTTTCGTTTAAGACAAAATATGTTAATATATGAATTATTTTTTCTAAACTAACAACTCAGTATTTAGATTTAATTGCAGTGTTGGTGCTTTGTGATAAGTAAGTGGGTTTTGGGTTGCAGTTTGGGGACTTGTCTTTTTAAATTCACTATTACTTGTCTGGTTAATCTATTTGTGATAATGGGGTATTGAGGTTCCCTCCCTATAGTTGTGTCTATGTTTATCTGGTCTTTTCTGTGCAGTGCTATTCATTTTATGAAGTTGCTTGCTGCATATATATGTTAATAGTCGGTATCCCTTCCTGATGAATTGTTCATTTAACCAATATGTAATGACCTTCTTTGCCTCTTTTGATCAGTTTTGGCTTGAAGTCTACTTTGCCTGAGTATAGAATAGCAACACATGCTTTTCTTCAGGTTCCTATTATGTGTAATATTGTTTTCCATTCTTTAATTTTTAGTCTAGGAGTTTCTTTCTGGATTAAATGTGATTTTTGCATAGAGTATATGGTTGGATTTTGTTTTTTGATCCATTCTGCCAGTCTATGTCTTTTGATTGGGGATTTGAGGCCCCAGACCTTGACAGTTACTACTGAAATGCATTGACTTACTACTGTTGTTGCTTTATTTTCATGTTGGTGACTCCCTATGTTTCCCTTCACTCAACTACTTGCCCTATCTGATATATTCATTGTATTAGATCTTTTTGTCATTTTTAACTTCATTGTCTCTTTCTAGGGTATCCTTGAGAAATTTTTGGTGTGCTGGTTTAACGGCCATGAATTTAGGTAGTCTTTTTTCTTTTTCTTTTTTTCCTTCTTTCTTTCCTTCTTTTTTGTCAGGGTCTCTCTTTGTAATTTAGCTTAGCCGTGAGTTCACTATGTAACTCAGGCTAGCCTGAAACTCACAGAAATCCTTCTGCCTCAGCCTCCCAAGCACTGAGATTGTAGGTATACACCTCCATGCCCAGCTTTTTACATGCTGTTTCTCATGAAAATATCTTATTTCTCCTTCAATTTTGAAAGATATCAGCTGGGTTGGAAATTTTTTCTTTTAGAGCTTGAAACATGTCACTCCACAAGTCCTTCCTGGCTTTTAAAGTTTGTGTTGAGAAGTCTGCTGTAATTCTAATAGGTTTAGCTTTATAAGTAATCCATTGCTTTTCTCTAACTGCTTTTAAGATTCTGTTCTTGTTTTGGACTTCTGGGATTTTACTATGATGTATTGTGGAGACTTTTCTGATCACGGCCATCTTGGTTACTTTTCTCTTGTTGCTAGGACAAAATCCCTGATGCCCAGAACTAAGGAAGGAAAGGTTTATTTAGCTTACAGTTGGTGGAGGTTTCAATCCATACTCAGCTGGCTCCAAGGCAGAGTGGCACATGGCAGAGGGCAAAACATTCATGGCGGTCGAACACAGCAAAAGCAACCAGTGCAAAAGGGAGAAATGGTGGCAAGCAGCCTCTTTCCCTCCCTTACAATGTATGCAAACTACCCACCCCAGGGAGAGTGTAGCACTCACGCTTATAATCCCAGCCCTGGATCATGGGTCAATCACAAATCCTAGAAGCCACCCCCATGACTGCATGAGGATTTGGGGGGGACATGCAGACACAAACCATAACAATGGCTATTTTAGTTTCTGTATGACTCACTTATCTGTATGTTAAAATCTTTTCCCTTATCTGGAAATTTTTTTTACTGTTATTTCAGTAAACAGGTATCTTCGAATGAGTTTCTTTCTAAGTTCCTCAGTCTTGGGGTCCAGCCAGTCATGATTTTCTCCACGTGGCTTTTGGACCTATGCTCCAGAGGCCCCTCCATCTGTCCTCCCTGGGCTGTGGTTACTTAGCTGAAGTATGTCCTTGCTATCATTTACAGATGGGAAGCATGATTAGCACTTTAGTCTCTGCTGCATGCAGGCCACAGGGCAGGGGTTCAAGTGGATGGTTAGAGTCATGGAGTCTGGTTGCTCCCTTCTCTCCCCAGGTGTTGTCCTAATCCAGGACCAGGTAAGTTGGTTAGTCCTTACCTCTGTTGCTCCATGCTGGGAGGAAACAAAACATAGAGCTATCTTGGAGTTGGTGATGATCATGCCATTGCATCAAGAGGGGCATGCAGTGTGGTCCAGTGTGGGCCTGCCTGCTGGAGTTGGTGGAGGGTAGTGCCACACAGTCCTTTGCTTTCTTTTGTTATTGTTTTTGATTGCTTCAGCCCATCTCTGTGTCCAAGATCAGCCTGACATGTAAACTTAGTCTCTCCACGTTTTTTCTGAGCCTGTCCTTCAGCATGGTCACATTGTGATTGCACTCATTATAGAGTTGTAGTTGAATATCTTACTCTTTAATGTCTGGCTCACAAAAGGGGAAAAGAGAGAAATGAAAATAGTGTCAGTAAGACTAGCTATTTAAATCCCCAGGAAGTCCCTTCTATTTAACGGGAGGGCTTGAAAGATGGGGAGGGATGTCACAACCATTACCACCAAGGATCTGTGTGGACCTCTGTGATCTGCAGTGGCAGGAAGTGACTAGAGCACAGACCTCTGGTCTTTGGAAGATAAGATGATTTTGCCTGCATTGGCTCCTGCTGCTTGTGTGAAGGTTGCTCCCAGGATGTGTGACATAGGATCAGGGTGGCAGACAGGTAGCTGCTAATGTGGTAAGATCAGAATTGACACAGATTAACTGGACTTTTACAGCACAAGCTTTGAGACGGACACTTTAAGTCTTTAACAGAACTCAGAATTTCAGAGTACTTACAGCAAGTAAATTCTGCCAGTATGATTACTAAGCACTTAGGGAGTAGAGTCCTGAGGCTCCAATAATCATCTCCTGTCATTTGTGATTTAGCTCTTGTAATTGGTTGATAATATACAGACAATGTCCATCAACAGGTGAATGAATGGATAAAGAAGATGTGGTATGGACACTCATTGGCATGCTACTGTGCCATAAAGAAAAATAAAGGAGTCATTTCTGGGAAGGTAGATGCACCTTGAGATTATAATGTCGATTGGGATAAGTCAGACACACGAGCTTGAATATCACATGGTTTCTCTGATGTGAGAAACTCAGAACTTGAATAAAGAGCAGAATAAAAAATAGATGATGAGAGTTAGGCAGATAGATCTTCCTCAGAGGGACAGGGGATTAGCAGATGGAGAGAGGGGGGAAAAGGGGGTGAAAAAAGGAATCAAGATGTATCATGTACAGGTACCAACTCCATACAAGAAACGTAAGCATTATGTACTGCACACATGGACAAAAAAGGGAGAGGATGGAAGGATGGATGAAAGGGGAGGAGAAGAAGGGGATGAAAGGGGATGAAAAAGGAATTAGCGTGCATCATGTACATGTGCCAGTTCCCCACAAGGAGGGTAAACATGATGAACTACAAACATATACTAATAAAAAAAGGGGAAAATAAAAAAAAAGAAAGAAAAAAATAAAAAAAAGTTTCTCTAATACATTAAAGATCAAAACATGAACCGAAAAAGGTTATTTTATGAATTTTTCTTCAATATAAACTGATTGTCCACCACACTTCAAATATTGAAGTAGCAATGAAATACAGTTTGAGTTAGTCCAGTGTAAATATCATATACGACGTATCTGTAGACTTTCCTGTTTTAATACATTTTGGTCTGTGATCTGGAAAATTACAAATCAGAAAAGTGTATATTTCTGTTTCACTTTTCTTATAAGCTTCTTCATCAGTGAAAGATGACTGCAGCCACATGGAACTTTGTTTTCCATTTCAGCTCGTCACAGCCACGCTGGATGGGAAACTCCAGCTGTTCCTGCCTGAGTAACCGCTGCCCTGCTGGTACCAGGATCGGGGGCCACAGTGTGGTGACAGTGAAGGGCCATAGCCACCTCCGGACAGAGCGTGGTGGGTTCGCCTTGTTGGATTCCCTTCCCACGGGCCCTTCTGCCCTGTGTGTGCCACACTCAGCCAGTGAGTGTTCCCTTCCCTCGAGGGTCCTTCCCTGGGAGAGCAGGAATGGCACCCCGTGCTTTTGCACAGACTGGAGAGAAGTTAAAGCAGAATATTCTTCAATAAAAAATAAACTAGTGTTTGTTTCATAATTGGAAGTTGAGAAGGAGGGAGGGGAAAAGAAGTAGGGAGAGAGAGAAAGAAGTAGAAAGGGAGAGAAATATTGAGAGAGAGAGGGAGGAAGGAACAGAAAGAGAGAGAGGAGAGAGAGAGAGAAGGAGAGGAGACAGAAAGGGAGGAAGAGGGAGGGAGAGAGAGAGAGAGAGACTGACTTGCTGGCCTGCTGACTCACGTGCTGTGGCTCTCCTGGTGTGTGGCAACCCTACCCGGTGGACATCACGGTGCACATCTTGGCTCTGCGGCTTTCCTCCTGTGACCGATGACTGAGCCACTCGATGCTGAGCCCACAGCTGCCTGGACAAGTGCCTCAGAACCAAGTGGCATTTTTAGGAATCAGTTGCATGTATTGGTCTCCAAACATCCTAGAGCCAAGTCTTTATGGTGTCCTAGAAGACTCAGGATGCTTCTGGAACATTCTCAGTTCCAAAGGCTGCAGCAGTATGTGGTACCTTCCATGTGAAGACTCCAAGGCCCTGCCTAAGAAGATCCAGATCTCATACAATCCTTCCCACCCATGAAACTGGGGGAGAGTGTGCCACTTGAAGGGCTCCTGACCTCCGCCTGTCCCTCTTTTCTCAAGAGAAAAGAGATGGTATGCTGTGAATTACCCCCTGCGAAGCCTCACTGGGGAGACTCCTGGACCCCTTACAGGAATTTCCTCACTCTGAACACAAATATGTGTGTATATTCTTGCAATATTTTTGAGAAATAAATGTAGAATAACTCATTTTTATTTTCTAAAACTGAGATACCTAAATTTTTTATTCATTTATTCTAAGCATAAAATTTCTCTTATTTCGCCAGAATTTTTTCAGTTTTCAAAATTGAGAATCAGTACTCATTAAAACACCAACTCCCTATTTAGCTTTTACCCCAGCCGCTGGCAGCAACCACCGCACCTCTGTCTCTACGAATTCAGCTACCGTACAGCCCGGTGTAGGGGAAATCACGTGGGACTCGTCCCTCTGCCCCTGGCTTGTGTCCCTGAGTACAGTGTGTTCGCTGCTCATCCGTGTTGCAGCCTGTCTCTCTTCTTACTGCTCAGCAGCATCCCGCTACATCCGCTTGTGCATCCACCCACGGGTGGACCTTTGGACTGCTTCTGCCTGTTGGAGAAATTTCAAGTGAAGTTTCTTTCAATCCTTTTATCATCCAACATTCCTGTGAGGAATGTTGCTGTGGACGAGGGAATGCAACCATGTCCTCCAGACTCTGGCTTTGACTCTTGGTGCCTGGTCAGAAGTGTGGCTGCTGCATGTGGTAATTTTGTTTTGCAAGTCTTGGAGGGCACTCTGCTGTTTTCCGTGGTGACAGCACGAGTTTGCATTCCCGCCAAAAGCACACAAACGTTCTGTCACTTTAACATACCCAGTTTTCTTTGTGACTTTCAAAGGATATGTTGGTTTCTGAGTTTTATTATATATTTTTTGGTTTTGTATAAATTTTGTCCAGAGTAGGCCATGATTCCAAGTATGCCAAATGTGACTCTAAGAAAAAAAATTTAAATAATTATTAGTGACTGAATAATATATCAAGAAAAGCTTGAGGATAAAAAATTTTCATTACAGAGTTTGGAGAGAAAACACAGGACAAAATAAACTTAGAAAAGCTACTTTTAAGAGTCCTGTGGGTTCCACATAGACTCTGCCCATGAGGACCTGCTGTGACAGCCACAGCCAGGAGGGCAGAGGGCGAAGGAGGAGGGGTGGCCCTGCCTGTGGGACCCCGAAGGTTGCTGCTGGGTCAGACCTGTGGTCTTCACGACAGAGCAGGTAGAGCTGCTGTTGGCTGCCTCAGAACTCTATCTCAGTGCATTTGTTTTACAGTATTATACGATGTTTCAAGCAAAGGGCAGGTGTTGTGATAGGAACATGTTTGGTGGTACCTTCGCCAGAGAGAATAATAAAAACAACATAATTACACAGGCTTGATTAATAAAAACAACATGATTACATAGATTTGATTCCACTTTGTCACCTCTTTCACTATAACCTGAGAAGTTCAATAGGCTTAATGTTATTAATAGCATCCTCACTTTCCAGTTACTTGGCAAAAGCCGTGTCATGGAGGACAGGTGATGGGATTCATCCGGGAAGGCCTCCATTGTACATCGTAGATCTAATCAGACTGGGAGGAGCTGGTCTTCCTAGGGTTTAGGTGCAGGAACATTCCAACTGTACTTCATCAGGACAGGGGCAGGCACCTGGAGGCTGACGTCTGTGGAGTCCAGGTGTCCAGAGAGGTGTAGATCTGGACATTAGCCAGGTCATCTTGCCACTGTGGCTTTCTGCTTCACGAAGGTCACCCATAGCGGTAGACACAGGAACATGAGCAGGCCGTGACCAATTGCTGTCCACCTTGACATCCACACTGACCCCTCTGTACTGAGTCTGCTTCAGTTGGAAGAAGAGGGGTGAGCCACAGCTGAGCCCAGCCTCCTCAGTCTTGAGTTAGCTGTGAAGGTTCTTTTTGATATTTGAACAATATGATTCATGTTCTGTGGCATGTGTCGTGGGCTTGCACAATGTTGACACATCTGTATTTTTCTAGACATCAAAGCAAGAATGTGATTGTGGTCCCAGGCCTGGCCACAGAGGGGTGGTCTAAGCCTTCTGGAACAAAGAGTTTCTGTTCATTTTTGACATTTCGTATAAGAACATTCTCTGCAGATGTGGGAACTTACTCTTTTTCCCTGGCTTTAGGAGAATTGACTTCTTGTTCTCAGCCCAGTAGAGGAGCATACCTGGTGCTTTCTGTGTGGCAGGACTGTCTTCCTGTGGCACATGTGCCTGGTGGCATGATGGCATAAAAATCTGAGGGAAGGGACAGGCACTTATGGCCAGCAAGTAAAGGCCTTGCCAAAACTCTTTTGCAGACACCCAGTGGGTCTCTCTGGGAATGTGATTAGATTGAACCATTTAAAGTGATCAATATTCAACTGTTTGTGACCAGCAGAAACAGCAGCTTCATGTGGTTCTTCTGAGTATGTCTTTCATGAGAAACAGATAGAACCCTGATCTCTTAGTTGCTTTTTGTATTGCTGAGACAAAATACCTGACACCCAAGGTTAAAGGAGGAAAGATTTACTTAGTTTACAGTTTGCATAACTGGCTGGCTCCAAGGCAGAGTGACACATGGCAGAGGGGCAATAGTTCACGGCAGCAGAAGACAGCAAGAGCAACAAGAGGACTAAAAAGACAAGTCTCTTTCTGTCCCTTACATTGTATCCAGTCTACCAGGATTAGGGTGGGGCCAGTCCAATTGGTGGACTGATTTGCTAATCACACCCCCTTAATCTCAGCACCCTTCATCCAAGCATTGCACTATGATTCTAGATTCAGCCACCTTTGAAGAAATCCTATGACTGCATGAGGCTTTGGGAGGACATCTAGACACAAACCTTAACACCCCCTCTTCCCCTCTCACTTCTCTTCTTCCTGACAACTGCACCAGGCCCTTATTAGGGAACTGCGTCAGTTCCTTGTTCTGTAAGCACCTACCCCAGTATTGCTGCCTGAGGCTTTGTGGTACTCTCAGCTCTCTGTAGCACCAGCACCAAAGGGATGTGCCAGCAAAATTATTGCACACCATGGAGTGTATACCATGGAGATGGGTCGTGAAAGCACCTCACACTAGGGAGAAGGGCCGAAAGAGCTCATGATGCACACTAAGGAGCCAACCCAGTCACCTTCAGGCAAGAGGACCACAGGATGAAGTGCCAACCCAGCTGCTACAGACCCAGGGCAGAGTTGTTGGGTATGCATTTCCAAAATGTTCATCTTTGACCCACATTTGGTGTCACATCTGCTATGCCGTGTGTCAGAAAAGTACCACTTCTACATATTTTTCTTTTGCCTCAACAGATTGAAATGTGAAATTTCTTAAGAACCACCCTGGAATTTATACCAAATCTTTGTATATATCACGGTAGGCAAAACATTTGAAATCAACTCTTTCAAGGACTGGGAGCAGAGGAGAGATGACAATGAATAGCTTTTACTCCACGACATTAATGAATTTCAGAGTGTAGTGATCTATGCAAATGCAATGACCTTGAATGTCTGATGTGCACAGAATGTGATGTGTGTCCTGCAGCCCAACTTCTGTATAGCACGGAATAGCCTGAGACACTGCCATTATACAAACTGCTATGAAACCAGGGCTTGAGAGAAATGACCTCAGGCTTTGAAACAATACAAATTGTAGACAAACTACTGGACAAATCAGGAAATATGTGACCTATTTCTTAGTTATCATTGCAAGCTAATGACGGTGCTTGCTGTTGGTTGTGATAGCATAAGGAAACAGAAAATGTCGAAGTCTTAGGAGGGAGTTCGTGTGCACGGGCTTTGCTGTGATAGTGCCATAGAGCACAGCTTCTCACCTCTCACTTCAGGGTGGGCACAGCTCTGGCTGTGGTGTGGGGCAATCTTTGAGGAGTAGTAAGCCCCTGGCATTTTTACCTGCTTACTCTGCTGGTAGGCTGTGAACTCTCAGGTCTGCACTGAGCTCTTTCTCCACTTTGCTGCAGTAGCTTAAGTGAAATTTGTAGTGCCGTTTAACAGGGATCCTGTGCAGTCCTCCGCAGCACCCCATTGATCTATTCAGAGATAGTGGGTGTCTGGGGATGTAGAAATGAATTCTTATCTTCATTTTCTTCATGCATGCCAGAGTCCTATCTGTAGATCGCAGCAGCAGTTCAAACAGATATCCTATGCGTAGGTCACTGTCTGTCTGCTCCAGTCTTGGGGTCCATTCCATCAGCAGCACCCTCAGATACGCCCTCCCTGACTGGGCCTCAGTCAGTGTGAGCACTTTGCCCTCACCTCCTCCACACCCCCTTCTGGTCAAGAGAACCCACGCCAGGCTGAGAGTCAGGCTGGGAAAACCTGCTTTCAAGAACACACCAGCTTCAAGATCAGTGCTGGATTCCCTGGGCTGCAGGGTTCTTGGGCTGGAGGACATTTATAATGCTAAAGTTTTTTCACGTTTTTGTTAGTGTGCATGCATAAGAAGTGAGTCTAGGCTTCAACTTGATTTAAGAAATATTTTTACTATAATACAGTGGGAAAGTCTTTACTTATAATAATTTTCATTATCTTCTGGTATGAAATGTTCTTAAACGTGATTCCTCGTGATCCTTCCACCCATCCATACTTCCTTCTGCCTTATTTCTCTTCTTCATTTCCTCCCTCCTTTTCCCTTTTCTTGGCTTTGGCATGAAAATTAGCCAAGTGGCGGCACTTCATAATGAATTGCTATTTTTTTCAAGAAATTTTAAAGCAATTATTTCTGTGGTCAAAAATAAATTGTTTCATTAAAGTCTATTGTGGGTTTTTATATAATCAGAAAATCTATAAAAATATTTCAATCGCATATGTAAGTAATATATTTTGTAACTTTTAGGTTTAAATTATAAAACAAGAGTATATTAATATTTTCATCATTACCAACTTATGAAATGCTTAATTTGTACAAATTTTAAATGCATTTTGTTTTCGATTATTCTTAAAGGTGCAGATGGCTTGATTTCTTACCGAAACATCAACCTTCAATTTTCTGTTATTGGAAAGTGCAGTAGTGGCCTGAAATATTTTACACTTAAATACATTTAGTAATTGCCAGTATTTATTTTTTCAGACCAATAAGGAGATTAGGGAGATTAATTAGGGTGACATAAATTCAGTACTGCACATGAGATCTCAAGTTACACATGATGCCATATAAATAGGATTCTATTTGTTACCTCAATAACCTTTTACTTTCTTAGTGTTAATATCCTATTTGTATTAAAATCTTATGAAAAGTAGTAAATTGTGTCTTCATGTTACCATAGTCATTGGTTCTGTACAGAAAAGTGGACTTTCAAAGTGTTTGTATGCCTGAAATAAGAAACAGAGCTATTTTAAGAGATTAGTTACATGATTACTAAATTGAATTTAGGAGGCCAGACATGAGGTCACCCAATTAATTGCCAAAGCTGATACCCTTGCAGTTGTAGATCACTAGCACGTTTGAGCGTAGACAATATGCCTCCTCCATAATACTGTAGTGTTCAAGGCACACAGCCAGTGCCACAGAGTCCACGTTCACCCAGGAGCCTGTGAGATCAAAAACGGTCATTGCACACCAGTGACTCCTATACAGATGCTCGTGATTGTCCATAACCCGCATTAGAATCCCTGAAGAGAGACTCTGGAAGAACGTAATTTGTCCTGAAGGGAGTATTAAGACAAGCAGCTGGGATGAGTCTCCACAGCAGTAACCAAAGACTGAAGTAAATGAGGCAGATGAAAACCACCTGCATCACACCAGCCCCAGGGCTGCGGAAAGAGGTGTTGGCTTCAGACTGAGGTTTTGTTCTGAAAATCCCAGGGTGCATATAATGCACAGTTTTAATCATAGACAGAAGCAATTTATGTAGAAAGACAGAAACAAAAATAATCAACATCGCCAGTAAATCTGACTTCCACACCCAAGTGATTGTTGATCCATCAATTTCTAGGTTTATAAGAAGAAAAGGAGCCTAGGGAGCATGTTGAAAGAAAGTTTTTACCAAGATGCCTGATGACCCTAGGAAGTTTTGTGAAACATCTGTTAGAAGAAAGAATTTAAACAAGAAAAGGAAAAAAATTATAACGGATTTATTTAGAATAGTATTGTCTTCAAAACATAGTTTACTTCAGTGACATAGTTGAGGACCAAATTATACACAATTGAAATCTATTAATATGTAATGACAAAATTTATAAATTTGAAGCAAAATGTCAACTTTGGAAAAATAATGTCAAATATGGCTTCTAGTCATATACAGTTGGTGCTATATTATGCAACCTAATGAGAAACATCTGCATATGTTATAAAGGAATTCATTACTCTTTGGAAATTCTTTTCACAATTCCACTGGATTAGAAATCCTTTTGGTTTATCGTTAGAAAGCTACCAGCATCAGAGAGAAAAATGAAAACGTTGGATGCCCAACTGTGATGCCCTTCTCAGGAATATGGAGAATATAGACAATATGATTAGTAGAGAGTTTCAAACCTACAGTGATGAAAGGAACATGGTACCGGCATAAAAAGAAACACGGGTCATGGAGTAGAATAGAGGATACAGAAACAATCCCAGGGACATTCAGCCATCTGATCTTTGACAAAGGAGCAAGAAACATACACTGGGGAAAAGACATCTCTTTAACAAATGGTGTCGGAAAAACTGGCTACACAAGTGGCAGAAGATTGACTTTAGATCCATATCTCTTATCATAAGCCAAAATAAAATCAAAATGGATCAAAGACTTGGATATCAAAACAGAAACATTTCATCTGCTGTAAGCTAAAACTCTTGAAGAAATAGACTTAAGGGCTTTTTGACCAGAACCCAAATTGTACAAGAAAAAACATCAGGATTCAACAAATGCGATTTATCAAATTAAAAAGCTTGGACACAGCAAAGGAAACAACCAGTAAAGTGAAGATACAAATTACTGAATTATAAAAAGTTTTTTGCAAGCTACTCCTCTGACAGCTAACATTTCAAATACATAAAGAACTAAAAAAATTAGATCTCCCCAAATAAAAGACTTGTTAAAATTGGTAGCTGAAATTAACACTTTTTAGAAAAAGAAGTACGAATGGGCAATAAATACATGAAGAAATGTTCACCATCATTGACCATAAAAGCAATGAAAATTAAAACAAACTGAGATTTCGTCTTACACAGGAAGGAATGGCTCCTGTCAAGAAATTAAATAATAATAAGTACTGGTGAGAATGCAGGGAAGAAAGAGCACTCATAAGTTGTTGTTGGGAATATAAACTGGTACAACCACTATGGAAAACAGTATGAAGATTCCTCCAAAACTAAAAATTCCATTGGATCCAGCTATTCCCTTTCTAGGTATCTTTCCAAAAGAGTTAAGGACATCACACTAAAGGGATTTGTGCATACCTATGTTTATAGCAGCACAGTTCAAAATAGCGAAGTCTTGGAAGTGGCACATATGTCCATTAACAGATGAATGGGTAAGGAAACTGTATTTACACACAATGGAGTATTAGTTGTAAAGAAATTTGAATCATTTACAGGCAAATGCGTGTACACCAAGACCATAATGTTAAGTGAAATAACTGACCCACAAGCATAATTATTACATGATTTCTCTTATATGAAAAACTCAAAGAATAAAGAGCAAAATACAAGATAGATATTGTAAAACAGGAAGATAGATCATCTGGCAGTGGGAAGGGCTACTAGGCATGGGTGCGAGGGAGAAAGGGAGGAGAAGGGAAAGTATAAACCATGAAGGTGTGCTACACACATAATCCGAAAGCCCCATGATAAAGGCAGTCAGGATGTACAGCAAACACCTTTCGCAGAAAAGAAGACTTCGCCTAAAGACAGCCATTGCTGTTCTCTTGCTCGGCAGCTACTCTGTAAGGCAGGTGAGACCGGGATAGGCTGATTAGGGCTGGCGTTTTTGATCTCTAGTGTTCAAGGCTGATTATTTTCTAGCTAGGTCTTACTTTGGGGGAAACAGGGCACATAATAAGAAAAGAAATGCTTGCAGCCAATTCATTTATAAAAGTGGGTGTGAAAGAGTTTTATGTGCAGGAACAAGGTAAAGGTGCCATTTAAAAGCTGAAAGGACTCTTGGAAGTGTTGTTCAAATTCAGCACTTCAGGGGCTTCCTGTGCATTGTGTTTTACTTTCCTTCCCTGGTTAAGAATTACCGAGGGAAAAAGGAGTGAGCCGTCTCCAGCTTGCTGGGTGGAGACGTTCCAATGCCGTGGGCCATGCCAAGATGTACATGCCCACTGCTGACTGGAAATGTCAATTCCTGGCCACGGCCATGGAAAATGGAGCTGTCTGTCTGATCCTTGCCCAGGCCAGCACCTAAACCACCAGGTCCCGCAGTACACCCCTGAATGCCCGAGCTTTGTGCACTCTTCAGCTCCTGCTGATGCTGCTTCCCAGGAGGATGACTGTGTGAAAAGTACCCACTGTCTATAGCCCTGAGGCAGGCTGCCATCAGGATATTCTCTTGCCTGCAATGGCCTGTGAGCCCTGGAAACAAACCTCAGCCAAGGTTTCCTATGTCCCTGCTCTCTGCTGAGCTGAAGGGTGTGGAGCTGAGGCTCTTCCGGGATGCATGCAGCCAGTCCTTTATTAGACGTTATCTCATTCTGTAAGTGACAGAGCCCATTCACTAATGGCGCAGGGCCTGGACAGGGCTTCAGCTGTCTCTACATTTCTGGATTCCATGGGAGCCATCTGCAGCTGCCAGATCCCTGTAGTGAGGGGACCCTGCAGAGCAAGGCAGGTGCTCCTGGCCCAAAGCCTCTCTGTGCCTTTCACAATTCTATTTCATGCCTGCAGCCAGGGACCAGACTGACAAAAGACTCCTATGCCAATGGTTCTCTCTTGATTTTAATACTTCATTTGTAGTAATAATAACATTCAACATAGTGCTGCAGAGTGATGGCCCTGTTTGCAAGCCTTTCACCGTACACATATTATTCAGTCTTCCGAGAACCATAACACAATACCTATGAACAATCCTACTCTACAACCAAGGAAACTGAGGCAGAAGATGGCACATTTTGGCCTAGTTGCTGGGACATTGACCTAGTTGCTGGGATGTTGACCTAGTTGCTGGGACGGGAAGCAGGAATTGTCCTTCAGATAGTCTGTCCCAGGGGCCAGTTTCAGGATCGCTCAGTGGCAGTGAGGACCGAGGAGAAGAGAGCCTCCCAGGGCAGGGTAGAGGGCCCAGGAGGGCCTCCTGGGTGGGTTAGAGGCCCAGCAAGGCCTCCCTGGGTAGATGAGCAATTTCCTGGCACAGAGTGGAGCTGACACTCCATGAGGCCTTTGATTTGTTTCTGATGGATATAATTGCAGGGAAGTTTAAGACTTAGGAGTTGAAACCATAGCTCCAGTGCACATGCAGGAACTCCTATGATGGGGTCACACTTTCCTTGTGTGGTCTGTGATGTCTTATTTGTCTCAGCTGCGTAGGATCGGGCTTGCTGTTATTTATGTTTGTATGTGAAAATGGTCACACACAAGGGCAAGGGCTCTTCTTAGCGCCTCCCCTTTTCAAGTAATTTATCTTCACCCTGACCTTGGGAGGTAAGGGCTGTCATGGTCTTCATCTGACAAATGGGGACCCAAGAGAGTGTGTGGAATTCCTGTGTGCAGGGAGCACTGCCTGCCTCTGATGGGGAGGAGGGACCCAAAGGACCCTCCCATCCTGCCCGTGCGTCAGACGCCCCGGTGTTCTTGCAGCTGTCCTGGACAGGCTGCAGCAGGCACAGCCTCGTGTGAGCAGGCGAGGATCCCATATTCTCTGACATCCCTTTCCGTTACAAATGGAGAAACCAGCGCTCAGAGTCCCTCAAGACTCTGCAGGTGGGACCGCCGGCCTAGAAGCGCAAGTCTGAGTGACATCGAAGCCATGTCCCTCTGCACTGTGTCTGTGGAGTCCAGAAGGACAAGGTCCTAAGCCTTTGTGACTGCCCCTGTTGGTGGAAGCCACCTCTGCGCCATCGAAGCCTGGAGGAAGCCACCTTCAGATGCACGACCCTGACACTGGATAGGATACACGTGGCGGAGTGACGATCACAGCAGGACTGAGCCCCCACATCAGGTCTCACCCAGAGCCCCTACTGGAACATGGCCTCCCTCCTTCCTCTTCAGACTGCTATGGACTGTCTAGGCCACATACCTGGGGACACCCGGGTAGGTGGGTGGGGGTTTCCAGGTGTAGGGACACACATATTTCTTGCTTGGGGGTTGGGGTGCTTTTTAGAACTCTATTAGCAGTGCCTGGCAGCACACACAGTTCTGTGGTGTGAATGCATGTTCATGTCTGTTGCTTTGAATGTTGTGGTCTAAGTAGATTTGGAAGGACTGTTAAAGCTCATGTGACGTAACTTTATTAGCAGGAGCCATTGCTAGGGTGACTGTGGATTAAGGGTATGTGATAACAAAATTTGTTTATCATAGTTCTAGATGCGGATCATGGAAGCCTCACCTCGGGTTTGGGTGGGACCATTCAGGTTCACAGCCTGAATGGAATGGAAAGGGACAGAAAAGAAAGCAGGCTTGCTGCTTGTTGCTTGCTGCTTTCTGCCTGCCCTGCGTGGACTGGTTTTCCTTTGCCATGACCCTCTGCCATGCCACGCTGCTTTGAAGCCACCAGATATGGACTGCAACCTCTACAGACTGTCAGCTAAATAAACCTTTCCTCTGTTAACTTGTGGCTGTTAGGACTTTTGTCTCAGTATTGAGGAATAATAAAGACAGTAGCTTTTCTCAGAATTGCCAGTGAGCGTCAAAAGCTGGTACGAATTTTGTTTTTAAGGGACTGTCATAGCCAAGTGTGGGGAAGACCTCACAGGAAGCCACCAGGTGGCTGTCCCAGAGCCGCCTTCCTCCTGGAAAGCGTGCGGTAGAGCGCAGTGTGGGCCTTCCCTGGGGACCCCAGGACACCTGGGTTGAGGGCCTGGGGACAACTGCAGTGATCACAGGGCTCCTAGTTCCAGAGAGAAGCCATTCGTCTCTGCTGCTGTGCCCACTGTCCAGCACGGAGAAGGCTTTGCGGTCATCTTCAAGGGCAGGGCAACTGAGGCTGAAGAGGGAATGGGGTCCGCCCTGAGAATGCAGCCTCTTGGAGTGCCTGGTGCACTTCCGGCGACCATGGCTGCAGCTTTGTTTCCTGCCTTTCTCCCCTGCCCGTTGTTCCATGGGTACCAGCAAGGCCCCGGTTCTGAGTTCTGGATGCGTGAGTGACTCAGTTGCCACTGGCAGCGTCTTTCCAACCATTCAGTCTGAGGACCGGGGATTCACTTTCAGAATTACTGGGATCATCATACTTGTGGTCCCCCACAGGTTGCTGGCCTGTGTCAAGACAGTCTAGCCACGTGTTGCACTCCACTGCTGAGCTCCTCCTCTTGCTGCCACAGATGTTCTGGCTGACATCACCCAAAGAGCCTGTCAGCGTACCTGAAGGGCAGGTTGTGGGGCCCTGGCAGTGCACTGTACCAACTCAGGGCCCTGGGGCTCGGGGGAGCACCGCATGCCTCTGTCCCGGAGCCTTGCGAGTCATGGCATTCTACCTCATGACAGACATCTGCGGCAGGGGGTCTCCCTCCTCTAGCCCACAGCCTTCCCACTGCTTGAGACCACTCATTCTTTCTTTCTTTGAAATGACCGCTGATATGTTTGTGGAAAACCGTGGCACTTGCATTGGAAAGTGCGGCTTGGAAGAGGTTGTGGCAGGAGGTAAGCGTGGATTCCAGAGCGAAGTGGCTGAGCCTTCCGACACCAGCACGGGGCAGCACCCTGACTGCACAAGTTGGAGGAGTTGCTCAGCTTGTTGGTGTTCAGTCTGTCTCTTTTAGGCCCACTCAGGAATGCTCAGAAGACACCAAAAGTAGACAAGAAAGAGTGGCCTGCTGTTCCCCGCCAGGGGAAAACCAAGCATTGGGGAAGGTGGAGTTTTCTACCCTAAATATTTAGTAAAAGGAAATAAAAGCAAGGGCAATGCTTTCTGAACCCGTTCTGTCCACCCACACCCTGCCCCATGACCTCAGCGTGGTGAGACCCTGAGTGTGCTCCTTGGCTGCAGACCTCAAAGCCGGCCCTGGCCTTTGGAATATCAGGTCTGCCTCCTGGGACTCCTGCCCACCCGCTCCTGGCCTTGTCCCCAGTCTGCCATGCAGAGCTGCAGGGTGAAGAAATGAACAACCTCTTGGCTTTGCGGTCTTGGCCCAGGTTCACCCGAGGATGTGCAGTTTGCTGGCATATTGCAGTCCATTTGGCTGGAAACAGGCTTTTGTTTCCCTTCATTTGCCCAGTGGGACAGAGCAAGATGGCTGCTGTCTGCAGAACTGGCTCAGCCACCAAGGCCCCAGGGTGGTTGGGGGGTGCTTAGTGTGGATTCAGAAGAGAATAGAGTTCAACCCTGGGCTGGGGGCAGGGTCAGTAGACACCTCAGAGAGAAGTGGTTGCCCAGCCTGCCTGCAGACACAGGGACACATTTAGGGGGAAGGGCTGAGGCCCAGTCACCAGCACCCTGTCCACATGCCAGGAGATTTGCTTAAGACCAGGAGCTTCAGTTTTCACAGGTGCCATGTTCTTTCCTGCCTGTAGGAGAGGAGAGTGACCTGGCGCGCAGAGCCAGGCCCTGTCGGACTCACCACAGCACACAGATTTCAGATACAGGGAGAGACTCTCGTATCCCAGACCACAGTCCCATCCTCGGGGCAGCCCTTTGCCTCCTCTTTCCCAGCCTGCTCCCTCCCGCTGTGATCCTACTGATTCCGCTTCCCCAGGAGGTCCCTGTGTCCTCCCACTGGTTGCCTGCTTGTGGTGCTGTGGGGACACCGCCCTTCTGTTGCCTGCCATGGCTTGCCCTCTGCTAACGGCCAGCCAACAGGGTCACTTCCCCGAGTGCGGCAGAGTCTGAACTCTGTCCCGGCCCTGCAGTGCCCAGCTGTTCTTATCTGACGCTCGGACCTCAGGCCACTCATGCGGATCCATTCCTTACCCCGCTGCCTGGCTAGTCTCTGACCCCGCTGCCTGGTCTCCCTTTGATATCTCCTCTCCTTTTTGTTTTCAATGAGCAATACTTTTGCCTTGGGTAAAACTCACTGGCTACCATACTGCCACAGTGCAAAGCTCTCTCCTCCCCTGTGGGAGTGGCTTTGGATCTTAGCACAGGACTGACTGCTTGTCCCTGCCTCCCAGACACCTAAACCTGTCCAAGTCTCTACCTGTGGGTATTGCCAACAGACTGGGGACCCAGGCTGTGTCCACCAGCACCATGCCCAGCACACAGTAGATACTCAACAGGCACGTGCCAGGTGGGTGGAAGGAGACACGTGTTTCTGAATCTGTGCTCAGCATGATGCTGGGTGCACGGCAAGGCTGGGTGAATATTCTGCACCACAGCAATGCTGACTGACTACTAAAGGCACAGCTTTCGATTTCTCAAGCCCAGAGCATGCCTGGTGTGTGTGTGTGTGTGTGTGTGTGTGTGTGTGTGTGTGTGTGTGTGAGAAGATAGTACTTGGGAAGGAATGCCCTGGGCTCTTCGGAGGACTGGAGTCTGACTGGTGGTTGGGTCAGGAGGAGGAGCAGCTGAGCTTCACAGAGTGCAGGCAAAGAAGGGTGGTGGCGGTGAGGCTGCAGGGTACTCAGCTCTGGTGGATGTCCTGTTGCTCGGCTTCATGTGGACGGCGGGTGGAGAGGGGGCAGGGGCAGTGGTCTGTGTGGAGCTGCTCCTCCCACCCTTTGGACAGTGCAGATTGGGTTTGGGGAAGAACAGATGCTGCTGGACCTTTGGCCAGAGCTGAGCCCCTGCTGACTGGGCCTGCTTTGCAGGGTCTGCAGGTAACATGGATGCCATACATGGTCCTCTGTGATCCACAGGCCAGGAGGCCAGGATGAGCTTCAGAGGAGCCTGCACCTGCAGCCACTGTAGGTCAAGCAACCATGGCCCCAACTTTCTAGCTTTAAGCTCGTGACATTTAGAAATCTGTCCTGAACGGTTACTGACCGCCGCAGATGGCAGGCGCAGGCATCGGTTGGAACTGCTCAGGCCCATGTTGCCTGGTCACAGCACAGCGAGGTCAGTGAAGGCAGAGAGGCATCCTGGGACTGCAGCTCCTCTGCCCTCACGGTTTGGCCATGTGTGGGGCTCTTTGTGAGTGTTCTGTCTTCCCTTAGTGTTTGGAGAGAGCCAGAACCTGTAGGTGAGAATACTGTGGCTTGTCTGCTTCCCACTCATAGCCAGGAACAAGCCTGCAACTGAGAGTAAGCTGACAAGGAACCCTGACACTCTCCAGTGAAACCAAGAGAGGCAGGCAACTGCGGACGGTGACTTTCACCAGAGGCCCGAGCCCTCACTTGGTGCGCACAGAGCTGCCCGTTGGGCTTAGCACAGTGATTTCCTCGAAGCCCTCATGACTGCATCTTCTGGAGAAAACATACCTCAAGCCCCCTTGAATCCCAGCTGTTACTGTTGGCATTTTCCAAGCTCCGGGGGCACATGAAGGGGACAGAGGAGACTGCCATGTTGTACCTCTTGATGACACAGACAAACTTAACAGCTCTAATGCTGATAATCAGCACAACACCTCCATCCTGCCGTAAGCGTGGTGTGGCCAGCATGGCCAAGGGCTCGCCACAACTCCTGAGCTGAAGTGTGCTTAGGAACTGCAGCGATCCTGCCACCTTGCCATGCAGGGCTGGCTGCGTTATTTTTCCCCCAAACAACTGTAGCTGTTTGGTCTTTTAAAAAGGAGAGGAAAATGAGCAACAGCGCACTCTGTCCCCACCCAGAGAGCTGCGGAGAGCTGAGGCTTCACCTTGGCATAGGACCCTATGCTCGTTAGAGCACAGAGACCTGAGGGCTGGAAGCAGCTTCTGGAATCTCAGGAGCTCCCCCACCCACTCCCCCAAGATAGCATGAGCACCAGGTGCCACGGGTGCAGGAGGTCTGGATTGCAGAGGTGTCCCAGGTAGCCAGGAAGCAAGCCCCATACTCAGATGCTTCCTAAGAGTTAACCTTCGAGTGTGAGTCTAAGAAAGCATTGTCTGTGCCAGGGCGATGCTGAGCAAGAGAAAGAGAGCACACCGGTGACTAGTGCTTCGCTGTGTTGTGAGACCAGTCAGTTCGGGGTCAAATGCCTCCTCACTGCCGAGAGCATCCAGCCCTTGTCACACATGGCCTGTGTTGGTACTGTCCTTGTCCCCAGCTATGCGTGTACCTGAGCATTTGGTCTGCTTGGTTTTAGGCTCAGTAAAGGCAGCAGTGTAGCTTCTTTCTGTCTGTGGAGGCATTATGATCTTGTGAAGACAAAGGAGCATCTTTGGAAGAACAAATGAGGCAAAGACCGAGGGCTCAGGGTGTCTAGGATTATCGGGCAAGACTTCACAAACAGGAGCATGTGTCGCGACCTACGGGGAACTGGGAGATCGCCGTGTAGGGCACACAGGTCCGAGAGCAGTGTGAACTCTGCAGGTTCAGTGAACAAGAAGGCCCACAGGACTGGCGTTTGTAAGACGAGGGAGGGCAGTGAGCTCAGGTAAACTGTCAGGCAGAGGGTGGAGTAGGCTGGTCTTGGGGCCATGGCCGGGGTGATGCAGGAAACCAGTGGGGTTTGGATCAGAAAATGTGATTGTATTTGACCTGGTTTTCTAAAACATTCTCCTGTGAGCAGGAGTTGAGAGCTGGCACTTGGTGCTCCCAGTTGCCCGGACTGCCCTCCCTCTCCTAGCCCATCCAGGGCAGGGCGCCCTATGCCGCCCTGGGGTCACTGGGTTGCTCGCAAGACTGTAGGACTTTCTAAAAGCCCTGACTCTGACTCAGTTACTCACAGAGGAAGGTCCAGATTCAAATCAGCAGAAGCAGCACAGAGGGTAGAGTCCTTGCCTTCCAAATGTGGAAAGTCCATCTCCTGCCCCTCGGTCTGGACAGTGCTGCTCAGCCAGCATTGGTGTGCAGGGTTAGCGGACTCCCAGCCACCTGCGTGGAGGATGTCATGGGCTCCGCAGCAGGGGCAGGGCTTACTGACATCCTTGGAGCTGGTCTGAGCCCTGGGCCCTTTGATGCCCTTCCCCTAAGAGACACTGTTAGGATCTGAAACAAAGATCACCTCCCAGAAGCTGAGGACTGCAGTCAGAGCACCTAGCATGACAGTAGATTGGTTACTACACACCTGACTACGGTAGTAACCATGGAGCCTCAAAGGCCCCTATCTTTGACCTAAATGCATCTTCTTATCCAGAGAAGGAATTAGGAAGAATGGATTCTTATGCATGGATAATATTTGGTGTACCTGAGTTGCAGAAACATGGAATATTCAAGGCTTAGGCACATCTCAGAGAATTGGTTTTAACTCAGGCGTTGGTGGTACTATCTTTTGGAAAACAATAATCCATTCTCTTAGTGCCATGTTATGTCTTTGATCCGAGGAGGATTTGGGCTCTGTACTCACCACGGTTGCACCCGCCAGGCCCTGCTGGGCCACCGTGGTGGGGTTCTGTGTGCATGTTCATAGTCCTGGGAGCACTAACCCGTCCCACAAGCCTCAGGCATCACGGCAGCACAGGAGCACCAACCAGGGAGGACTCCAAGCATAAAGGAAGAGGCAGCTCGAGACACCAGAGCTTCCGGACTCCCTTCTCAAGGCACACAGAGGCGGCGTGAGGATAAGAAGGAGGTGGCCAGATCACCTGGGCGTCAGCGCGGGCGCACACAGAAAGGTGAGTGCACAACATGCCCGTCGCTCTGAACTCTCAGAAAGTGAGGTTTTGCAGGATGGTGTAAGAGGACGCTTGGGTCAGCCCAGGGGAAGGAGATGAGGCTGTGGGCAGCTGGCAAAATTCCCACCTACAAGTCAAGCTGGAGTCTGCAGGGGGAATTTGCGAAGCCTTTTCCCCGGGAGGAGCAGGAGTGAGGGTGTACATAAGGACGTTCTTACTCTCTCCCCTCCTCCCTGCTATGGATGTTCTTTCTTGTTCCGGCCTGCATATTTTGGACTGAATTCTCACCGGTTGTTGCACAATAAAAGGAGAACGGACGGCAGTGCCTGTCCTTCCTCATCCTGCAGGTGGGTGGTAGTGTTCCCACCATGCAGTATTATGCATATGAGCACCAGCAAGCGCTAAAAATGGGAAAACTGGACAGGTTGCTCCACTTTTCTGGGAAGTAAGAAGCACGTCTGTAGTCCCATCACCTGAGCAGAAAGGAGTCTGGCCCACCCAGCAGATCCCGGGTCCCCTTGCAGAGGCAGCACTCCGTACCAGAATGTGACAGTACTGCCGAGCAGTGCCCCAGAGGTCTGCAGGCTTGGGACCTCCCTCCAGTCCCTATCTGGATCCTTTACAACTAAACCATCCTGACAGGCATGTGATCCTCCCAGACCCTACGAATTATGAAGTTCCATCCGGTGAAGCAATCCTCATGGCCATGACTTCCTTTCATCCCAGGGCTCCTGCATTTTAATAGCTGGTCTGATTCTTGTACTTCCAAGACTTATAAATTGCAAGTATGCTAGTGAAGTGGTAGAGTCTATTTTTGCATTTGTTTCTTAACTACTGATAGTTGGGGCCAATAAAATTCAAGTGTTTACATAAACTTGAGGAACTGCTTACCCCAGTGAGCCTTTCTGGGTGCTGTTCCAGCAGTGTTTGGAGGTTCAACATGTCTGTGATTTCCTGTTATCACATTCTTATGCGCACTCCGAGTGTAAGACTGCTTTTGACAACTGTCCCAAATACCTGCTCATGATGTGGCTGGCAACGTACAAGTCCCTAGATTTGTTGGATTTTACACTTCTTTGTATTTTCTAAACAGCGGACATATAATTTTCTCCTGCCAAGAGATTTATAGGAAATGGTAAGCGTGATAAGGAGCCATGCTTTCTCCTGGCAGCGCCACTCCAGGCCAAAGCAGTGTGTTTTGCTGAGAAGACACTGATTTTAATCCTCTTGATCCCCAGTACAATGAGAAGAAAGATGTCTTGTAATTTTTAAAAAATTTTCCCACTAGTCTATATATTTTACAGATGATGGTAGAAGAGTATGTTATCTCTTTGGAAGCAGAGTTTAAAGTCAATAAACTGGGGCTGGGGATTTAGCTCAGCGGCAAAGCGCCTGCCTGGCAAGCGCAAGGTCGTGAGTTCGGTTCCCGGTACCGGAGAAAACCCAAAAAAAAACAGACCAAAAAAAAAAATAAAGTCAATAAACTTTGATTAGCGTCAGCAAAAGAGGAAACAACAACAAAAGCGTTTCTTAAACGCAGCGCCATCTGTCTGTCTTTGTCCAAAAGTGACATAGCTTGTTCTTCAGTTTTATTTCCCTTGGACCCATCTGAATGTTGTACCCTGTTCAGAAGCTTCTGGAACTGCTTTCTCAGCCTTCTTCCTCGGGGCAACATCTGTACCAAGCAGCTTGTCTTGGCCTTGTGTCCAACCTTCTGCTCCCTTTCCGGGGAGGAGAACTCTGGAGGCTGTTAGAGCTGTGATATTTTATTTTAAAGAAGGAAAACGAGGCAAGCTTTATCCTCTGTGCGTGCGTCAGTTCACTGTTTCAGCGCAGCTCCGAGCTCATGCAGGTCGGGGGTGGCCAGAGGTCTCTGTCTTCTTATTTCCAGCATGCTCCACTCTAGTCAGCAGGGGGTCTCTACACACAGGAAATTCAGCTAGAACGATGAAATTGACTGGATGGGAAGCCCAGAAGCCCAGGAGACTCTACATTTAGTTAATGGGCCTTCTCAGCAGCCCTATAGAGTTCTGGAGTCTGACCAGCTCCCTGCTATTCTGCTGTTTTTAGGGTTACTCACCCTCCCCAGTGACAGGTGCAGCTTCTGTCACCATAAGCAAGTGCGTGAGCACATGGGTGGGACAAGTCTGGGAAGACATGTGAAGCTATATACATGCAAGAACATGTATGTGCAAGGACACGGTACATGCTATGTTAGACCACATGTGCAAGAGAACATGCAGGTCTGAGCACACACAGGAATGCATGTGAGAGCACACACGATGACACACAGGTGTGAGTACACACGTGAAGAGGCATGCACGTGAGCCCGCATGGCAGCAAGATAGCACACAGGTGGCGAGCACTCAGGTGTGGGTGCCCGTGTGGTAACACGCAGCCCCAGGCATGCAGTCGCGTGTTGAGCAGAGAGGAGTTTGCAGGGGTCACTTAGCAGACAAAGCTCTCACAAGCTGGTTTGGCTGAGCCAGGCCCCTGGAGACGAGTGGCCCTCAGAGGAGGCCTGGGGTAAAATCTGCCTCTGCTGAAGCCCAAGGCAGAGGGAGGGCCATCCTGGCCAAGAGATTCCTGCAGAAAGAGGAGCAGAGCTAGGGCCCTGGACCCAGCACCTGGGCATCCCCGAGTGCACGCTGGGTTAGGACCTCTGTTCACCCCTTCTCCCAGTGACTGAAAGCACGGAGGCCCAACCGGAATATGGATCCCATAGAGCAGCATGTCCTTGAAGCATTTAAAGTATTGAGACTCAAAAACAGTGCTATGAAAGGCTTGGGGTTGATTGATTTCATCTATATATTTTCCATGTGTGTTTGTAACTATTTCATAGTAGGCATATTTCAGTCTGCCTACTTTAAAATGTGGGCTGCTGCTTTTGAAAGCATTTCTTTCTTTCACTATAGGTCAGGAACTTTCACATTTGCAATTCGGTCTAGAAGCATCGGGGCCAGAGGTCCAGGGAAAGTGAGCATTGTCTATGCCCACAGCAGCCCTCTGGGACAGGGACACTACCTCGCTGCACGTAGGGCGCGGGTGCGGCATGGTTACGAATGCAGCCAGGCACCCCTGCCTTGGGTCCCGCCCTCCACTCTGCCGGCAAGTGCAGCTGGGAAGCCCAGAAGATGCCAGTTCCATTGCTCAGGCCTAAGTATGCTGGACTTTGAGAGCCTCCTGGGCAGGGAAACTGGGGCCTTCTCAGAAGGAAGAAGAGCACCCAGATGGGCCATAGCTTTGCTTTTGTTTCTCCCTCAGAAAATTTATCAGCTGAAGCATCCAAATAGCAGTGGGTAGGTTCCTGGCAGGTGCTGGCCTGAGTGGACACCAGCTAGAATTTGAATATAAAAGGAGACCGGGATGTGAGCTGGGAAGGAGACATGCAGAGGTTTAGGCCTACAGTCCCGGGTGCACTTACCTGGGGGTTTGGATGCACCAAAGCTATGTAGGAGGGACTTCCAGAAACTGACCAGACAGCTGCTGGCAGGATGGAAGGATGCACGATCTGTCCTTGTGCTATGGAGACAAAAGTTAGACTTCAAGGCCTGGATAGAGGGGAGTACTTGGCTGAGATTTCAGAAGGGCGAAGCCCTAAGAATGAAGGCAACCTGGAAATGGACCAGTCCCAACCAAACTCCAAACTACATCAAAGTCGTTCTCTATTTGCACCAAGAAAGTCAAATGTTGTTGACAAACATATGCCAGAACTTAGATGATTTTCATCACTAGTGCAAATCATTCAATTAAAAATTACCAGGCAGGCCAAAAAATGGACCCCACATGAATGAAAACCATGAAGAAAAGAGAAAGAAATAGAATCCCTAAAAATGTGACTTTTTATGATATGCAGCCAGAACTGTGTTTAGAGAAATATTAATAACCTCAAATGAATGCATTAAAAATGTAAGTGACTAAAAATCAACAATCTAAGGTTGTATCTTCTGAAACTACAAATATAACATTAAGCTCAAAGAAAGTATAAGGAAGAAAATAATATAAAATGTTTAATAGAGACAAATCAAAACCCCACAATACACATGATCGTGTATTTCTTTACACTATTTCTATATATTAGCCACAGTCAATTAAAGCCTACAGTGTGGTGCTACCCATAATCCCAGGGTAGTTAGACCTGGTTTTAATGCACCCAAACACTGACAGGGTCAGGTGTGGGAGGCTGCGTGTGGACTCCTGACACTGCCTACTTTCCTGGGCTATAAGTGGAAGTGAGGAGACAGAAGCTGCACAGTCTGTGACCCTGTGATTCTGGAACCCAAGCCTGTGCTCACCCCTCCCCACATACCTGTTCAGGGAAAACCACTCCCAGCAGCTGTGGCTGGAAACCATTCAGTAGCCGCCAACCTCGGATCAGGTCAGATGGATTAAAATAAGGGAATACAGTGCATCCATAAAGGAGAACAAAGTGACGATGATGACTAAAAGATGACTAGGATTACCTACTGTATCATGACGGTTATGTGAAGTAAAAATGAGCAAAATAAGTCCAGCAGGAGAGGGACTGGAACAGTGGTTTCCTTTGTGGAGAGTAGGAAGGCAGGCGACTGAGTAGGTGGGGAGGGAGTGAGTTTCGGGGACTGGATCACACTGTACACCTTGAGCGGTACATACATACATGCGCAAACTGCATCAGGTTGTCCATTTCTCACTAAAGACTGTTATACCTTGCTAGTTACATAAACCAAAACTGCCAAAGACAGACAGAAATTATATCATTTTGCTTGTTTAGAACTCTAGCATGGCTTTGGCTTCTTTTGGGTAAAAGGCAGAGTAAAATGCACACTTCCTACGCAGAGCACAGCCCTTTGCTTGGGATCCCAAGCCACCCTAGGCCCATCTTCTCTCACCCTCACCCTCACCCTCACTTACAGGCCACACCCAGAGGACTACTCCACTTAAACCCACCACCACGTGCACCTTCCTCCCATGGCTGCTTTCACACACCCACCTCTGATCTTTGGGTTTCTGCTTAAATGTAACTTCACGGCAGAGACTTTCCAAGGCCACTGTGTCTCTGTCTCCTCCTTGCCTCCAAGGCCTCTTGAGTGCCAGCACTCAGCATGGATCCAGGGGTGTTTGCAGTCATGGACAATCCTGGCTTAAACCCTGTGTGTACTTGAGTCCAGCTGCCTGTGGTTTCTCAGGTTGCACTAGGTTCTTTGATTTTGTCCTCCTTCTGGGATAAGAGTCCTATTCAGGCAGGTATCCCTTTTGGCTTTTTAATTGCTCTTTCTCCAGCTCAGCCAGAAGGACTTCTAGACTCACCTTGAACTGGGAAAGAAAGAATCATGTGGGCAAAGTTAGGAGGTACAATCCTGAAATACAGTGAATGTTTAAATTTTAAACATCTACAATAAAAGACACAGTGCTGTGAATTCCCCTCATTAATTTCTGCCTCAAACATACTAATCCCATTGTGCTTCTGCCTTCTGCAGCAGCTCTGGAGTCCTCTTTCCTGAGGGTCTTTCAGTTGTGCTGCTGTGGCTGCCTCTATGTCCTGAACCAACTCAAATGTTTACTTTGGTGGTGATCATTTGGATACTAGGGAGGAGATCGAAGTCACACATTGCTGATTCAGAGGACTGTGGTGCTTGTGATGTTTATACCAGCTTTCCTTTCCACCAGATGACATTTGGTAGTAGCATTCACTGTATTTTTTCTCTGTATTTTTAATCACACCTTCTGAAGACCCTCACAAAAGAGGACTTTCAGAACTGCTCAAAAAATGACGATAAGAAGTGCATTTGAAGTGAGGGGGAATTAATAGAAAAGTGTTTCACTGTAATAATTCATTTTATATAAATGTGCACACATTCATTCATTCTTCTTGCTCAGCCCTTGTATGGTAAAAATAATTGTGAAGTGAGTGGTTTAGCCTAGACAATATTAATCTAAATTGTTTTTGAAGATTCAAAGCCACGCTACACTCTGACAAATGCTGAGTCCCTACAAAACCCAGAGCTGAGTTCATCCCCCTGTGAAGTTTAGAATCAGTGGAGTAGAATCAAGAGGGGCAAGCAAATGCCCCTTCCTGGTGGAGTGAACATCATTTACAAGGTCAGGCCTCAGGAATCACCCTGTCAGGAAAGAGTGAGCTGGAGGCCTCAAACAGAAACCTGCTGTGGTGTTGGGGAATGATTCAGGATCCAAGGCCCTAACAATCCCATGATCATTTACTTTCCAGGTAGAGTTTATAAAGTAAATCTAAAGAGGAAAATCAGCCCAACTACTGCAGAAAGGTCACATGGAGAGAAAGATGTCAACAAAGCCAAGAAGACACCTAAATTGACTCAGGAATACATTTTATGTGCTTTTATAACTAATAATTAGGCCATATTTGCTTAAATGTGAGTCAATGTGATCTTCCTCATATATCATAAATGATAAACAGTTGAGTTGTACTACCACCTGAAAGTTCTGAGTAGTATGTATTTGATCAAAGCATTAACATCAGCTTTAAATTTTGTAGGTTAGCATTTCCTCTATAGGTCGGTGGGGACTGCCAGCAGAGTGAGTCCACCCCTGGCAATCCCTCTGTGCTCTGTGGGCTGGCAGGGCCTGCAGGCAGAGTGTGAGTTCATGCTCTGAAGTTCCTCCATTGCCCTGGGGACAGTGAAGTCTTTGAGAGGAGTGTAAGGACACATACCTTTATTGAGTAGACTAACAGGAACCCTAAGGCCTGAGACCCAGTACAAACAGTTATGTCCCAGGTGCATGGGCACACACATCCCCTTGGAGGACAGAGTAATCAGTGAGACTAGTAGCTTGGAAGTGTCTGACAGAGAAGCAAGGAGCCAGCAGTTGAACTCTGGAGAACTTCACCAGCAGAAGTCCAGTCTCAGGCCCCACATCCAGAGACCAAGATCAGCTCTGTCCCCAACACATTTCTGGAATTAAATATGGACACTGTCACAGAACTGTAAGTACCAGAGGTATTTTACTACTTTCATTCTCCCTTGTTTGTCTGATTGGCTATCCCTCTCCTGTCTGATTGAATGTCATCTTGTTTTCTTCTGTATTTGGTAGCTATTTTTTGTGTTTGATGTTTTTATTTTTTATTTTCTGCTTTTCCCCCTTCTCTCTCATCTCCTTTTCCTTTTTTCTGTTCATTTTTATTCTCTTTCTCTTTTTCCCTTCTTTTTTCAATGTTTAAGTTTCTTACCTTTTTTTCATTCTCTTCTACAGACACATTTTCTCTCTTTCCTCAGCTACTTCTTGAATTTAAACTTTCAAGTGAGTAAATATTGTCTCTGGCCTTTCTGACTATTTTGTATCCTATTTTATTCTTTCCATCCTGTGTCCTCCAGTTTCCCAATCTTGGGTGTTCATCCTTTAATTTCTAGCCCTGATTCAACTATATATAATCCCACTCTTCACTTTAGCCTATCCCTTAATCATCTTAAATCCCCTGCTCCAAAAAGAAGGGTAAAATCACCTGACTAAGGAGAAAATCAGTGCATATAAGTGTACAGTATATGTTTGATTTTGTTATATAATTTTAGAGTGTACTCCCATGGTCAGAGATAACAAGTTAATGGTCACCATAGTTTATCAGTAGTTAAACTGCACTTGAAACTATTGCTATTACTGACTGTCCTACTTTAGCCAGGATGTCATACATGTTACAAACAGTTTTTGTCCCCTGTATGATAACACTGTGACTGTATGAGGTCATAATCCCCACCACAGCCCAGTACCAAAGGCATTTGAGTGGAGCCAAATAGTAATCTTGCCTCCTTTACAAGTTGGGAAACTAAGGCCTTGGGATAGCATAAGAAACCACCTATACCTAGAAGACATCCCTGAAGAACAGACACCCTCTATGGAAACCTAAATACTAGTGATAAAGCTATGTATCACAAGTAACTGGCAAGTATCAACATAGAAAATGAAAGAAAAGAGAGAAAATAAAAACTGACAAGACACAGAAGCAAAATGCAACCCCAGACCCTCAGCCCACTCAGGACAAGCCAGATCTCAAGGAGACAGATGAAAATGGAAATCAAACATTTTATGAAATGATAGCAATACAAGTGAAAAAACAAGTAGAAAAGGCTATGGAGAAAATAATCTCTCAGGTAGAGAAAGAAATTATGCTTAAAATCAAAGATATTAGAGAAAACACAGATAAAAGAATATATTAGCAAACAAATGATGTCCAGCATAGGAAAATAATGGAATCCCTAAAACAGATCCAAATAGAAATCCAACAGATTAAAACCTCCATTGAAAGTATATGTAACAGGTTGAATGAAGGAAAGAATAAGATTTCAGATCTTGAAGACAGAATTACAGACAGTAGTAATGAAAAGAAAGATATCTTAAAATTAGCAAGAAACCATGAAAAATCAATCCAACAGCTAAAAGATGAAGAAAAGAAGAATAATATCAGATTGATTGGGGTCAATGAGAAAGCTGAAGACAGCACAGATGACATAAGAAACAAACTTCTTCACAGAAATAATGGCAGAAAACTTCACAAGTGTGAATATAAAATTCGACATATAAATAAATGAAGCATTTAGAACTCCAGACATTCTTGAACAAAATGGAACTACACAACGACATGATAATAATCAAGATTCCAGAAATTCAGCACAAGAACAAAATATTTAAAAGCTGTTAGAGAAAAGAAAAAGATAGTCTATAAAGGAAAACCCATTAGAATCATGGTGGACTTCTCAACACAGACCCTCAAGTCAAGAAGAGCTTGGAGTGAAGTATTTCAAGTCCTGAAAGAAAACAACTTCCAGCCCAGATTGATGTACCCTGCAAACTACCTTTCAAAATCAATGGAGAAATAAGATACTTCCATGACAAAAACAACTGATGAGATTTATAAACACCAAAACAATGTTACAAAGAATACTTATGTTATTCTAGACAGAGATAAAAATGACCATAATTTGAAGAACAACAGCAGAAAGAAATTATGAAGCAGGCCAAGCAATTAAACAGAGGATAAAAGTAGGAAACCAACAGTAGGAAAATACCATGACCAAGATAAGCCAATACATATCAGTTATAAGCATCAATGTAAATGGCCTCAGTTCACCAATCAAAAGAGACAGACTGGCAGAGTGGATCCAGAAACAAGATCTAACAGTGTGCTGTGTACAAGAAACACATTTAACTCAAAAAGAAATTCAGACCAAAATTTAAAGGATGGAAAACAATCTTCCACACAACAGGAACCCAGAAAAAAGCAGGAGTAGCTGTTCTTTTTGCAGACAATGTCAACTTCAAACCAAGAATAATTAAAAGTGGTGAAGGTCACTACACACCTGTTGGGGGGAAACTTCAAGAGGAAGAGATAACAATAATAAATATATGTGCACTAAATAAAGCAGCATCCAACTATATAAGACAGTTATTAACAGACATGAAAAATCAAATAAGCGGGGCTGGGGATTTAGCTCAGCGGCAAAAGCACCTGCCTGGCAAG
>NW_004955411.1:4150183-4196780 GCF_000276665.1 Chinchilla lanigera
ACAAATGGATTTAGTAGATGTTTTTAGACTGTTCTACCCAAGATCACCAGAATACACATTCTTCTCAGCTGTACATGGAATGTTCTCTAAAATAGACCATATATTAGCTCCCAGAACATGCTTAACTAAATGCAAAGGAATTGAAATTATTCCATGCATAATCTCTGACCACAGTGCAATGAAATTAGAAATTAATGACAAAAGAAACTGCAAAAACTCCATAATCACATGGAAATTAAATAATACACTTCTAAACAACCAATGCATCACAGATGAAAGAAAGGAAGAAATTAAACCATATCTACAACTAAATGAGAATGCACACACAACATACTGGAACCTATGCAATTGAAAGCAGTCCTAAGAGGGAATTTTATAGCAGCAAAGTCTCACATCAGGAAAACAGAACAAGCACAAATAGACAATCTAATGTTACACCTCAAGCTTCTAGAAAAAGAAAATCAAGACAAATCCAAAGTCCATAGAAGGGAGGAAAGTATAGAGATCAGAGCAGAAATTAAAACAATGGAAACCCAGAAAACAATACAAAAAGTAATGAATTGAAGAGTTGGTTCTCTCAGAAAATTAATAAAATTGATAAATCCTTAGCCAGCCTTATCAAAAAAGGAAAGAACAGACTCACATTCATGCATTGAGGAATGATAAGGGTCAAGTCACTACAGATCCTGTGGAAATTCAGAAGATCATCAATACCTACTTCAAAAATCTTTACTCTCATAGGATGGAAAACACAGAAGAAATAGACAGATTCCTAGATACATATGAATTACCAAAGCTGAATCAAGTAGATATAAGAATTCTGAATAACCCAATATCAGTTAATGAGTTTGAAAATGTAATTAAAAATTTACCAACAAAGAAAAGCCCAGGGCTTGATGGATTCATAGCTGAATTCTACAAGAAATTTAGAGAAGATCTAATGCTAATACTCTTCAGACTCTTTGATGAAATTGAAAGGGAAGCTATACTCCTAACTCTTTCCTGGAGGCAAGTATTATCCTGATACCAAAACCAGAGAAAGATACAACCCAAAAAGGGAACTACAGGCCAATCTTGCTAATGAACACAGATGCAAAAATCTTCAATAAGATACTAGCAAACAGAATTTAACAAATCATCAAGAAGATTATACACCATGACCAGGTGGTATTTATCCCAGGAATGCAAGGATGGTTCAACATAGGCAAATTGATAAATGATAAATGTAATATACCATATCAACAGAACCAGAGACAAAAATCACATGATCATCTCAGTAGATCCAGAAAAGTTTTTGATAAAGTCCAGCACTTACTCATGATAAAACCCTACAGAAAATTGGAATAGATAGTCTTTATCTCAATCTGATAAAAGCCATCTATGATAAACCAATGGCCAACATCATACTAAATGGACAAACACTGAAAGCTTTCACTCTAAAATCAGGAACAAGACAAGAATATCTACTATCAGCACTCCTTTTGAACATAGTTCTGGAAACATTAGCCAGAGCAGTTGGACAAGAGAGAAAAATAAAAGGAATAAGGCTAGGGAAGGAAGAAGTTAAATTATCATTATTTGCAGATGACATGATACTCTACATAGAATAGCCCAAAAACTCCATGAAAAGCCACATAGAGTTAGTAACCAAATTAATTTGTGTGGCTTAATATAAAGTTAATACTCAAAATTGAATAGCATTCTTGTACACAAACAATAAACTTACTGAGAGAGACATTAGGGAAACCACACCCTTCACAATAGCATCCAAAAAAATGAAATACTTAGGAATCAATCTAACAAAGGAAGTAAAAGATTTATACATTAAAAATTACAGTACTCTGAAGAAGGAGATTGAAGAGGCTATCAGAAAAAGGAAAGATATCCCTTGCTTGTGGATAGGAAGCACCAACATAGTAAAAATGGCCACACTTCTAAAATTGTTATACAGATTTAATGCAGTCTCAATCAAAATTCCATTAGCATACCTCACAGAACTATAGAAAATACTCCTAAAATTCATCTGGAATCAGAAGAGACCTATAACAGCAAAGACAATCATGGGCAACAAAGACAAGTCAGGAGGCATCACAATCCCTGACTTGATATTATACAACAAAGCTACTGTGATAAAATCAGCATGGTACTGGCAAAAAAAATAGACCTGAAGACCAGTGGAACAGATTAGAAGATGCAGACACAACTACAAACCACTCTCAGCCACCTTATCTTTGACAAAAGGGCCAAACATGCTCACTGGAAGAAAGATAGCCTCTTTAATAAATGGTGCTGGAAAAACTGGCTCTCTACATGCCAAAGACTAAAACTAGACCCATATCTATCACCGTCCACTTAATATTTAAATATTAAAGCAGAAACACTAAATCTACTGGAAGAGAAAGTAGGTCAAAATCTTGAAGACGTAGGGGTAGGCACAGTCTTCATGAAGAAAACTCAAAGTGCACAGAAAACACTTCAAAGAATCAACCACTGGGATCTCATCTTATTAAAAAGCTTTTGTATTTCAAAAGAAATCACCAGTAGAGTGAAAAGATCATCCACAGAGTGGGAAAACGTTTTAGCTAACTGTCCCTCAGACAAAGGACTTAGGTCTAGAACATATAAAGAGTTGAAAAAACTCAAACCCCCCCAAATTCAAAGACCCAATCCAAAAATGGGCATCTGAGATTAATACATGCTTCTCAGATGAAGAAATAAAAATGGCAAAAAAATACATGAAAAAATATTGAACATCATTAGTCATTCAAGAAATGTAGATTAAAACAACACTGAGATTGCATCTTGTCCCAGTATGAATGGCTACCATCAAGAAATCAACCAACAACAAATGCTGGAGGGGCTGTGGAGAAAGAGAAACTCTTTTCCACTCTTTGTGGCAATATAGAGTGCTGCAACCACTTTGGAAATCCATCTGGAGATTCCTCAAAAAATTAGCATTAAAGGTCCCATTTAACCCAGCTATTTCTCTTCTGAGTATTTTCCTAGCATGAAGTTAAAAACATCATACCACAGCATTATATGTGTATCCATGTTCATAGCAGCATAGTTAGTCATAACAAAATTTAGAAACAAATGCCCATCAGCTGAGGAGTGGAAAAGAAAAATATGGTATTTTTATACAATGGAATATTACTCAGCTATAAAGAAAGATAAACTTGAGGCTTTTATAGGAAATGGATGCAACTAGAGACCATACTTATAAGTGAAATACATCAGACCCACATGTGTAAACACCATATTGTCTCCCTAGTGTAAGAACCTGAAAGAGTAAATAAAACTGAAAGGTATAATAGATATTGTGAAAGAGAAAGAAACTGCTTAATAGGAAAGAACAACTGGGATGAGGGAAAGAAAGAAGGGAGTATACACACACACACACACAAGATAGCTAAGATAACTGCACTACTAATTTCTATTGGTTTATTGAAAGGAACAGTTAATGTTTAATTGTTTGATCAATCTTACATGCCTATATCTGGTAATCTGAGCAACAACTTTGAAGATAACAATAAGTAATACAACAACCATTACTGATTTCCTATCATCTTGTTTTGAAATTCTGTATCGTTTTTGTAGTTTTTGTGTTGTTTTGTTTTTGTCTTCATCTTTGTTGTTTTGTTTTTGTTCTTTTCTCTTTAAAATAAGAAAAGATTAGCAAAACAGAAAAAAATATAAATTTTGTAGGTCTATTTTGTTTCACATTCCTAAAGCAAATGGCCTCAAGTGGTCATGGTTTTGGTAGACACGACTCCGTTTTTCCTTGACCCATGCTCTTTTCCAGGACACCAAGGTGTTTTCTCTTCTTTCTGTGCATGATCTCTGTCCGTTATGTAGATAAAGGCACAAAGGCCCTTTGTAAGCCAGGGAATGCCTGTTTGTTTGTTTTAATATGTTACATTTTGTATTTAAACAAAGAGGGATTGTTAGACCATCCACAGCCAAAGTCCTTATGATAAAGGACTCAAGGGGGAAATGATATATTGTATATTTTTTAACTATAAGATTTAACCTTGTCCAGTATCACTTATATTTAAGGGAGGAGGAACAGAAGGAAGACGACAATGAGGGAAAGGAAGAAGAGGAGGTGGAGGAAGAAGAGAACAATGATGAAGAGGAGGAGAAGGCAACGATTTCACCTTTCCTAGCACACATTTGGGGATTTCATAAATCCTCAGAGGAAAGAAGGTCTCGTGACCAGTGGAGTGGAGATGGGTTTCTGTCCTTCTTCGACACTGCACATTCAGCCTGGTCCTTGGCTCTTTGAGTGCCCTGCCAGTGTATCTACTGTGCTCAGAAATGTTCAGATAAATGGCACATCCCTACAAGCTGCTGAGGACCCTGTGAATCCCTCAACCAGCTGCCTGCCCTCCATGGGGGGCTGTGCCAGGCCCCAGCCCACCTGCAGTTCAGTCCATCTGGTCTCTGATTATTTCTGTCCATCCTCCAGTGGCTTCTGCTCCTTGGAGGCAGAGTGTCTTGCTGCATAGCCTGATGGGGCCTGTCCTCCAGATATCTGACATTCAGAGCTTGCTTAAAGGCTTCATGCCTGGCCCTCTGTGTGGGATGGTGAATCTTGAGATTTGTCCTCCTTCCCCTGTGGCAGTCCTCTCATGGGAGCCCCACAATGATCCCTTGCTCTCTGTAGAATGGGACAGAAAGCCACAATGGTTATACTTCCACTTTGAATTTAGGTAAAAAGATGCCTATATGGCTTCTACTGGAGCCTCATAAAACAACATGAGACCATCACCTGCTTGTAGGCAGATTCTATACCTGAGAAGCAGCCAGACTCCTTGTCCTGATCTCAGGTGACACTTTTTTCACAGCTGATTCAGTCTTGGTGCCTGAGACCAGAGTGGAGGAGTCACAGTGACAAAGATATAGGGCTGGCTACAGGGAAGGGCCTTGGGACCAGATGGAGGGAGGGACAGGCCTGACTGTACGTGACTGGGCTCCGTATGTTCCCATAACATCCCTGAAGATATTCCCATAGGAATGTCCTGTAAGGGTTCCATGGCAATTCCCTGGAAAACCCCAGAGCAAATGGAGTCAGTTGCTGGTCTTATTATTGGGCCAACATTTCCTACATGCACTGGCCAGGGATCAGTTATCTCATATCAACATAGCAGTACCACTCAGAACCAATCTCCATGAAATACATGTTGACAATCTCGAACCCAACCTAGTCATATGCTTCTGATTCAAACCCTCAGCCTTTGGTCTTGCTGCTTCTCTTTGTTTCTGGGCTGGCTGAGGTTTTCAGATTTCTGAATGCAAAAGAAGTTCTATCCCCTTCCGTTTGCATGGAAGGTGTATCATCTTACACAATTACTTATGTTCCCCCTCTGTCTTTCAGGGTTCTGCAAATCCTTGTCCCAGTGTGCCCCATGCAGTTCTTCAGGACAAGATATCAAAGGCAGGCATACACAGAGCACTTTGTCTACAGAGAAGGCACACAGAAACCGCCTCTCTCACAAAGACTCGGTTCTCAATTTACTTTATCCAAGAGTACAGCAGCTCTTTGGCAGTGGGGGCCCCAGGCAAGCCAGGGGTGATGGTGATGGCTCCAAAGAGCTGGAGGACCTCAAGTGGACACACCACCCTCACCTCATGTTATGATTTAGATCTAGAATGCCCCCACCCCATAAATCTCAGATGTTCAGAGGTGGGGCTTTTAGAAGGTGATTAAATTATGGGGACTCTACTCCTCAGTGGAATCCATAACCAAGTGTGCTACCAGGAGTGGGGCCTGGTGAAAGTTATTCACCGAGGGTGTGACCTGGAAGAGTGTGTCTGTCCTGTGCTTACCCCCTTCTTCTCTGCTTCCTGGCTGTCAGGGTAGCGGGGCCCTTTCACCACGGTGTTTGGCACTGGAGCTGACAGACCATGGAATAAAAGTGAAACTGTGAGCCAGAAAAAACCTCGCCTCCTTTAGGTTGTGCGCACTGGGCTTTCTGTCCTAGTGATGGAAAAGTAACTAAAACAGAAGCTGGTGCAGGGAGTAGGGCCACTGCTGTGACTGTGTAATTCAGAAGGCTTGGGAACTGGCTTATGGAAGGTGTTTGGAAAGATTTGGAGGTCCCAGCTATAGAAGACTTCGAATACTGTGAACAGTGTAAGCAAAGCTTGAGAGGTGATATTGGTCAGAGTTCAGAAGACCAGAATTCTGATAAAAACATAGAGAGTAAAGACCAGTTTGGGAAGTTTCAGTTGGGAATAAGCTCTCCATTGGAAATTGGAATAAAGACCGTGTATATTGTGCTCTGTCAGAAAATTTGCCTTCATTTTTCCAGTGTGCTGAGACTGTGAGAAACTGATATTAAAGGTATCAGACTAATTAATATGGCAGAGGAAATTTCAAGGAAGCCCAATGTTCAACCTGTAAATGGGTATTGCTTGCTGCTTTTAACAAGATCAGGAACAAGTAGTAGAGTTAAATGATTTAAAAGTTTTCTGTTTCAACAGAAAGGAAATACCTGTAAAGTTGGGACCATGGAGAGCACAGTTGCTGAAGTTGATAGCATTAAAAAGAAGCCACATACTTTGCATCAAGACATTTAGAAAGATGGCTTCAGGGAACCTCAATTATCAATAAGATTCCAACCTTTCCAGGCTCAGAGGCATAAAACTCAAAGTCTTTGTTTTCAGAAGAGAGCCCCCAGATAGCCCAGTTCATTGAGGTACAACTAAGAAAGAATTTCCTGCTGTTCACTCAGGGAGCCATTCAGAGGTCACTGCAGCCATGATTTGAGGGGGGCCTGGTTACTATTTAAGGGGGAAGCAGGCCTTCACATCATCTGTGTGGTGCTGGGTTTTCAAGGATTCAGAATGTCTAAGTAATTGGTTCATGGAAGCTTCCACTTGGATTTCACAAGAAGAACTGGGGGACAAGCAGTGTGCCTCTGTGAGGGGAGTGCATAAAGCTGTGAGAGTGAAGCCAGAAGTGTAGACGAGACCCCAGGATTTTGGAGATGCTAGGAATGTGGAAGGTGTGCTTAGAGAAAACATAGGCAGTGAGTGCAGCTACTCCAAGAGAGAAGATGAGGACTGCAACTGGCAAAGCTGTATGGGTGGCAAGCCATTCGGAGTTCATACCTGTTATGGTTTGTGTCTAGATGTACTCCCAAAAACTCATGAAGTCATAGGAGTTTTTTTTTTTTTTTTTTTGGAGGTGGCTGAATCTAGACTGTGGGAATGGTTTGTAATGCAATGTTGGGATTAAGGGTGGGCGATTGCTGTATCAATGCACTGACTGGATTGGCACTGCCCTAATACTGGTAAACTGGATACTACATAAGGGATAGAAAGAGGTTTGTCTTTTTTGCTTTTTTGTTGCTTTTGCTGTCTTCTGCCCACTGTGAATTGCTCTCCTCTGTGAAGTCGCCTGTGTTGGAACCAGTGATTATGGACTGAAAACTCCACAAACTGTGAGCTAAGTAAGTCTTCCTCCCTTAATGTTGGGCATTGGGTATTTTGTCTTATCAATGAGAAAACTAAGACAACATCTCACTTATAGGACATGGACCTACAGGATTTAATGTTTGCCCTGCTGATCTTTCTCAGTGCTCACTTATCTCAGAGATTCCACTTGGCTCAAGGATAATCTTGCTTTGCTCTGATTTCTTTCCATCTCCCTATTTCTTTTCTAATGGAAATGTTTACCCTGTGCCATTATATGTCCCAAGTTTAACCTTCAGTTTTGATTTTTACAGGGACTTGCACTAAGACTTTTCCTTGATTTGCAGAGAAGGCTTCAGACTTGACCTTTTCAGCATTGCTGGAACTGTTAAAATTTTGATGACTACTACAGATGGACTAAATGCATTTTGCATATAGATATGGACATAAAATTGAGGGTCAGAGAAGGAGTGCTGTGGTTTAGATTTAGAATTTCCATCCCCAAATCTCATGTGTTCAGAAGAGAAGGCCCAACATGTGAGGTTTTTGGAAGGAAATTGTATCATGGGGGTGCTGTACTCATTGCTGAATGTGCTGTCATGAGGTAGAGCCTGGTCAGAAGAGAGGATCATTGGCGATATGACTTGGAAGGATGTATCTCTGTCCCCAGCCCCTCCTTTATCTCTGCTTCCTGACTGCCATGAGGTGAGCAGCTTTCCTGTCTAGGCCCTTCCACCATGCTGTTTTTGGCTTGACCCGGTTGGCCATGGATTGAATTCATTGCAACTATGAGCCCAAACAAACTTTTCCTTCTTCAAATTGTGGGTGTCAGGTACTGTCTGAACGACAGAAAAGTGGTTGGAGTGGATGCCAGTGGATGCCCATGACCTAAGTGCTGTTTGATTCTTAGAGAACATTTCCAGGATTAGCACAGCTTGGTCTCTGAGGAGTATCAGGGTCAGTGCTCAAGGCGGCTGAGCTGGGCTCTGTGTCAGGTTCCCAGAGGCAAAAGTCCTGTTTTTTTCAGTGCTTATTTCTCTGAGAGATTCCATTTGGCTCAAGGATAATAGCAGCTCTTCTACTTCCTGGCAACCCACATCCTAAACTTGATGGGAGGTTATATGTCTAGATATCTTGTCATTTATCATATTTTTGCATAATCAGGCATGAATCCTTTCTCTAGCACATTTTCTTTTACTTGCTCCTTTTTATGTCCATTAGTTTGTGCCTTTTGCAAACTATACTGTTTTAATGGAATCCAATCATTTGTTTCCTTCAAATCATTTGGAACCTCTACAAGACAATGCCCTGATTTCTAGACTTTGAATAACTGCTCCAACTAAAACAATAGCAGTAGAGCTTCATGATCATCTCGCACAGTCTTGGTCTAAATTTGAAGCTAGTTACTCCTCACAGGGCCTGAGACCTCTACTCCACAGGAGAGATCCAGCTCTACAGCAGAGCAAGGGTGACGTGTGCCAGGTAAGCAGAGCAAAGAGACATTGATGGGCACTCTCAGAGCAAAGCAGAACTCCTTTTTCCCTGGGAGGTCATGCTTTTTTAGTCAGCATTTCTGATTTTATTTCTTCAGTTGTTGAGGTACTGTCACTTTTTCCTAATGGCAATATTCGATAATCTGTCTTCTGTCCTTGCTGTGCCTATTGCCTACTGATCCTGATGTGCCACAACTTGTATGGTTACTGAGCTCTTTATTTCTGAGTGTTCACAGTACCTAAAGCCCTACTGGTGGCCATCAGCTTGGGGTTCTTTTGCTTGATCCAGATGGAAATCTGAATCGGCATAGTGCAGTTCTGCTAGTGGTCCTGATGTTATCAGATGACACCAGATAATACTGAATGCCCTCAGTCAACACAGCCCGCTGCTGGTCACTGCTGCTGATCTTCGTGGAGCTCTGCGGTGCTAACAGTCCTAGTGTTTATTGCTTTTCCTTTGCACCAATGACTGTCCACACTACTCAGGGTTAGAATTCTGAGTAGATTTGTTGATTTTTGGGACTTTTGGAACCAGCTCTCTCTTAGAAATAGTTCACAGTAGAACCACCAAAGTGAGTCAACCCAGGAAGTGTGTGGGGAGTGCTGCTTATACAGCAGCTGCAAGTCTGTGATTGATCCGAGTACAGTCCTGTGATTAGTGCAGGGCTCCAGGAGAGTCTCAGCTGTCAGATCCACTGAGGGAATGAGACTGAAACCAGAGAATCTTCTAAAAGGCCAGCAATGGGCCCAGGTCTCTTCTCCTTTGGTTTTAGCTAAGCCAGGGTGCCCCTCTCTTTTTGCAAGAGGCAACAGGAGTATCTGAAGTGTCAGGAGCAGGGAAAGGGCACCGCCCTACAGTGGAGCCGCACTCATGTCGGAGTAGAGGGGACTGTGCACTAGATGGCCAGGGAGGACAGGGAAGCAAGTTACCCCGGTCCACCGAGGGGCACAAGGGGGAGTAAGGGGAAGGCCAGGGGCACAACAGCCACCGGCCCAGGCAGGCCGCACTCTAGCCAGTTCTAGAAAAGGAGGGGTCAGTTGCTTCTCCTGCCTCAGTGTGCCGGAGACAGCCAGTGTGTCTGCAAATCCCAGCACACTTCTGTGTCAGGGTCAGATAAGTGTCACAAGGCTGAAGAGAAGAGATGACTCCAACCTCCTTCTATAAGACATGAGTAACACCAGATGTGGATGTCACATGGTCCAACAGAATCTCACAGTTGATAGACAATAGGTCCCTGAGAATTAAACAGCCTTTGGTTAAGTGGAAGAAGCCAGGCACAGACACAAAAATGCCATCTCCTTGCACTGATGGGACACGTCCACAGCAGGAAAATCCACAGATAGAGTGCAGATTCATGCTCACAACAGTGAGGTACTAGAAGCTATTGCATCCTGGGTATAGTTTCCTTTGGGGGATGAGGGAGTTCAGGAAGTAGGTAGTGATGATGGTTGAATAACACGTGAGTATCCTGAATACCACCTAAGATAACCTACTTTCAAATGGCTATAATTGTAAATTTTGTTATGTGAATTTTACCATAACTTTCAAAATTAAAAATAATTTTAAAAGAATAGAATTCAAACAAACAAATTGTATTGAATCTTCGTTGTAAATTACTGAAAACCTCTTTCTCCACCTGAGAACAGAGTGAGAAACCCTGCTCAGTGAATAAAACTGCAGCTTTTGGCAAAAGCCAGAGGTAGCAAGAGGCGAAATAGGGGCCGTGGGCCAATCTCATTGATTTAGGTCAAAACACTCACTTTGGGGGTTGAATTATTCCCAGTGCTATCTGCTCACATTTCCTGGCAATTGCTCACTTTCAATTATACTGGATATGCAGACACTCTCTTCAATGCTCCTAACAGAAGGTCTTTGGGTAAATAAAATACTCATAGTACAAGATGTTGTAACATTGGTTGGATGGAAATATAAATTTTAAGTTCTTTACTATTATTATTTAGCCTAGTTCAAAAGATTCTTACAAAATAAATTCTGTTTGAAGTCATCTCCTGCCAACTTTATTTTCTAGAATATCCCTTCCACCTTCATCTACTATGGTTATACATCAGTGTGCTGTCGTCTGGTAAAGCAATTGGAAAGAACCATTTCTCGGATCAACCCTTTTGAAAAATTAATGCACCTCTCAAAGTAAAGTAATACTAATAAAAATAAATCAAAGCTTAGGTTTGTCTACCTTGCCTTTATTCACTTTAGTTTCTAGTTGCATCATTGCAAACTTTCATGTCCAAAGGCCTCAGCCAATATATGAGTGGGCCTTGGAAAAATAAAGTTATATTTTTAATGGCCAAAAGTAAAATTAAAGAAAACAAAACATAAAATGCTGAAATAAAGACTTTAAGGCCAGTGTTAGTAGTTCTACTAAGCTTATTTTGGTTGGAATGAGATTAAAAATGATGAAAATCACATTTGAAAGTCAAGCTTTAAGAGGTCATTAGAGAGCATCTAGTCCAGTATTTCATTAGCAGTTCTTAGCTGTCCTCCTGAACTTTTTGAGGTGATAGTGGAGGCACCAGTGCTCAGGGCTTGGCTGTAGCGTGTGGATTGGTACCTGTGGAAGCCAAGTTCACCACACCTGGAACCCAAAAGCGGCAGCAACGCCTGGTCTCTATTCTTTAACTGTATCCACTGTTTCCGTTTCTCAGTGGGAAGAAACAATTCACTTTTTTTCTACTACTGAAAATATAACATTTTAGGAACGGTAATAAAATACAGAGAAATAGGTATGATTACCAAAAATATGAAGAAATACTTTACTCAGAATTTTAATATGCAAGTATGCATTTATGTTTTTGCTCAGTTCAGTGGCAAAACCGAAGCCCTTCACACTCCCCCTGCCTTAAGAGATTCCTACGTGGAGAGATGTGATGTGCAGCCCCCAGACATGAAGCAGAGGAGGTGTCTCATTCTCTGTAGCTTGCGAAGTGTAGGGAAGAAAAATATTTTCCACTTTGTACAGTCTTTAAAGCCTCCAGGGGAGACGGGCTGGCCACTCTGCGCTGGGCCAGAGAGGCTTCAGCTAACCACATGGAAAACACAGACGGAGACCAGGTTTTCTAGGCCTGCCTCCAGCACCAGCAGCGTGCAGAGCAGCCGGTGGCCCCGAACGCTGCCACGTGTCTCAGCTGAGGAAGTGCGAGGGTGAAGCGGGGAGTCTCGCGTGCAAAACGCGCTTACGTGGTGGTTACGCTTTTTCCATTTTAGCCTCTTAAAATGGCACTAACGTGATTTTATGTCGACTAAGAAAAATGGCGTACGGCAGACTCGGAGGAAACCTTCCAAAGGAAAGGTCCAAATCCCCAACTCAGTTCAGATTTTGTTTTTTAAAAAATCTCCTGGGGTCGTTTATGCAGGCATTCATAAATCTGTTGACGCAGGCAGAAGAGCTCCAGCAGGTGGCCGTCGGCACGCTCCTTAAGCAGGTGGGACTCCTGGGGTCTGGCTAGTGAGGCGCACACACCGGGGATACCGTTGCAGGTTCAGACTGGAGCGCCATCTGGTACCAGCGGGGCATCTGGGGAAGCCTCGGTTTCCCCAGCACCGGTCCTCCACTTGCAGGTAAGAGCATCCGTTGGGACCACGCCACGCGGCTCTTCCTGCCCTTCTGGGAGAGTGTGACGGAACAAGCATTTTCCCATCCACAGCTGCACCCCTGAAGTTCGTGGCCTGATCACAAGCACTAAATGTCTGCTCACTGGGAGTCGCTACCACTTCAAACAAACCTTTCTTTCCTGGTCCATGCATTACTGTAATTTTATTATATTCATATCAATCATAGTACTTATTCTGGCTAAATAAATCTTTCATGTGCCGTGTATTTTTACTTTGCCAAAATGTTGAGGGCACTTATGTTGCTGTATAAAAAGGAAACTCACCTGCGAAATGATGTGGACGTACACGGAATTGTCTCAGGACCTTCCGAGAATAAACACGCCCAGTCCACACACACTCAGTCCCAGCTCTGGGTATTTCTGAGAAAGCAGAGTTAGTTCAAGAGTGCATGAAAGAGAAAGTGAAAATGCAAGACCCTGCAAGTCCTGTCTGGCCAGGGCACCCAAAGAACACTACACCCAATGTCATAACAAGAACAAGTGAGAGCGAGGCGCTCCCGCATTAAAAGTTTAGACCGGCGACTGGTCACATGCAAGCCTTTCAGCTAACGCATGAGCAGAGGAAGCCAGGTGTCAGGCTTCCTCATGGAGGTCTCAGGGTTATTTCTTGGCTGTCACATCTGAAAACAGTAGGAGGAAGGAGGCAGCTTCAGCCGCCTTCCCCACTCATGTTCACCAGCCAAAACTGAAGCCACCAGGAGGATGGCCCAGTGTGGGATAATGTCGCCTCCTGGAACTTAAACCAGCACTTGATAGCCTCAGTAACCCACTTCTGCTGAGGAGAATGTGGCCAAGGTGAAGAAATCCACTTCTTTCTTCACCCATTTTTAATGCTAGGTTTAAAAAGCTTCCACTGTCACGCTGGGAATTCCCTGTGTCACAGACACAGACGTCCCTGTCTGGTAGCAGTGGAGACATGCAGCAAGAGGGGCGGAACCCCTGCCCACTGCCCATGAGTGCCGGGCGGAAGCAGCAGCCCACAGCTGTAGCGGCAGACCTTCCGACTCCCTGTTAGAGCACTGGAAAACAGGTCCTATTTGACATCTTTCCCCCGTGGGACAGTTAGCTGAACTAAGTGTGTATGATCTTGGCCTTGAGATCCAGCAGACGAGATCACCTGGCTTCCCAACCACGGACCCTGTGAGATAATAGATGTGCAGTTTTAAATCCCTAGTGTCAAGCTGATTCCCAACAGCTGTGGTCCCAACACCTGCTCTTCACTGCTTTGAACCTGCAGGTGGCCGTAACGCCTGTCTTCTGTCCGTTTCTCAGACTAACTCTATCAGGAGCTGATGTAAGTTACGGGAAAGCCACGGTGAGCCCTGTGCTCCTGGAAGTGAGGTTCAGTGAGCTGCTGGAGGCAGGTGAGCCTGGTGCTGTCCCCAGCGTGCCAGGTCCTGTGAGGGTGGAAGATACCAGCACGGAGCACGCGCTTCTCCGTCTCCTGCTTCGTGACAGTCTCACTGCTACCAGAGCAGGCAGACGGTGACATCTAGAGAAACTCAGTTATCCTTGTTGTGGCACCATGAGTCTTACCCCAAAGTGTCCTGTTTATGCATGAATAAAGAGGAAAAATAGTATTATTTGGAAACTCTTATAAGATGTCTAGATAAAAATGCAAAAATTTAAGATATTTTTACAGCTCAAATATTTAAGGTGCAGAGGGAGAGTGCTGGGGCCGGGAGGTCCCCTGTGAGAAGATGACCACGACGGCAGAAGGCCCCCTGAGCCGATGGAGCAGGGAAACCCAGCCGCTCTGGCTGTGCTGAGCCTCGGCAGCTCACCCCATGCACGGGAAGGGTGCTCTTTCTGCCACCGTGTCACCAACCAGCCAAGGGTTCCTCAGGTCCTCTCAGAAGGAAATCACGAATCGGTGAGGTTCTGACGGCTCTGCCGGAAGTCTTGACGTCACCGGAAGACACCAGATGATGCTGGATGCTAACAGCTGACACAGCCCCGGGCTGGCCTCTCCCAGATGGCCACTGCTGTCTGGGGCCAGCTCATGGTGGACACTCTGAGTTCACTCTGCCAGGTAGTATTTATTGCTCTTTTTTAGATGAGACCGCTCTGTTCTGAGTAGATTTACAGGACCTTGAGAGCCCATCCTACCTGAGATACGCATCACAAGCAGGTTTACAGGACCAGAAAAACAAGTTTTTACGAAGCAGGGACTGCTACAGAGAGCCTCATTCTACTAGAGGGGACTGCTGTTTACATGGCAGCTTCCGGTCTGTGATTGGTCCAAGCTCAGGCCTGTGATTGGCTCAAGTAGACTAGCGCTGCAGGACGGCCACAGCTGTCATGGTGGGAATCCAGTCAAGGGGCCAGGTGACATTCACTGATTGGTAGCTGTAGCATCTCTAGAAAAAGTGGCCAGGCTGAAATCAGGGAATCTTTGAGAGGTCTAGCTGTGTTTATTACAGCTAACTGGAGGTTGGGAAGGCCAGGGATGTTAATAATGGCCCCAGATCCATCCTTGATCTTCAGCCCCTTCTTTAAAGAGGCAGCAGGGTCTGAAGTGACAGGAGAGGGGGAGGGGCACTGGAGCTGAGAGCCAAGTTGCCCTCTTTCCGGAGCTGCCTGGAAGACAGTGGTTGCTAAGTAACCCACGAGGACAGGAAGGCAGGTTGTCCCCCAGCCCATTGTGGGGAGCGAGGGGGAATGTGGAGAAGGGGTGCAACAGCCCCAGCCAAGCCACGCCCCCTGCAGCCAGCGCAGGAAAAGCAGGAGGTCACGTGCTTCTCATCTGTCTCAGTTAGGCAAACACCTCACAGCAATCATCACTCCTCCCTCTGGCATCTCTGGCCCTGGGACAGAGTCCATCCGGTTCCCACCGTGGCCCAATTGACTGCAGACTTCCTGTCCATGCCAGCGGGTCTCTGAAGTGAATCTTGCAGTCCAGTGCTCTGGGGAGGAGACAAGCCACCAGCTAAGCCCTCTGAGTTTCCCACCCCAGCCTGAGTTATTTGCTTGTTTTCAGCAACTGAGTTCCCGCGTGGCGTGTTGTGTGGCATAGACAAGCAGCCTGGAGCTGTCTTGTCCTTGGAGAGAGCAGGAGCTAAGGATGCAGTCAGGCCATCGTCACTGTTGGGAGGACAAAAAGGTCCAGAGTCACGAACAACAGGTGACCATGGTGACAGCTGTATATGGTGCATGTCAAAATGCTAGAAGACAGCGTTCCGTGAAGAAGCAATGAATGCTAGTGGAAATAGATGTGACTAAGCTGATATAAGTGTTACACAATATGCACATGTATTGAGACATCGTATTGTGTCCCATAAATATATATAACTTTCATGTTAAAAGTAGGTTTAATTTAAATTAGAAATAAAATTAAATTTTTTGTTAAGAAGTCAAATGCCCTACCCTAATTCAGTGGTTAAAAGTCCCGTTTCCTTCTTGTTTTGAAAAACCAGATGATTTGGTGGGTTTGGTTCTGACTCGGTCATGTTTACTCCCTGTGCACCTATTTGTAAGACCTGCCCATTTCCCCCAGGCACATGTGCTGCTTCCTCGTAAGCTCCCTGTTGGCCTGCAGCCTGCCCTTGCTGGATGGCACGAATCTGCTGACCCGCGGTGAGCTCTGGACATCTGGTCTGGACACATCCGGCCAGTGCTGACTTCTCATCTGTGCTGCATCTCTGGCTGAGCCCAAAGGTCGCGGTGTGGTGGGCGTGCCAGTTAAACCGAGCTTCTTGTCCTCCCAACGCCGGCAACAACCTGACTGCACCTTTAAACCAGGATGTGCCCATTACAGGCCAGTAGATCTGACTTCTGGACGTTTTTGACCAAATAAAGCAGAAAAGTTGGGAAAAATGAATTATGTTGTCATTTTTTCTTCACATTAAGACTGATAGAAACAAACATTGAAAAAAACTTTAAAATTCAACCACGTGCTATTCATAATATATCATGTAATAATAGCATGCACTTTAATACTAAAATTCCAGAACATTGGAAGCTGGTGCTAAAGGAAACCTTCTGCGTGGAGGGTTTTTGACCTATAGAGTTCCATTCTGTGAGGGCAGGCTGGGCAGTGTCCAGGGAACTCTTGAAGTAGTTGAGACCAGAGGGAAGCTGCTGAGAGAGAGCAGAAGTGAACAACACCTTGGAGACAGAGTGCAAGAAAGAATGGGTGGCTGGGGTGCAGCAAGATTCTGGGAGACTAAACGGTCCAGGTGAGGGGGAAGCCCAAAGTCCTGGTGTGGCACGTGGAAGATGAGATGGAGGAGAAAGGTCTGAGTTCTGCAGCCATCAGTGATCTTACCCCAAAAACTCTTCATGCAAGTCACAACCTCTTGCAGGCTGGGCTTCACAGAGTTTCTATGAAGTCAAGGGTTAATTGAAGACTTTGGAGGTAGGAGTGGCAAGAAAAATGGTGCCGGTCAAGAATGATGGTCCATACAAAATCTACGGAAAATTACAGGCGCCAAAGTCCAGGAAGCATTTTCTCGTTCTTCCTGAGTGGATTAAGTCCGCCCATTACAAGACATGGTGGATTGCACTATGGAGATCGGTATCAGACACAACCACATCCGATTGCTGTCAGGTGTGCATGGTATTTGTGCATTGTGTCTGTACCGTGGTCATCCGGCAATGTCTGTAATCCATCTATTTACATAGGTGTTTATCTCTTGTCCAAAGGCATCTGCTTAGGTATTTACAAATACTTCACTATAATTTAAATTATCATTTTAAAAGTATTAACTTCAATGATATTTATATTTAATTATATATTAATATTATTATTTTATAATTCACTACATCCATCATGTGTTGCAATTGACATATGTGTGTCTATCTGGCTAGTCACCTTCACTGAGGCTTATTTTCAGGATAGGGCTTATATTACAGGAAGAATCAAGCTAGGGCTTATTTTCTGGTTAGGTCTTAGTTTTGGGGAAATATGATAACACACTCCACAAACTGCAATATGAATAATATTATCCAGAGGCTAAGATGAAAAATATATGCTTTTTAAAAATTTTATTCTCTTTAAAATAAAAAAATGGGAAAAAAAAGAAAAAATACACAGATAAAAAGTGATAAATTGGCAAATGAACAAACACAGAATGAGACTTGTAGCTACTGCTTTGTTTTGTCTGTTTGCTTAGCTCAGTTGTAACAATTGTGGTGGCAGACAGGCTCTGAGAAGCAATGGAGTGGGCATCTGATTGTGGGCTGTCAGAAACACTGTGTTGGGAAGAAGTTAGGATATACTTTTGGAACGGGACTGCATTAGTCACTGTAACAAATACCTGGGATAAGTCAACTTAAAAAACAAAAGGATAAGCCAGGTGCAGTGGTGCACTTCTGTAATCCCAGAACTCTGGGAAGTTAACGCAGGAGAATCACAAGTTTGAACCCAGCCTGCTCAGTGACTTAGTGAGATCCTGCCTAAAAATAAAAACTAGAAAAGGGACATAGCTCAGTGCCCTGTACCAATAAATAAATGAGAAAGGGAGGGAGGGATCACGAGTTTCACAGTGTCAGAGGCTTCAGTCCGTGGTTCCTGTTGCTTTGGGCCTGTAGCAGGCAACACTGTGGCGGGAACACATGGTGGAGGAGGCCACTTACTTCATGGCTTTAGGAATAGAGTGAGAGGCAGGAGGGGGTGGGTTCTGACAGCCCCTTCCAGGGCATGCCCCGGTGACCTCCCTCCTCCTCTACCCCTGTCTCTTAGAGGCTTTACCATCTCCCCATAGTGCTATCCTGGGGTCCACGCTTTTGACATGTGGGCCTTGGGGACATTTCAGGTCCAAGCTACAGCAGGTTGCATCTCGATTAGAGGTGCTGCCCAAGGAGAGATGGCAGAATGACAGGTGCAGAGAGGGCTGAAGCTCCAGTGGGTTTTCTGCAAGTAGCAGTGCTTGCTCACTAGATGAAAGTGGGCCAGGTACTCAACCTTTTGGAACTCCAGCTTCCTTCTGTGAACATCAATTCAGTGCTTCTGATCTAGTGTGATTGCTGGCTTAGGAACTCCAGAGGTGCAGTATTATCTGGAGTCAGCAACTCCAGGGTGCCGGTGACAGCACAGAGGGAGTGGGTTCTCCCGGGTATCCAGTGCCATCCACGGTACAATGATGCCCCACTCCTCGGACCTGCAAGGACAAAGGGCCTGAACCTGGTATGGGCAGCTGCCTTGGATACAGCCTGGAGGGGACTTTGAGCCTGGCACGGGGAAAGAAAGCCCAGAGATGAGCCAGCTGGTAGGCCAAGGACACTCTGGAGAAAGGTTAGGCTTCCAGGAATGTGTTCCATTAGAATTGCTGGGTGGGGTGCAGTGTACACCCATTCCACACCCATTCCTCCGACTTCCCTGTGAAGTCATCAGTCACTTTGTCCACATGGCCCAATGTCTTGTGAGATTGGATCTTTCAGTGCGGAAAATCTGACGTGCTAAACGCTGCCGGACAGAGACGCTAGCTGTGAACATGCGCAGAGGACCCAGCTGCCGTAGAGGGCTGGCCGCGTAAATTTTCCTTTCGTTGGGTGAGCTGACTCAAATGGGCCCTCTCGGCAACAGTAAGCAGGTGAAATCAGTCCAGATGATAAGGGGGCATTGCCTATCCAAGCCAGACTGGTTGCCCCTTGAGAGAAAGGGCGATGTGTAATGAGTTCTGCTGGTTCGTTTAGAATTTCAGCTGGCCGCTCGTTACACTCACACTGCAGGTTAGGAAACGCATGGACCAGTAACAGAGACATCCAGGTCCTGCCTCCACAGTGTTCTACCGCAGCAAGGAACCGGAGCAGGGCTGCTGACAGTAGTGATATGGCAGCCTCTTCGTCTGGCTGGGGCAGCTCTGTGCCCAGTCTTAAGGGCAAGGGTGGAAAAGCCTGTCCTGGCAGAACAAGGTAGGAAGCCACAGGTGTATTCTAAAACACGCCAAGGCCTGAGGTTCATCCTCAAAGCCAGTTACAGTGGCGAGGGAGAGAAATTTGCTCCCAAATGCTGCACTCTGCTGCTTCTGAGGAGCAGACTCTTGTTTGGACTTGTCAAGTGCTTCTCTCAGGCAGCTCTCCCAGGGACCCGGGTCCTTCTCCCTGCGTGGCCCGGGCTGTCCTGGCCAGCCCTCCTGTCTGCGTCAGCGAGGGCCGTGCTCTGCTGGTGGACTTCAGGTCTCCCGCTGTGGCCTGGCAGCTGCTGGCGAACACCACAGCCTGTTTCTGAAGGCTAAATTAGGGCCCCTGTGCTGCCCTGTGACCAGAGATTCCTGTCTGTCCTTCCATTCCTCTTCATTTTCAGATCACTGGCCCCAGGGAAACCCGAACTTTGTGTTCTAGCGCCCACATGCAGCTGTGAGTGCCGGGCTGCAGGGCGGCTGGGCCACTGGAAACGGCTTGATGCGCACGACGTCACTCCTGCCCCTCACAGCACCCTCTGAACTCTGACAAGGAGCACGCAGTGAGGCTGCTCCGAGAGCAAGAACGGAAAACGGATTTTACGAACAGATAACAAAGTTTTGGAATGGCTATTTTGAATATCTTGGAGAAAGATTCACACAAAGGACTATTTTTGGATGAATAACTTCTCCTATCTATCATACTTCCTCCCTGGAAGAATGAAAAAAATATTTTTCAAGCAGTGTAAGACTGAGAAGAGTCAGTCTAAAATCCCTCCTCGAGAGGAAACAGCCTCTGTTGTCCTCAGTGCGGCCCGCTTGTCCACACCGGGCGGCCGAAAGATGCGGCATGGACACGTATCCTCCGCGAGCTTCCTGAGCGCGGGGCTGAAGGGTGTGGTGCAGGCGGGCTGTGGGCACGGTGTACACCCCGGCAGGCACATAGACACAGGTGGCCTCAGGGGTAAAGTGTGCTTGGGCCGCGAGTGGCCTTATCTGCACAAAGTGCCCAATTCTCTATACCTGGATGCGTGAAGTACTATCCTTTAAAAGTTGCGAGTGTTTGACATTTTCTCCCAGGGACCAACGCACCCATCTAGCTCTGACCAAGGCTCCCTTTCAGCTCTGACAAACACACTCTTCCACCTCCAACCAGCTCACCCTTCCAGCTCTGACCAACGCACTCTTTTACCTCTGATCACCTCACCTTTACCCTTTGACCAACACACCCTTCTGACCTTGGCTTTCTCACCCTACCAAATCTGACCAACACAACCTTCTGGCCTCCATCACGACCCACTTCCAGTGCTGACCAGCACCCTGCTAGCTCTTACCGATACACCTTTTGGGCTGTGGTCAATATACCATTCCAGTTTTGACCATTACACCCTGCTAGCTCTAACTGATTTCCACTTAACTAAGTCACCTTTACAACTCTATCCAACAAACCATTTCAGCTCCGAATAATGCACTTATTCAGCTCTGCCCATTACACCCTTCCTACTCCAACAAACAGGTCCTTCCTGCTCTGACCATTTCACCTTCCCAGCTCTTACCCACACAACTCCTGGGCTCTGGCCACTCGTCCTTCCAACTCTGACCTGCAAACCATCTCAGCTTTGTTACACACTTCCAGCTCTGACCAACTCATCTCCCAACTGTGATCATTACTCCCTTTCAGCTCTGACCAATGCACACCTTTGGGTCTCAGCAAACTCACCCTTCCAATCTGACTGACCACCCATTTTAGTTCTGACTGACGCACCCTTCAAGTCTGTCATTACACTCTTCCAGCTTTGACCAACTCACCCTTCCAGTCTGATCTACATACCTTTTTGGCTCTGACCAACACAACTTTCTGGCTCTGGCCATGAGCCACTTCTGGCTTTGACCAACACACCCTTCCTGCTCCGATCAACTCACCTTCCCGGGTGTGACCATCTCACCTTTAGAGCTTTTACCAGCACACCTTTTCAGCTCTTCCAACACTGACCAACACATCAAGGTAGCTCTTATTCGCACACCTTTCCATCTCTGACCATTACACTTCCATCTCTGATCAGTACATCCTTCCAGCTCTAGCAAACATACCCTTTCAGCTCTGTTCAGCACACCCAGTTATGCCTAACACACCTCTCAGCTCTAACCAACACACCATTCCAGTTCTGATCATGACCCTCTTCCACCTCTAGCCAACACACTCATCCAACACTGACTAACACACTCTTTCAGCTCTGACCATCTCATCATTCTCCTTCTTACCAACATAACACTCTGGCTCTGACCAACTAACCTTTCCAGCTCTGACCATCAAACTCCTCCTGCTCAGACCATCTCACTTTTCCAGTAATTACCAGTATACCCTTCCAGCTCTGATCAGCTTATCTTTCTACTTTGACCAGCACACCTTTCCAGTTCTGATCATCATTTCCATCTTTGACTAACTCACCCTTCTAGGTCTGACCTTACACCCTTCCAATGATTGAATTCCCTTTACCTGATTCTTGTCTGGGAGCAGGTTGTGCACAAGAATGGGTTTGCCTTCAGGCTTACTAGCCTAGTATATTGACAACTTGGGCCCAAACTTTTCACATCCTATGATTCTGAGTGCAGTAGAAGTGGTTATCTTGGCTGTTCTTGTCTAACTTTCTTTCTCCCCCAAATTGAAACTATACAAAGGAAGCCAGAGCATGTCTTTTTGCATTTCAAACCACCTTGGGCTTTGAAAAAGATGGAGCTCAGAGGTTTTGGAAATGAGGAGACCAGCTCACGTCCATCTCTTCTCCCACCCGCTGTGGCTTTCAGACCCTGGGCTCTTTCCTTGTCAACAATGGAAAGTAGTCTCTGCAACGTGGAGATTCCGGAGACGTCAGGATTATATGCATTGGCTTCTGCATTTTCCACCAGGAAACCAAAGCTCTGAGAGTATAAGTGATTGCCAAGTTACAAAGCTAATTAGGAGCAGATTCTGGGACTGAGACTCACTTGCCTGGTGTCCAGTCCAAACATTCTTCATGGCTGTAGCTTCATGCTGTGGGATTGGAAAGGGTGAATGATTTAAAAAATGTTACTTGGGAAAGTTTAATTTGAGTAAAGCTAGAATATTATCTCTACCATACAGCAAAGTAATCTCTGGAAATTGTACGTAAAGCTGAATTGAGAAGAAAATAAAAATGTATGCAAGGAAGATAATACGTTTAAAGATATCTCACACCTCCTAGGTGTATGAAAATGAGCTGATGCTAGCAAATGGGAAGTTGGTTTTTTAAAAAATGCCCCAGGATGAGAAACAGTTAGAAAGGGAACAAGGCAGCAGTGAGACTCTGGAAGACGGAGGCAGTGGGGCTGAGGGTGACCAGAAGACCCTGTGCCGCCATTTGGAAGCTGAGAGTAGTCTGAATAGGAGATGGGCTGCTCAGGCTCTGGGGACATCAGCTGCCTCTGGAACAGGGCCCTAGGTATAGGGCTGAGAAAAAAGGAGGGTGAGGATATGACTGTTTTCTGTTAACGAGGTGTCCATTTGCATATGGAGTATGCAGGCTCAGAGCCCCCCTTCCCCAGTCCTAGACAGGTTCCCTGAGTGTGGCGGCTGGCATGTTGAGTGCTCACCTGCCTCCATGGGCAGGTGCTCCCCGCAGACAGCCCAGCACCCACCAGCCTGGTTCAGACATTACAGGTCTCTCTCCTGGCCTCCAGGTGGTCAGCACTTGGCCCTGTGTTGCTCATTGTGACCTGTCAGCCAGGAATCTTCAGCCATGAGACAAGACCCAAAGCACAGCAGAGAAAAATGCCTTAGAGGACCAGACAGCATGCTGGCAAGAGGAAAATAGCTGTCACCAGCATCCTTAGAGAAGGGAGGAGATAGCACATCTATGACCTAACCAGTCACATCCACGTTCAACCCTCCGACTTATACTATCCATGACCCCACCTTTCACATCCATGACCCACCTATCATATCCACCATCAACCTTTCACAGTCATGACCCAACTTGTCACAGCTATGACCAGCCTGTCACATTTATGCCCATCCTGCCACATCCATTATTAACTTTTCACATCCGTGATGCAGCCTGTCATGTCCATCACTCAGCTTATTACTAGCATCCTTAGAAAGGACAGAAGACAATGTATCCGGACCCAACCAAGAACAGGGCACCAAAGAGAGGAATAAGCAGGGACAAAGCACTCAGAAAATGTTCCACAGCCTTTGAGGGCGGGCCTGTGACACAGGTGTGCACAGCCACTGTGTTCTAAGCATGCTGACACACGTGCACTGGAGGCTCGGCACGCACACTTCAGGATGTGAAGTGCAACTCAGGATGTGCACACACACGTGCCCACACATCACATACTTCTGAGTTTATCAAAGACATCATTCTTGTTTCCAATGAAAAATAAAATATGACTGTGGAATAAGAGTCTGATTCATTTTAAGTTGATTGTCCTCAAATTCAAAGTGTAGATGTGTTTTCCAGAAGGAAATAGCCTCCTGAAATGAGTGCATTGGCCACTGATGTTCTCTGGAATCATTTATGTTGAAAACAAAATTCTGTAATATGTTTAAAAATTAAAATAGTGTTATTACTCTGGTAGGTGTACCTAGGCTGTTGCCTTAATTCTCTTTTTGATCACAAGTATATAATAAACTAGGCAGGAAAAATTAGAAGACCAACTTTGATTATTAAATGCATTATTTCTACAATTAATTACAAAAGAAAATTTGAACAAGAAGGGAAATGTCTGGCAAAGTTTAATTTGAAATTCTTAAAAATTCATGGAATTTTGCTAATGGGTATTACAGTGTACTTGCTGCTCAGATTTGTAGGTGAGTAACTTCCATCACTCTTCAGGTGAGATGGGTGGGTCTGGGGAGATTTTGGGTTCTGCCAACATTTATAATTAGATAAAACCATTTGGGAAAAGACCGTTTTAGTAATACCGCCAGGCATTTTTTTGCTTGGTTTTTCAAAGCATAAAAATTTTAAGAAAAATTTGACCCTTATGTTTGATTAACCTAAATTTGAAGCATGGGATGATTACTTTAGAAAACCTTGTTCCCTAAGTCACACAGAGGCTGTGCACGCGCCCCGTGGTTCTGAATATCTGCCATTCCTGCTTCCCCAGGTGATGAGGCTCAAGACTGCAACATCGACTCTTTCCTGGTCTCTAGCTGCCCTGCAGATTTCATCCCCACAATTGCATGGGCCAGCTCCCTAAAATAAATCTCTTCCTCCCTCCCTCTCCCTCCCTACCCACTTCCATCCCCAGGCAGCTGGCTGATAGTGAGAATACTGGGAGCAATGGCAGCAGAGTCGTCAGACAGGAGGCGAGAGCCGGAGCTGTGACTACTTCATGGACTCCTTGGCCTATGGTCAAGTCACTCAAAGGGTTAGGAGGCTGCTGTGAATCTGCAGAGCCCTGTGAGCCAGAGGATAGACTTGGGATGTGTAGCTTGCGGATAGCACTTGTATTGGTTAGGGTTCTCCAGAGAAATAGAATCAATCAGAAACATGTGTGTAGTTATGCATCGGGATTTATTAGGTAGGCTTACAGGATCAGGGGCTGGAGACTCCCACAGTTGCTGTCTGAGCTAGAAACTCAGACGATCCAGAAGCCACTCAGCCCAAGAAGATGGAAGCTGCAGAACATGGTGTCAAGGATGCAGCATCAGTCCAAGCCTGCAGGTTGGAAGCTCTCCGGGTCCTGGAAAGCTGAATAAACCAGAGACCTGGAGACCAGTGTCCAAACGTGACAGCAGCAAAGGACACACACACTGAGACTAAAGATCTTCAAAACGCACACACTCCTTCGTCCTTCCCGTTCTATTCCATCCATTTCCCTTTTTAGTCCATCCAGGCTACAAGCATATTGGCTGCGCCTTCCTAGCCCAGGGGGATCTTCTGCCCTCAGTTTGTTCCCCGCCATGTCAGTCATCCACAGACACACGCAGAACGGTGCTTTATTCATCTGTTACGCAGTCCTGAGCCACTGAAGTTGACATAGCGTGCCTCGTGGTCACACTGCAGTTAACAGGGAGCCGTGGAAGTGGAGGTGGAAAGGAAGACAGTGGCGACGTGCTGTGTGTCGTTTGAGGGTGTAAAACAGCAGGTGGACGGAGGTGGCAGGGAGGGAGAACTGCCAAGGCTCCGGGTGAGCTAGGTCTTACTACTACAGAGGGGAAGCCACAGTGGGAAAGGGAGGAAAAGAGACTTTCAATACAGAGGGAGACATTTGGGATTGAGAGTAACAGAAAGGCTTGTTTAGGCAAGTGACATGGTGAAGAGATGTCAGAGGACACCCGAATGGTGTAGAGCAACATAGGCTTGAGAAGAAAGCCTCTGGAATGTGCGACATCACCGGTCTCCAACCAGTGCCGCATGGACGAGGCTTTGGAAACGAGCAGGAAATATTGACAGATGTCAGAATTAAAACCAGGTTCATTCAGTGGAACAAAGGCTGAGGAGAAAGCTAATACTAGGAAGTGATGACATCATTAAGAAGCGATGGTAGGGAAGAGACAGATTAAAAACAGCTTTCATTTCTGTTGTAATGTTAACACGCTATGAAAAAATAATCTACATGGAATTGGAAAAGTAGGGATGAGTTGATAGTGCATGTTTTTAATATTTAATAAGATGTTTTAAGGTCAGTTTGAGAATTCCCATTTCAGAGTGTTTTCATAAGAAAAGCTATTAGCGAAAAATAAGAAAAATGACAAGAAAGTAATTTAGGTTTAAAGTGCCTTCATAGTTCCCAAAAGTTGATCTGGAAATGCCAGAAGGTCTACTCGTGGGTTTGTCTCTAGTTTTTGTGTGTAGAAGGATCTGACAGTTGGGACAAATTTGACTTTTGATTTTTTAAAAAGAGCAATCCCTTGCTCTACTTGCGCAGGAATGTGGACTGTGATTAGAAGAAAAACTTTTTAGCGAAATTAACTGTCTGTTTAAATTTTCATCACCAGAAATCCAAATCATTCTTTTCGCAAGAAAATAATGACAGTATAGTGCATTCCCTAAGATTTGGAGAGAAAAGAAACAGCTCCGAGGCAGAGCTTGGTATAAGTTCTGAGGCACAGAGGATAACAATGACCCCTCACAGCAGGAATGTCACAGGCCTGGCTCGGTCATGCTTGCTTGGCGCGAGGCACGATTGTTTATGCCAGGCTGAAGAAGTCACTTGAACTCATGTCCTTTGACTGAACATTTTGTATGAGACTTGCATAAATCATTTCCCTGAAAAATGGCATTCTAGACATGGAGAACGTCCTATTTTTACAAGAGTTCTGATGCGCTAGGGCACTTCTCTTTCTGCAGATGGGAGCCACTCTGCATTTAATTTCTTCCTCCTCTACCCTTGGGCCAGCTGTCTTTGACTTCTTAAACACTCTGGGTTTTAACTCAGTTTGTGATTTGCTTTTAGATAAACATTTTTTCTCCGTTATCAATGAGAAGAATAAGAAACTAAATAAATGAAATGAAAAGGATGTAATTTATGCAACATCTTCTACTTCTTCCTCGTATCTTCTCAGGGTGAAATTTGAACACTTCCTTAAAGAAATTTGTCTTATAAATATATTTATACATTCAGGTAGCAGAAATATCTTAGGGTGATATAAAAATCAGTAAAAATGATAATAAAGGGGTAAATTGGAGTTCAGCAAAATTCAGAACTTCTGCACTTCAAGTAACAACCTTAAAAAAGTGAGGAAATAGGATGCCCCGCTGGGGTCCCACAATTCGGCCAGGAGGAGACCCACACTAATCACTCAACCATGGACCACATGGCACTCAGCACTGATATTCCCATGGCCTTTGTACGTGTAGGGACATGACCATGATCATTTGTTATAAAAAAAATGTAAATTAGGTCTAAAATGCACCCTGTCCAGGTTTAAGACTAAAGAGTCTGAAAATAACAGCTGCCGGTAAGGACATGGCAGTGGGGAGCCTCAGCCATTGCTGGGGAATAGGAAGTGATCGAACCATGTGATGAAATTCTCCTTCAATGTTTATTGAATTCACACACTTGGTTACCATCGGGTCAGCAATCCCACTCCTAGGTGAAATCCCACTCCAGCCATGAAACGGAAGTGGAAGGGCCGCAAAGAGTTACAGACACCACTCTCCAAAATGGCTTTGTCATCATGGACCCAAATTAGTCAGAGTGCAGGGAACCATAACAAAGGGAACAGTCACAGACTTACACGGGGATTAATAGCATGATGAAACATCACAGATGACAAGCACAGATGCGAGCTGCGTATGCTCTGGACACCAAGTGCCTAACCAGCCAGGCACAAGGCTGCCCCCTGCTGGCCCCGTGTCTGTGAAGTTCCATAGACAGCACTAATTGGGGAAGAGAAAACCTAGCCTCATGCTCATGCCCAGAAGTTGGTGGACCAGAAAGATGAAAGGGAAAAACGTGCATAGTGTCATGACACTGAGGGCCAGGGCAGGTAGCAGATACAGCAGTGGAGGGAGTTACGAACTCCGTGAACCCTCCACGCCTGTCTCGTGATTAGATCTAGGAGTGGAATTGCTGGTCAGAGGGTAGGCATGCATTTGAATTTAGAACTTTAGCAATGATCAATAAACATCTGTTCTGTGGACACATCTTTTGCATGTGCACACAGTATGTTAGATAATGAAATTCGAAGAGATTTACATGTGTTTCTCATTTAATCCACGTAAAAACTTTGGGCTTTTTGTTGAACCCCTTGTGCCTCAGGATTCTGATCTGTGGTAGACAGGTAGTAATAACACCTATCCCATGTGCCAGTACTGTGTCCTTCTCCATTTCTTCTTGAAGGCAATTTCCTGTGCACATTTTCTGTTCCTCCTTTTTTCTGCTGGAGCACCATTTGCTGTCATACTTATTTGTAAAAGCTCTTTACATAAGAGAATTAACCCTCTATCCCACAGGTGTTGCAAGTAAATTAGACTCTCTTCTCTTTAACACCTCGTAAATCTGGTATCTGCTTCACTTCCACCTTAAAAATCTCTTGGCAAAGTTCCCTGGAGGCCTCCTAACTGCCAGATCCAAGGATGATTTTCAGACTGTAAGGTACTCCGGGCCACGTTGGCTGCATTTACTGTTCCATTTGTTTTAAAATATTCTCCTGCTTTGAGGCTGGGGATTTAGCTCAGTGATACAGCACCTGCCTGGCAAGCACAATGTCATGAGTTCAATTCCCTGTATCAGAAGAAAAAGAACAACAAAAAATATTCTCCTGCTTTGTCTGATAATGTAATACCCTCCTTCTGGTTTCTTTCTATTGGTCCTAAGTCTCAGGGCTACTGAGTATTTCAGACTGAAATGTTATGGCTTGTGTCTAGCAGTCCCTCTAATGTCTAATGCAGTCATAGGTGGGGCTTTTGCCGAGGTGGTTGAATCTAGAATGTGTAGTGGTGAGCTTACTAAATTAGTGTACTGCTTGGTTTGGCGTAGTTCTGGGTAGGATTCAGAGTGTCCCACCCTGGGTGTGAGTGCTACCTGCCCTGAGGAGGGTACCCTGGATATAAAATCAGGGACAGAAAGAGGGCTGCTGCTTGTCACTTGTTGCTTGCTGAATTCTGCATGCCATGAACTGTTTCTCTTCTGTTTCTTTATCCACCCTGACACCCTGCCTTGGAGCCAGCCAACTATGGACTTAACTCTCTCTAAACTGTGAGCCAAAAAAACGTTTCTTCTTTAACTTTGAGTGTTGGGTATTTTGTCTTAGAAAGAAGAAAGTAACTAAGATAATATCGTTTATAAGGTTATCAAAATCCTAAGAATGACATCTTGTGGTTCAGAGGGCCCTAAGAATGGATATGGTAGATTCCTAGGAGGGCCCTAGCAGCTGGGAGAAATAAGAGGAAAGTCACTGGGAAGGGTCAAAGAGAAGGAGGGAAATAAATGGCCAGCTGATTCAAAACCCCGCTGGCCAGGTAAAGATACCCAGTCCACAGGACAGTGACATTCTGGAGCACGACAAGGCCATTACTTGCTGATCTGGATGGAATGTGGTCCAGGCTCCTGGTGCTAGCTCACTGCACAGGGGTCTTTCAGCCTGCGAAGCGAGGAGCTCCAGAAATGAAACTACCCTTCTCTGATGCCCACAGCTCTGGGAACCTGGCTACGAGAGTCAGGCTCTGATCTCCACCTGTGCTATGCATGCAGGTGCTCAGGGCTCTGATCCAGACAGTCTGATCCTTCTGTGCTCACATCTCACAGAATAGAAAAAGTTTATATGTATTTTATAGGACAGTATGGAAGGAGTATAAAACCACGTTGTCAGATTATAGTTATTTTTATAGTTTATGTACTGTGGTTATAAAATTAAACAAATGAAATAGATTATCGGCAAATTGGTAGTTTATTATCTTTTCCTGGTAAATTTAAAAAAAAAAATTAAAGGAGCTGACATTGAGCCCAGATAAGCCACCGAACTGTACGCTGCCCCCCAGTGTCCTGCTTGGGCGATACTTCCCTGAAGGAAAAGAAACATTTTCCAGCCTGGTGAGGGGCTCGCCACCACCTTCTTCCTCTTGCGCACACCCGAAGTTTCTACTCAGCCTCCTTGACTTTGGTTTGGGACTTAAAGAGAAATGAGAACAATGACATGTGGGTGGAAGCAGTATTTGCCAATTCCTGTCCAGAAGACAAAGTCCCACATGAACTTTCTACCTCTCCTGTACCTATGAACTGCAGAGAGTACAGGACTTAGAAATGATAGAGTCTAGGAAGGGAAGATCAGAGTTCCCTGGACTCCGCTGGAAGCTGGATGGCCCCATCTAGAAGTCAGTACAGTGTGATCCTCAGTAAGTTTGCTAGCTCCTGACCTAATCAATTTTGTGAGATGTAAATAAACCTTTGTCTTACTAAACCAGTAAAATATACAATATAAAACTGGCAGACATAGCTGCTCATTTTACCACCTAGCAACTAATCCTGATACATAGATTCTTCATTACTTTTTAATATGTGCTATGGCTTATATCTAGATGTCCTCTGAAGTCTCATAAGTGATATGTTATAAGTGGGGCTTTTCAGAGGTGGCTGGATCTAGGGTGTGGGACTGGATTAAGGATATGTGAGTATAGATTAAGGGTGTGATAATTTGATTGGTCCATTGATTGTCTTAGTATTGTTCTGGATGTGAGTAAGGGGAAGCTCCACTCTGGGTTGGGTGGCACCAATCAAAAAGCTTGTAACCTGGATGGGATAAAAGGGAAAGGGAGGCTTGCTTCTTGCTTCATTGCTGCTGCTTGTGCTTCTGCTGCTCACTGCCTTCTGCTTGCCACACCATGGACTATTTCCTCTCTGCCATGCACCTATGTGTAACACCCTGTCTTGGACCAAGCTGACTATGGACTGAAACCTCTACAAACTGAGCTGAAATAAATCTTTCTCCTTTTAACTTCTAGGTGTTTGGTATTTTCTCTTAGCAATGAAAAAAATAATTAAGACAGTATAAAATTAATGAAATAATATCAAAGCAACTTAAAATATATTTGATTTAAAAAACTATTTTACTTTTGTACATTTCATCCATTATATTGCATTTATACGTACACATAGAAATAGATACAAGTACACATATGTACAATTGCAATATGAAATATACAAATTTCAGTGCTAACCTTTGCACTTAAAATTATGTTGTTAGCTTTGCCCATAATTAAAGATGCAATAGAATATAATGTTGTACAATACAACTTAATAGAGTCATAATAGTCCTTAGAATTTGAATGTTCTTATAAAAATCTGCAAATTTATGAAGTTGCACAATGAAGCTAGTGAGATAACTCAAAAAACATTTAAGAATACACTCAACTATAAAGCCACCCCCATAATGTTCTTCTCATTTAACTTTACCTTTGTCACATTGACTAATCCCTTCCAAATAAAGTCTGAATGATGAGCAAGTGGAATCACAAATCTTAAACTGCAGAAATCCAGGATGTTGTGAAAGCAACGTTGAGGAACTATTGTAACCAAAGACAAAGGCCAGCAAGTAAGAATGGGTTTCATTGTTATGTTTATTATTTTCTTTCTTTCTAAAAAAAAAGAATGAGTGAGCTTGGTGATTAATAACTAAAAAAGATACAAAATAAGAGCAAAACCACCAAGGATGAAAACACACTAAGGCATTCAAAAAGCACTTGATCCAGCAATTATTGAGAAATGCTATGAACCATACAAAGATGTGTTTCAGATTGCTCACTGCTCCTGATTATTAGTTAAATTCTATCATGGTCAGAAGTTATTCTATGTAGTACAAGTTTATTGAGACATGTTTTTAAATTTATGGAGGTATACTTTAAGTTTATGAAAGCATATTTTACGTTCTACTTGTGGACTATCTTGGCCAATATTTCTTGTGTTCTCAAAAAGAATGTGTAGAGTGCATCTGTACTTCTATAATGTTAACTAGCTCAAGTTTATTTTTCCTGCTGTTCAAATTTCAGTTTTTTCTTTTTTCATATCTGATTTATCTTTTGCTAAAAGAATAGTATTAACATTTTTATGTTGGAGAAAATTTCTAGATATCTCTTTACTCCAATTAGTTTTGTTTCATTCTATTTTAAGCCCTGGTTTTTCCTAATAAGTTAATTTTATCATTTTAAGGCATTTTTTGTTATTTCTAATAATATTCATTGTCTTAAATTAGCACTTTAATATGGTGCTTGTTTAACTCTAAATGAATGAATATATTTTCCTGTTATCTTACATATAATTATGTGCCTTGTGTATGGAATTATGTTATCTTTTTTGAAGCAATTATTTGGTTTGTACTTAAAATATTCTGAGAATCTTTTTTACTGAAGTATTTAGTATTTTACATTTAAGCTAATTATTGATACAGTCAATCATTTTATGCCTAGTGTTTTGGTTTTTGGAATGGCACTTAATAGTGGGACATAATAAAAATTTTTCTCTTCAAATAGTTAACATATATTAATTTCCTCCAAAAATTTTAAAAATTGCAACTTTTGGCACAAATGAGTCCAGTAGGAGCCTGCCATATTGTTTGTGTTTTAAATGCCCCATTTATTTTTTAATATCATTTTTCCTGCTTTTTAAGATTGATAGTATATTTAGGTGTTCCATATGCTTCTCCTCCATTTTAGATCTACCTGCTTGTATTATTATTTTAGCAGATGGCCTACAGATTATAATATGGATTTTTAATATTTGACAGTCAAAAGTTAATATTGTAATACCTTGCATGATATGTAATAATCTTGCATAGAGTGATTCTATTTAATCCTATCCCATATCTACATTTTTATATAATTTACTTCCATATAATAAATAAATTCTCAGCTTTACAATCACGAACGCCCCAGATGTGATGGGTATATACTTACCTCTTTGAAAAATCAGAGAAATGTCCTGGGTTGTAGTCTCAGTGGCCTACCTAGTGCTTCACTGACCATGACAGTTACCAAGAAGGGTGATGACTGGCCGAGCCCAGGTCCCCTGGCCCCCTGTCAGCACCAAGTGGTCCATCAGACTGAGCAGACAATACAGTTCATGAAGGAAAGAGTGCTTCAGGCCAACCAGAGTACAGCTGCCTCAAAACAGAGGACAGCACAAGAACGCAAAGTGATGGATGCCCATCACTTTGAGTGAATGTGGACTGACACTGTCACTGGGTCCTAAATCCCGTACTTACAGTCAGTGTAATTCCTGTTTTAAGAAGAAGCAGCTCTTGGACTCAAGGATTCATCTCTGTTGGACATTTTTCTCTTACTCCATCCTTGAGAGAGTGATGTTCACCTAGACTGCCCATGGCAGAACACCATGGAGCAGGTGGTACTGGTGGCTGGGTCATCATTTATTTCAAGTGTCTTCACAGAAATTTAGTTCTATTCCAGAAGCTAGGAGTTCAAGCTCAAGATGCCAGCCTGTGTGTGCTTCTGATGACCATTTTCTATTTTCTGTCCTTACCGGTGGAAGAGCTGAGAGATCTGTCTGGGGCCTCTTTTATAAGGGCACTAATTCTATCGAGGAGTGCCACAGTCTAATGACCTCATCCACACTGAATTACCCCTAAAGGTCCCACCTCCTAAGACTACCACCTTAGAGGGTAAGGTTCCAACATATACATCTGAGGGGGTCACAGACATCTAGTCCCCAGCATTCTACCTCTTGCCAGTGTGGCTATGGGAAGATAAGCAACTTGAGAAATTTTATGGGTGAGGTGAAAATGAACATAATAATTATGAATATAATAATTATGAGGAGTTTGAAGGCAGAAGACCACCATCTTGTCTCTGCTTACATGCTGCGCTGGCCACTGGTATTGACTCTAACTTGACCTCTGACTTGGAGGCCCTTGTGTCATCACATGGGAAGGTTTCACACCCATGTGGGGCAGGTTCTGATCGTTCTTTCTGTTTCCATGGCCTGAACTGTGATGGTGACGCATGAGAGCACCACCAGGGGCCTAGGGACCTGGCCTCCCTTTCACCCTCTACTTCATCTTGCTCTGGGAGCTTTTTACATTCTCTGGTTAATTTAATATTTATATTTATTTATTGTTGTAGGAGGTTTATGATTATTTTACAATCATAATTTTAAATAATTTAAAATGTAATTATGCAAAAATTAAATAAATTATACTGTTATATATTAAATGTCTGGGCTTATATAAATTAGAAATTTCTATTCCAATTTTGTATATATGATCTATGTAATAACTTTTGTAGATACTAGAAATCAGTGCACTGGTTATTCTTACTTTATATGAATCTTCTTTCTTATGTAATGTATTTTAAATTTTGGTTATATAGAGACTGATGTACTAAATTAAATATTTTTGTTCACACTTGAAGAGCTGTCTAAAAGAACAAAAGTGCGATATTTCTTCAAATTTATGTATATTATATATATATATATTTCATGCATCTCTCCATTCTTATGTGAGAGTTTGTTTAAATATCTCAGTACTATGATATAATTGAGAGGCAAAGGTATTAAGTAGTAAAGTATGAAGCATCAAATTTATTTTTAAGATAAATTCAAGTTGTCATTTTTGTGATATTTGAGATCATTTTTTCTTCTTCCCTTATTTTGCAAATTTAAAAAAGTAAAAATGTGGATGCTGCCAAGTTGGAGAAGACATTAATTTCTGGAAGGCTCTGGGTTCATTGTGAGAACAGCAAGGTTAGCCATGAAGGAGACAGAGGACTTGGGGGTAGCCTGAACCTCCTGCAAGTCTGGGGTGTCACAGGGTGCTCCTGGAGCAGTGGACAGGGGAGTAGTACCCTTAAAAAAATGGAGACAATCTCTGTAATGGCTCTGATGGAAAAAGTTCAGCTACTAACAGGGAAAGAATTTGTGAGCATGTAACCAACATGGATGGATTTTTACATAGGAAGAGAAAAGAGACCAAAGGGGTGGGTCGTGGTGAACAAGCTACTTCCCTAAGCTCACAGACAGTGGTTTCCACAGTGGAATTTCCAAAGAACTTTCAAGTGGAGAGTTCATTTTACTCAGTGTATTAAATTAATTGGCACATCATTGATTGTGACTGATTCTACTAAGATCGTTATTAAACTACAGATATTGACTTCACTTTTGGGCTCATATTCCCTTGGCCGCTGTTCAGCTGTCACTCGCTGAATGCGGGCTCTCCTTTGGCGGTCGTGTCCCAGACTTGGCTACGCGGCTTGCTGCACAGTGCCCTGTGTGCAGCGAGGGCTCAGATCCTCCCTGCTGTTTATTTTCTCCATGGTGAATGCAGGCAATTATAACCATATCTTTTTTTTCCAGAAGCCTTCATTTATTTATCTTTTCACTTTACTCAGTGTGATTTATTCCATTAGATCATTTCGTGAACTTATAAAGTGATATGGTCCAAGGGGCTGCCGCTCAGGAGGAAGTCCAAATATGGGCTCTGGACAGCAGGAGTGTGACCCAGCCATGCACCTGGCCTAGCACAGACTGACACTGCAGAACGTGGAGAAACGAAGTCACCAAATGGTGGCCTTGCATTACTAAAATTCCGTGGATTCAAATAATTCTAGGATTCTCCCATGGCACAATGATGCCTGTCTCCTGTCACTTTTGTAGTTTTGTAAGGTTCGCATAGAGTTTTATTAAATCTGCGAATTTGTGTTTTTTCTTTTGGCTGCATTCAGCAGCTCATTTCTTTTCTTTTCTTTTTTTTTTTTTGTTTTTTTTTTTTGTTTTTTCTCCGGTACCGGGAACCGAACTCACGACCTTGTGCTTGCTAGGCAGGCGCTTTGCTGCTGAGCTAAATCCCCAGCCCCCAGCAGCTCATTTCTAAACCAAGACTGCGTCAGCCCTTCTCACTGTTTGGACCTTACCCCACCAGCACCTGGCTCCGTGGCACCAGGTCACTCCAAGACTGTGAGCTCTGACTCTCAGCAGGTTACTGGGAGCAACGCAGCAGTACATGGCAGGCTCTTGTCTACTAAAACTGCGTAACTTGAGTTCTGAGCCTCTGCCCTGAGGGAATTGTTCTCATTCTGTTCAGACATTCTTGCTTGGGTGGTGTTGATGGAGTATTGGTCCTTCTTTCTTTCTTTCTTTTTTTCTTTTATGGCCTCTGGTGACATAAATTTCCAGAATTCAGTCTTGGTGATACCAGTCAGTTCCCATGAGTTTGTCTAGTCAGGACTCATATCGGCTCAGAAGTCCTGGTGGTTCCTGCCTTTTCCTTTCCTCAAGGCAAATGAGTCAAGAGATCAGATGCTTTTCTTGGAGGCAGAGTGGGGCCACTAAGTAGATCTGGGCCCCAAGGCACAAGTAGTGGAGGCAGATCTGAGAACTTCTTTCCCTTGTACAGTAGCTGAGCCCTGACTGTAGGACCTAACATGGTCCAGTTAATTAGTTCATCTCTGTTTCTGCCACATCAAGAGCAGCTCTCAAAATTCTTGGGGTGAAGGATGGTGGAGGAAAAAGAAATAAAGACAAAAATCAGGAAACAGAAAGCTGAGGTCAACCCTCACTCCAGATGGGAGAAAAGGGACTGCTCAACCACCACAGTGCATTTATTTATATATTCAGCAGGTTGATGTCACGTGACACCCCTCTGCCTAGCAATCTGTTTGCTTGGATTGCCTCAGGCTCTCTGTATTCTTGGAGCCGGAATAGATTGTTCACATGGCTCACCTGGAGTGTTCCACACGTGTGATCGATCTCCAGCTTCAGGGGCTTCCCATGTTTCCATTCAAACCCCATCCCAAATTGTCTTACCTGACACAAAGACTAAATAGCTTCATTCACCTGAAAAGCATCTGGGTGCACTTGCCTCAGAAGCTGGCTAGGAAACCATCTGTCTTCCTCTTCAGCTCTGATCTTGGAGTCTTCTCTCATTGTCGAGCTAGTTCTCCATCACTGGGAGCAAACGTCTTCCCCACAGTTTGACCTCACACTTCCAGTATGTATAGTGACCTGGTTTCTCATTTCCATGATGGTCCAAAGGTAGCTCCCAGACTGAACATTATTAATCTGACTCACATATATGTCTACCTTTGGTCCAGTTGGCTCAGGGGTAGATAACATACCTGCCTTGGTGGTAAGATAGGGAAATCATTGGCTCCTGACCCCACAGTCTGGAAGTAGATGAGCGGTTACTGATCATAGCAGAAGCAGGTGGTGCTACGAGGGAGGATGGAGGCAGGAGGCTAACTGCGGTCTCCACACCACCTCCTCATGGGCTGATCTCCTCCAGCCCTGGATCCAGGTCCTGGGCTTTCCTGGGGTGGGCTCTGGGGAACTGAGGTCCAAAACAGGAGGAGAGTGGGTGACAAGGATTCTCTGAGCACACCTGTCTCCTGCCCCAGATGTCTTCCTGGATGGATGTGGGTCTCGGTGCTGTGTGTCTGCAGGTGTTTCAGAGGCACCTGGTAGGAAGTTGGGACTGGGAGCAACAGAGTGGCGAATGGTGATGAGGGTTGTTTTCAGTTTTTGCTGCATATACTTTTTCAGTGTTTCTATTTTTAAAAACACCATTTAGTCTTACGCTAGTTTTGCATTTGGAATGATATTTATTATGAGGCTCTTGGAAGGCAAGAACTGTATTGTATCTATGCTAGTAGTGTCAGATGAAAATAGCACAGGTCAGTACTCACAGAGTCTTTATTGAATAAAATGTCAGGCAGAAGTGAAAACTTGTATTTGACCTGAAAGGTAAAACATTGTCTGAGTGACTTGAGGATGAAGGTGACGAGAAGAGCAGGCGAGCCATGTATTGCTGTTGGCGTTGCTTAGCCCCATTCCTACACAAAGCAGGAGGTGGTATATGGGTGGCACCCTCGGTCCTCCACCCCATCATGTAGTTGTGAGGAGGTCATTAAGATCACACAGCTCACAAGGCAGAGACCCGTTGGGACTGACTGGACTGGTGGACAGTGTGGATGTCATTCCTGGGACTGGAAGGGGTGGAATGATTGGTGAGGAAGAATCGCACCTGCAGGCGCACATGTGAGTCCGTGTGCACCATGCGTGAATTCATTCACTTATATGTGAACACCTAGCAAGTGTTAGGCATTGTTGGGGGAGCTGGAGACACAGCAAAAAGTTTGCAAAAAGGAAAACATGGAAGAAATATATAGTAATTAGGCTGGCAGCGTTTAGTTATGCTTTATAGTCATTTCATGACTGAGTGACTTTTCCTATGAATTTTACCCTGTCAGTGTATTGTGGCTATAAGATGAAATGAAAATTTAGAAAGAGACTACTAGCTGATCATCAGTTTGCTCTTTCTTCCAAGTAAGTTAAAAAGAAATATCAAAGGAGGTGACATGGGGCACAGAGAAGCCACTGCACTGGACACTGCTCATGGGGTCCTGCTGGGGTGTAGTATCGTTACCAGGGGAAGAAGCAGACTCTAGCCATTTTAAGAAAAGCACAGCTTTTGAAAATAAGAGTTCAGAGGATCCAGACAGAGATCAGAGGATCCAGACAGAGGATCCAGACAGAAACCCTACAGTGTGTCAGACCAGGAAGTGTTAGTCTGGAGGCCAGGGACAGAACAAGGCCATCTTCCTCTCGCTCCAGCTAGACACATGCAGTTCCTGCTGCACATACAGACGAGGGACCACCACATCTTCATGACTTCTGGCCTGAGGTAGCTGAGTTTCTGCTGCTGGTTTTTCTATGGTGACTTGTGGGGGTTGGGTCTCCTTTAGCTGGGATCTGATTCCCTTTCAGCTGGGGTCTTGTGCCCCTTCAGCTGGGCTCTGGTTCCCCTTTACCTGGGGTCTGGATTCATTTTAGTTAAGTTCTGGGATCCTTTTTCAGCAGGTGCTGTTGAGTTCCAGGGATGATCCACCCACATTCCAGCCTGGATCTAGCCAACCCTCTGAAAGTATCTGTCATGCTGGCATTACCTGTGCCTTGTATTCTAGGAGGCAACATCCATTCATGAGTGATTACTTTCCCTCAAATAGATGAACTATTTAGTTACAAGTTATATTTATTCATGTTCATTCTATTTAGCAATAAATATTAATGGAGCACCTACTATTTTTCAAACATCAGGCAAGTTTCTGAGAATACATGATTGCCTTAAAATACAGTATTTCTTTTTTCTTTCATGGATGTACAACAGGATTGAATAAGACTGACAGAACATGAAATTTTAAATCATTATAAACAGGAATATTTATTAAACATTTATCTTCTTCTTGGACATTTTCATAGGTGTTGAGACAGGAATTTGTCTATGAGGAAAAGAATTGCTTGAAATTTTCATGAGCTAAATCATTTTCAGGGTCCCAGATGTCTGTTGAATTGAAAATCCAAAGGCTGTAGGGCTAGGAAGACAGCAGCATCTCCTCCCTGTGTTACTTAGGTGTCTGTGAGCTATAGACTTGGTCCCACCTGGGAGTGTGCAGCTTGGGGAGCTGGTTGCTAGGGAACTGTCTTAGTTGCTTTCCTCGTTGCTGAAACGAAATACCCAGCACCCCCAAGTTAAAGGAGGAAAGGTTTATTTTTGCTCACGGTTTGTAGAAGCTCCAATATATGGTTGTCTGGGTCCAAGGCAGGGTGGCACGGTAGAGGTGGCATCACAGAAGTGAAACAATCCATGGCAGAGCAGGCAGGAGGCAGCAAACCTACCTTTTTGCTGTCCCTTTATATACCATCCAGGCTACAAACCCACTGATTGGGGCCACCCATACCCAGGGTGGGGCCTCCACTATCCATACCGTATCTATAGAGCTATGATAAACCAATTTAGTTATCACACACCCTTAATCCACATTCACACACCCCAGATTTGGTCACCTCTGAAAGCGTCCTCTATTAGCACAAGAGGCTTTAAGGGGACATCTAGTGCAAACTATAACAGGGATCAAAGGTTGCTTTCTTGAGAATTCCTCCTTATAAATGTGAATGTGTTTATCTCCTTCACCAAGGGCTCTAGGCAGCTACATTACTGTGTCACTAGCACCTTGTTTTAGGATACACAGCAATGTCAGGAGCTGTTCCTTCTACAGGCACAGAGCTCTCGAGCAAACTGCACAGCCTCTGCACATCGCTGCACGTTGCTGTACTCTACCATCTGGGATGTCGGCTTAGCTCAAGCATCTCCCTTCCTAGGCTGCCTGCAGTGCCACCCTTGTACCGCTCATTTCCCAAGTAATGTGCTGGGTTTCTCCAGCTCCCTCCAGAGACTGGTCTCCAGCCTGTCTTGGTGCCCACCGGGGCCCTTCTGGTTCCTTCCGGAAGCCTCCTTCTCCTTGCACAAGTACTTACAGGTGACCTGCTCTCTGTTAGGGTCTTGAGCCACTTCTGAGTTGCAACTGTGGGTATGATCATCTGCCGCCAGGAGTTCCTGATCCGGAGGGGACATGGCTGGGAAGAGGTGAGGCCCAAGCAGTGTGAGATGTGCTCATTGCTGTGCATGTTTTAGGGAGTTTTGCCAGGCGCCCTGACCCATCTTTATGGCTGAATGGCTCCCTGTGAGCTCCAAAGTTTACATTTGAGCCAAGCCTGAAGCCCAAGTATCTGGCTTGGTCTCCTGGAGAGGAACTGACATCATGTGACCCAGGCCATTGAGAAGTGATTCTGGCTAACCCAGGGCCCAAAAGAGCAGAAAAAATAGCTGTTCTGAGTAGTTTGGTGGATTTGTAACAATCACATCAAGAAACAGCAGAAGTGATTAGGATGCGCATGAAATTCTGGGCAGACAGTGCTGGTAGTGGTTCTAGTAAGTAAGCTGGTCCCTTCTCCTGGAGGAGGAAAGATATCAGGAGGAGGGTTGGTCAGTGATCGGCACTTACAGCGATCCACACCTGCTCTTTTGGCACTGAATGGCTATGACACTGCAGTTTTGAACATCCCAGGCCCACTCAGCTCATCTACAAGAACATTCTACCATGACCTTGGGTGTTGGGTGGACCACGGCCTGTGTCAGCAAGACCATCACTAGCTGGTGGTGTTAGCATCTGTAGCTTCCTGTGCTGCTTGGGTTCCTATGGCTCAGACCCCAGCTCCCTTGTCATCTCCCTTCTCCTTCCTCTTGACCCTGGGAGCTGTAAACTCAGATCCAACCCAGGCAGTATCTTTTTTTTGTTTTGTTTTTGTTTTTTTTTTTCCAGTACCGGGAATCCAACTCACAATCTTGCGCTTGCCAGGCAGGCACTGTGCCGCTGAGCTAAATCCCCAGTCCCTCCGGCAGCATCTTTATCTGAGTCTCATCTACAGGGCTCGCTTTCCCACATCCCAGCATGGACATCTCGCGAAGGAAGCTGTGGTCCTGAGGGCCACCGGGGTGTGAGTCACCATCAGAGATGTTCAGGCCAGGTATGAGCCACCAGTCGAGCAGGAATGGGGATGTTGCTAGCGTGTTCACCCTTCTGCCTCTGGCACCCTGCTAAAAAAAGCCCATTAAAAGTGAGGTAATTACTTAATAAAGGCCACTGGGAAAATAAACTTCAACTATTTTAAACCATATGGCCTCAAAATCAGGAAACTGAGGACGTCAAATGACTCACAAAAGCAGACATTTACAGAATTGACTCAGGGAGCATGGATTATTTACTTTATAAAAAGTTAGTTTGCTTTTCTAAATTAATTACCATGAAATATTTTATGAGTAAGACCCATAGGGTACTTTTTAAATACTAAGTAGTGCTTTCTGTTTAAGATTGCATCTGGATAATATTTCCCAATTATTTGGTGGATCCTCTTTAGAATTCTTGGTTGTCTGTGTAATTCTTTCAGGGAGGCTTTATGGGCTGGATCAAGTAACTGGAGGGTAGAGAAAGTCCTTCCAGGAGCTTTGTATTTAAGCACCAATCTCTCCTCGGATCTGCCTCACTGGACGCCTTCAGGTTCTCTGGGCTGCGTTCATTGTATTTCTCCTGCTACAGCGGAGCCAGCAGAGGTCCTTAAATATCAGCCTAGGTGATAGAACAACTAGATGAGAAGCCAAGCTACCCACCCGGCTCAGTCACCCTGATGACTCCTTGCTCCAGGGGCCCGAGCTACGCCTGGCCACCGTGGGCACTGGCTACTGAGTGGGAACTGGCTCCCCTCTGTGCTGAGCACGAGGCCTGAGGGGTTTCCCTGGAGGGACTTGGAAGAGATGAAGCCCCAAGGCTCCTGCCTGTGTGGAGGCCTCCTCTGCCCAGAGACCCTGCCCTGAGCAGCCAGGTGGGACATCAGGGCTTGGCAAGGGCTCAGGGCCGAGGCTGGGCTTACAACAGCAGAGAGAGGCAAACCTGGGAAGGGAGATGCAGTAAGTAGTAAGGGAGCGTGGCCCACATGCTGAATGTGACTGTGTGCGCATGCGCAGTGCGCTGTGCACGCAGGGGCCTGTTTCCCCAACACACGTCATGATCCACAGGAAGAGGGGCATCAGGTCACTGTGACCAGAGAGAGCTTCAGGGAAGAGTCCGTGCTTTCCCTGGTGTTTCCTTTCACTAGTTTCAGTGATCACCATTTGTGGGCATCACATGGTTCCCAGAGATCATAGCCAAAGCTGCAGGCTCAGAACCCAGGGTGTCTTCCTTGTCACTGCGGAATCTTAGACGTGTGAAGTGAGCGGTCACAAGGCTGTGTGGGCCCAGGCTGGGTTGCCACAAGGTCTGGGCTGGTCTGCTGGACATCCTCTCAGGTGCCTTCCCTTCTGGGTTCTCCGTGAGCTTAACCCAGCAGCTTCTTTTCTTTTCTTTGCATCACAAAAATGAATTGGAAAAGTACTCCCTCTGAGACTCACAGGTATTGTTAATTAAGTATGAATCGTCTTGAGGACTTTTGAGAAGTGCTGGCTGTCTTAGAATAATGCAAAGTCCTAGGGTTGCAAGTGACCGGGAGACTGTGTCTACCTTTCCACTTTTCTCTGCTCCTTTTAAATAGGGCAGATAGATTGACTTTTGATTAAGTCTGCCAAAATTCAGCACCCTGGTGGTGCCTAGTCTCTCCTGCCACTGCACAGGCTTTAACGACCACCAACTGAGTGAGAAGTGAGGCCCTGACCTGGAAAACAAGCCCACCCAGTGGTGAGGGCCTGACAGGTGGGATCTGGGCTAGCAGCATAGCACCCAATGCACTGCTGCACTGCCTGGTAGGGCAGCAATGTGTTGTGCTGGTGGCTGGTGGGGGCTGGTGTAAGATGGTACAAGCAGGACCCAGAAGGACATGGTGTGATTTGAACTGCTGTGGCTTCAGAGGACAAGAGGCGCAAAATAAGTCAGTCCAAGTTTAATACTCTAACCCTGGAGTATTTTGTAATAAGAATATGAGTGGAAACAGAATGACCTCATACTGCCATCATTCCTCAGCTCAGGAATATCCCACCCAACATAACAAGTACAGTCAAGGTGACTAGAAGCTACAGCCCTTCTTCATCCACAGGTAAACATTCAGGTAAATTAACCAGCATGGCCAGGTTGAGGCTGTCCACCTCCCCTCCACCCTCTGGCCCCTGCTTATCCTGGGCAGAGGAGGGCCAGCCGTGGGTGAGAGTCTGCACCCGGATTTCTCACCCACGTATAATATATGTGCAGAACAAGGGACTAATTCTAACAGAACATTTTACAATGAGCTCAAAAAATTTTAAGTTCTTGAGTTACTTATTTAAACATTTTTAATCTGTGTTAGCTTTCTAATCCAATCTCCCAGAAAGTATTTTTGACCTGAGATGGCTGGGACATATGAAGACACCTCTGTAGTCACAGTGTGGGCCGTCCCAAGACACCGAATGATGATTCCTTTCTCCAAAGGAGACTTCATGTAAGTCATTTCCGTCTTCTGATGGGATGCCAGAGGCTTCTGTGGAGAGTTTCAGATAAGTTCACGTTGCTAACCTTTTGAACGCCCTCCTCATTGTCCAGGGGGATGGCTCACAAACCCCAGGAGGCCCAACCTCTGATACTAATCCCTTACATGCAGTGAGTATTTGTATAACATAAGCACATCCTCCCATATGCTTTATCACCTCTGGATTACTTATAATACCTACTACAACATGACAGTGTGTAAATGGATGTCACATTGTATTATTTAGGGAATACTGTAATGACAACAGAAAAACCACTCTGTACATGTTGAGCACAGATGTGATAAGTTTTTGAATGTTGTATTTCTTTTTATTTTATTAGTACATGTTTGAAGGAAGGGGAGAGGAAATAAGTAGAAAAAAGATATATGCCACATTCAGGAACATAACAACTTCAGTTAGTGTAAACGTTATATGCCATACCATGAACTAAGATCATTAATGTGAACAAGAATGAAAAATTAGATAGGGGAACTGGAAGCGGAGGGATGGTGGGGGGAAGGGGAAGGGATTAAAAAGAGAAACAAGCCATAGTGTGTATACACTTTTTAATATATTCAATCTTTGGTTGGTTGACTCTGTGGATACCGAGGGGAGATTCTGTTTTTAAGTCAGAATGTGAGTCCTCTTGGGAAGTGTTTTTCTCTTCCTCTCATTATCACAGGTGGGTGTGAGGTGCAGACCACTCGCTCTACACACCACAGTCCTGGGCTTCTCACTGGCTTCACCCTGGTTCAAGGCAGTGTAAGCCTCCCTAAAGACACAGATGTATGAGTCTATGGTGCATACTCAGGGGTTTCAGTTTCTAGCAGGTCAGGGATTGTTTCTATTTTAAGACAGCTGTGATGGATTTTATGTAGAAGATTTCATCTTTTAGGTATCTTCCACCTCCAGCCTTGTCCTTTCTTTTGCTGCCAGCTTTAGCTAAACTGTCACTCACCCCTGGTTTCATCTTACCCATGGAGTTTATTGTGTGATAAGAGGCTGACCTCACTTTTTTCTCTCACAGTATGTAGCTGATCTTCCATCCTCTCCACCTTTTAGCAGGGTGCTAGGACCTCCTCCTGGAAGTAGGGTCCCACCTCCCTGTTTTGGGGGCTGAGTCATGCATGTGCCAGTAGGCAGCTCCGAGGTACAACCCAGGGAGGATCAGGTGCTCCCGCAGATCACTGGCTTTTCCAGCTCCAGAGCCCTGTCTCTTGCTCCCAGGACAGATTCTGGAGGTGCTGATCACCCCTTCACCAGTTTCAGTCCTGACACTGAGCTGAGACAGCCCTGGTCAGCTCACTGTGGGGCCCCCGGGGAAACAGAGTAGAGAAAAGGACACGGGGCCGGGAAGACCCACAGTTTACACCAAATGTGAAGCCCTGATGCTCTCTGGCCCATACCCCAGGTCTCGCCAGGAGGTCGGTTTTGGGTTCCTCCATGTCTCCACTCCCCACTCCCCTCTCTGAAAGGAGGCCACTAAGCACAGCCACACTTCGGGGACACAGGGGCATGCTCCCCTGGTTTTTTTTTTTTTTGTGGTACCAGGGATCAAACTCATGACCTTGTGCTTGCCGGGCAGGCACTTATGCCACTGAGCTACATCCCCAGCCCCATGCTCCCGTCTTTGAGGGCAGAGTGTCCACACAAGCTGTTGGGGTTCTGCACCTGTGAGTCTTTCTGCCTCCCCTATTACCTGTTGTCCAGGGGTGTGTGTATCTCAGCCTGCAACATGGATACTTATTGACACTGTGGGACATAATCTACTTCCATTGGTTTTCTTGCTCTTGATGCCCAAGGTGCTTTGCTGTGGGTTCTGCATCCCTGTGTCAACTTCCTGCTTTCGTTTTTAGTGCTTTCTTTTTTTCCCCCTGACATTAAAAGGCTCAGCCTGTCTTAAAATCAGCCATTCTATGAGGTGCCCTAGTTCCCTTAGTGGAAAAGATCTGGGTAGTGAGCATGTTCATTATTACTGGGGTACTACTGCTTCTAAATCCTTCAGCCAACAGAACAAGGAGACATACAGATTACCTGTACATGTAGAATGACCATATATGTATAACCATATATTTATACTAATTTATCATTACAACATCCATCTCAAAACAGAAATCTCTAAATAGTTCTCTGTATATTGACATCTGTTTCCTCCAACATCTACATGAAGTGACTCAAGGGCCCGTCCTACCATTTTGACCTGACCCAGGGTGGGGTGTGTGGTGGAGTAACTAATGATCAATTTGTAACCCCCAGCTGATCCAAAGCAGCATGGTTCTGGGTGTGGAAGGCCCACCTGAGGACTGTTGCCAACAGCATAAAAAGAGAACCGGAGGAGAGGATGTGGCGCTGTTGATTCTCCTGGAGAAGCTTGTGACACTGACTTTCCTGATATGAACTCAGCTGCTATCATCATCAGAGGAACTCAGGTCCTCGCTGTCGCTAAGGATGGCTACAGTTCTCTTTGGGGTAGCTCTGGTCCTCACCTTGCGTGTCACTTCCTGGCTCCAGTGCAGATCCCTCATCCTGCTGACACAGATCCTTCATCCCATGGGCGCAGACCTTCTGGCTTTCACCACTGGCCTTTGGGCCTTCCCAGTGCAGGCCCTTGATGCAGACTTGCATGAGACATTGTCATGGGCTCTAGGCCTCCAGCTGGACTCGTGGAGGACATTGCATGGGATCCAGGCCCTCGGCTGGATTCTTTGGGTCTCTAGTGCATGGACAGATCTAGTGCATGGACAGATCAGTTGCACTGCTCTGCATTTGACTTTTTGGGTGAATATTATAAAACAATCCTATAAATGATGTATCCTGTATTACATCTGTTCCCTTGTAAAGGAACACACAGCAGTGTGCCTGACCACAGCAGTGTGCCATGTTTCTTCCCCCTTGCACTTTTCACTGTTGCACCACTCACTTTTATCAAGAAACAGAACTATCTATTTTTCCTCTCCGAGAACTCAAGGACATAAATT
>NW_004955411.1:4196976-4220167 GCF_000276665.1 Chinchilla lanigera
TTTTAAATTGTTATTTTTACTGTAATAATTTCATATATTGTGGAGTACGGTTTTATATATATATATATATTTATATACACATACATGGTGTGTAATGATCAGCCAGAGTTACCTGGAATATCAGTCACCATGAACATTGATTATTTCCTTGTGCTGGAAGCGTGTGAAACCCCCCTGGATGATAGTTATCTTCCTGTGCTGTAGTAGAAGCTGTTCTTCCTACCCACACATTCCTGGAGCCTCAACTATTTTCTCCTCATCACTCCTCCCCAACCCTTCACAGCCTCTGGTGACCACGCTTCCACGCCCCATGGCTCTGAGGTCAATGTTAGTTTAGATGAGTGAGATTTATCTCTGTGTGCTGGATGTATTTCACTTCATGAGTGTCCTCCAGGCTCACCTCTGTTGCAGCAAATGACAGGAACTTATTCTTTTTACAGATGAATAATGTGACATGACATTGTCTCTATATTTGGCTTTTCTTTATTTTTTTTAAATGTAAAATCATTTATTTATTTATATATTTTTATTTTTAGCCAAGTGTTAGTACACGTTTGCGGCACACAATGTGTACCTTTCTTGTGTGGAGCTGGTGTGTGTACCTGACACATCTTCATTCCTTCTGTCCTCCCCACCTCCACACCCCTATCTTGACCCCCTTCCCATTTGAGAAAGCTCGGTCTACACTTTGTTATTAGTCCACCACTGTACACCTGGTTGAGCCCACCTCTTGGCCAGTGGCCATCTTATTAAATGGTGCTGCAATAAACATGGGAGCGCTGTTCTCTCCAGGCACCCTTATATCCTTTCTTGGACTAAATACCCAGTAATGAATTGCTGTGGGATCAGCAGCATTTCCATTTCTGGGTTTTGAGTATCCCATGTCATATTCCATGGTGTTGTTTCACATTCCCATCCACAGGGTGAGAGCTCCTTTTCTTCTGCATCCTCACCAGAATGCATTTTTTATTATTTATCTTTTTGATAGTAGCCATTTTAACTTAGATAATGTCTCACAGTAATTTTGATTTATACTTTTCTGATTATTAGAGATGAACATTTTTATGTATTTCTTAGACATTTACATAGTTTATTTTGAGAAATAACTATACATATTATTCCTATCACTTACTCATTTTAAGGTTGAACTATCTATTCCCTCTTTTTGTTGTTGAATTCTTTGCGTCCCTTTTATATTCTGGATAATAATATCCTGTTTGTGTCTGAATGTCCCCTCAAAGCCTCATGCAGTCATGGTGCAGGCTTCTAGAGCTTATGATTGATCCATGGTCCAATGCTGGGATTATGGGTGTGAGTGCTAGACCCACCCTGGGGCAGGAAGCCTAAACACCATATAAGGGAGGGAAAGAGGCTTGCTGTCTGCACTCCCCCTTTTTGCTCTTGCTGCTTTTGCTGTCTTCTGTTCCACCACCATGAACTGTTGCCCTCTGCCATGTGCCACCCTACACTGGAGCCAGCAAAGTATGGATTAAAATCTCCACAAACTGTGAGCTGAATAAACCTTTCATCCTTTAATTTTGAGTGTGGGGTATTTTGTCCTAGCAATGAGAGAAAAGTAACCAAGACATACCTTATAAGATGAATAGCTTGGAAATATTTTCTCTCATTATGTAGGTTAGCTTTAAGATGTTGACTATTTCTCTGGCTGTGGAAAAATGTTTTTTAACTTGATGTGATCCCATTAAAAAAAAAGAAACAGTACCTCCCTAACAGATACTCCTGCAGTGGACCCCAGTCTCCTGTCTGGAAATACAGCGCATGGCAGGAAGAAAGAGCGAGAGACAAAATAGGGGTGCAGAGGGGATCTGACAAGTTGTTCATGGGGGAACAAAAGACCACAAGGCACACAGAACCTTGGTATTTGTTCCTTGAGGAAAGTAGTGAGAGGATTGTGCCAGAATGCCTAGACAAGTGCTAGATGAGTGGTGAGGCTAGGAAGGTTTGTACAGAAGTAACAAAGCATTGTTGCAGAAGGGACAGGAACAACCAGACTTAGGTTATGGTTAACGAGTAACCTGCTTTGTAACCAGTTCTGGCAAGGGATTTTCCTCTGGAGTCATGTAGGCCTCCGTGGAGACATTATCTTTTATCTTAGTCCCATGGTATTACACCTTTTCCATCTGAGCTCAACCAGAGCCATTGGTGACAAGCAATGCTAGTCCATGGTCAGTGGCCTGCTTTCACGAAGATAGTACACAGCCTTGACCAGACTCACTAATTAAACTGAAAGCCAGTCCAAGGAAGTCACCTCTGTGCAGCCTGCACTGCTCACAAGTAAGCATAATCACACTTGGCTCTGGCGGAGGGTGACGTGGTGGACCCCATATTTCCCCAGATCAATGTTTTGAAGTATTTTTCCTTTATTTTCTTCTAGTACGTTCATAGTTTTAAGTCTTATATCTTTTTTTTCTTATATCTTTTTTTTACCTTGCACTTTACAAACTGTATTGAATACTGAATTCTATTAACTTTCATTACTTCATATACCATATATTTAAACCTAGAGGCATCTTTTTCCCACAAAGAACTGAGCAGGTGAAGAAAATGGATGATTCCGTACATCAAGCTAGTAAGAACTTTCAAGGACACATAATTTCCCCCTCAACGATACATGTGCCCACCACATCTCCAAAAGAGACAAAAGCACTTAACTCAGGAAACATATGTGCACACAGTTCTCAAAACCTGCATCCTGGCTTATAGATTTACCCTAGAACCTAAAGGACAGCAAAACTTCCACCTTTACACAGTGAAATGTATTCCTATAGATAACTTCAAAGTTTGTGCAACAACTCATTGGTATGAAGAATGGATGGTTTCTGAGACTCAGACATAACAGTAATGTGTAATCTATAGAATTTGGGTTATACACAAAACAAATATGCAAAAAGAAATATACCAAAATGAGTATGCAAAACAAACATACCCAAAAATGAATGTGCAAAACTGCATTCCTGGACAAGAGTCAGGTAACTTTGTCTAATAGGCAACGTAAACGCACTTGCACATACCCCCGGCAAGTCTAAGATCATTCTTTCTTAGGATGTCTTTTCTGATACTGTTTAACATTGAAAACTGTGGTGACTGGCTGAGCCGAGGCTGAGCTGGAGGTCTGTGAACTTCCTGGGACTAGAGCTAGGCCCGCCCAGCAGGTGTCTGGCCCTGATGCTCCTCCCTATTATCTACAGATAGCTCTGAGAATGCTTCACTTTCAGGGTTCTCAGCAGAACACTGAGACTTTGCACTTTTGACTCTGTCATGTGCACCTCCCCCCTTTTACTGTGTATAAATAAAGACGCAGACTGTACTGGGTGGTCCTGCCTCTCCATCAGAGAGATAAGGCCCAACCCAGTCCCAGTTTCCTTTTAGTGTGTGTTAGACTTTTCTTAATCTCCCGTTGCCCTCTCTCAGGACACTGCTGGCTGCTCAGGTCATGGCAGAAAAAAACATATCATTTGAAATGAAAGCAATAAGGCAGCTATATTTCCAGATCCATTCCATTCAAGACGGATGTTTTATCTTCTGTGCTGAAGATAGATCCCAGTGCCTCGTGCAAGCCAGGCAAGCATCTGCCACTGAGGCATTCTCAACCTCTGGACTTTGTGTGTAACAAGAAGATAGAGTAGTTTAAAAAACAAGATATTTGGGCCAGGTTTTCTTATTTAAAATGAAAACTGCCTTAGGTATCTGTTTGTAGAATAAAGATAATCATATTGTACTTTACAGTTAAAAAAAAAAAAGAAGCTTAAAAAGTGGAAAGGTCATGGTAAGACACCACTGATTCAATTTCATGGGTCACCTTTCCATGAAAGCCCGGTGCCCCTTTCCCTATAGATCTTATTGTATTTGTTAAAAATGGAAACTTTTTAAAATTAGAATGAGGAGAAAAAATTATAATGGACACCAAGAGGGTAAATACCACAGAATTTACAACTGCTTGAAATGGGAATACAAAGGACATTGTAAGAAAATATTGTTGGTGTATTAGTGGAGTCTTCAATAAAATAGAATGTTTTTATAAAATTTTTATCTATTTTGTGTTAATTTTTATATGTTATGAGAAATAAAGTGTAATTTAATTCTTCTGTGTATCTATATCTATTTTCATAGCATGATTTATTGGATAGATTGTCCTTTCTCTAACGTATGCTCTTGGTGTCTTTGTTGAAAATCAGTTGTCTATAAACAAGTAGATTTATTTGTGGAGTTTTGATTCTATTCCATTGGTTTGTGGGTTTGTGTTTTGCCTGCATGCTGTTTGGGTTACTATAGCTTTGTAATGTCATTTGAAGCCAAATATTGTTGTACCTCTAGTTTTGCTCATTTTAATTAGATATTCTTTGGCTATTTGGGGTCTTTTGTGGTTCCAAACGAATTTTCAGGATTTTTTTTCTATTTATGAGAGTAATGTCATTAGTACTTGATAGGGCTTGCTTAGAATCTATAGATTATTTTGGGTAGTATTGATATTTTAACTATATTAATTCTTCCAACCCATAAACGTGGACGTCTTCTCATTGTTTGTGTTCTCTTCAATTCTTTCATCAGTGTTTCATGATTTTCATTGTGAAGTTCTTTCACCTCATTAGTTAAATTTATTCCTAGGTATTTTTATGCAGCTATGATACATGGGGTTACTTGCTTGGTTTCTTTTTAAATCACTGTTTGTAAATCTTATTTTTATATGCTGAGTTTATATACTGTAGCTTTTCTGAACTATTTATCAGCTCTAAAAGTTTTTCGGTGTAATACTTAAGAATTTCTGTTATGAGATCATGTGACCTACAGACAGAAATGGTCTTCCTCCTGCATTTTAGATTTAGATGCCCTTTATTTCTTTGTTTTACTACTGTTGGATTTGATCTACCCTTGCTTCTCTACCTCTTTGAGCTGCATTAATAGATTTCAAATATCCTTTTTAATGTAGAGGCTTACTGCTATCATCTTCCCTCTGAGTATTATTTTTATTGTATTAGTATTTGTGTTTTCATTTGCATTTGTTTTATAACATTTTAAAATGTAGCTGTTAATTCCATCATGATCCTTTGGACATTCAGGATTATACTGTCTCTTTCTATGTATGTGCACAGTGTTTACAAATTGCTGTACTAGCACCATGTTGAGTAAGAATGTGAAACTAAACATCCTTGTCTTTTTCCAAGTCTTAGAGGAAATACTTCAAACTTTCTCTGTTTTGTACAATGTTAGCTGAGGGTTTATCTTATATGGACTTAATTGTGTTGAGACATATTCTTTCAATATCGTTTTGCTCAGAGTTTTAAATCACTATCCCACTTGATTGTAGTGTACATTCTCTTTAATGTGATGATGGATTCCGTTTGCTGTATTTTGTTGAGAATCTTTCATACATGTTTATCATAGATACTGGTTAGTAATTTTTTTATGAGTGCCTTTGACTTGGTATTACTGAGTTTAAGACAATTCTTTACCTTTTAATGTTTTAGAATAGTTTGAGAATAATTGATACTCTTCCTTGAAGATGTCTGGAATTTAGCACTGAAGCTATATCATTCTGAATTCTTTGTTGAGAAACTTTTAGATATTAACATTTTTGCTCATTATTGGTGTATTTAGGTTTTCTATTTCTTCATGGTCCAATCTTGGTAGGTTGGGTGTGTCCTGGAATTTATTCATTCCTTAAGATTTTCCAATTTACTGATATATAGGTGTTTGTAGTAGTCATTCTTGATCTTTTATGTTCCTTTTTTCATTAGTATATATTCACAGTACATAATGATTATATTCATTGTGGGAAGTCAGTAATGTATAACACATCTAAATTCTTTTTAGGGGAGAGAACAGTGATGCTCTTTTGTATTCCTGTGGAATAACTTTTTATGTGTGGTAAAAAGTATGGTATCACTTCTGTGGCATCTCCTTTTTAAAATATTTAATTTTATTTAATTAAATCTTTTTTCTTAGTCTATCTAAAGGTTTGTTGACTCTGTGTATATTTTCAAGAAAACACACTTTTGTGGGTTTTATATTATTCTTTAGTCTTGACTTTATTTGTGTTCTGATCTTTAGTCTTTCTTTGTTTTACTGCTGTTGGATTTGATCTACCCTTGCTTCTCTACCTCTTTGAGCTGCATTAATAGATTTCAAATATCCTTTTTAATGTAGAGGCTTACTGCTATCATCTTCCCTCTTAGCATTATTTTTATTGTATTAGTATTTGTGTTTTCATTTGCATTTGTTTTATAACATTTTAAAATGGACATTCAGATCCATTGGACATTCAGGATTATGCTGTCTACTTTCCATGTATGTGCACAGTGTTTACAACTCCTATTGTGGTTGATTTCTGATTTCATCCTGTTATGGTCAGAGAATGCTGCAGCCTGAGCAGCTCTCAAACTTCCCCAGGTGAGGACAGTGAAGGGTGACGAGAAGGTGAAGAAATGAAGACAAGATATAGAAAGCTGGGATCAGTGGAGCCCTCTTTCTTCGGATGGAAGAAAGGATCTGCTCAGCCACGGCAGCATTCACAGCATTCTGCAGGCTGGTGTCATGTGACACCCTTTGCCCAGCAGCCTGTTCTTGTTCTCTGGACTGAGCAACTTGTTCACGTGGCTCGCCTTGGGTGTTGGTTGTTCTCAGGATGGTCTTGTTCCAGCCCCACTCCTGAGTGATCAGTCTCCAGCTTCAGCCGCTCCCACAAGAGATGATATGATTTTGATTTTTCAAAATGTGTTGAAATTTATTTTGTGGCCTAGTATATGATCCATTTTGAACAATGTTTTATATGGTGATTAGAAGAATTATGTATTTGCAGCTGCTGGATAAATTGTTCTATGAAGTCTCTTAGGCCCATTTAGTTTATTGAATGATTTAACTCTGATGTTTCTGTGTTGATTTTCTGTCTGGGTTTCGTGTCCTTTGATGAAAGTGGGATAGTGAAGTTTCCAACTCCTATTCTCTTAGAGTCTATCTCTTGCTTTAGATCTAATAGTATTTGCTTTATATGTTTGCCAAATCAATGTTTTTATTATTATAAAATGTTTCTTTGTCTCTTTTTACAGCTTTTAAATTTAGTCTATTTTACATAAAACGACTATACCTGTTACTGTACATGACAGTCTGTGTGTGGCTTCACCAGTGAAATGAGTTTTTTATAAGTAGTATATATTTGAACCTTTTATTTATTTATTTATTTTGGTGCTGAGAATCAAACTCAGGACCTTGTACTTTCCAGCCACGTGCTGTGCTTGGAGCTATATCCCTAGCCTCTGAATCTTTTATTTTTATTCTTGCAACACATTTATATCTTTGAGTAGAAGAGTTTGATTTATTTGCATTCATGGTTACTGTCACTAGGTAACAACCTAGTCCTGTCATCATTCTGTTCATTGTTTCCTGCTTGGTTTGTGTATCATTTATTCCTTTCTTTCTCTCTCATTGTTATATTTTGGGGTTTGGGATTTTTCTGTTATGATACAATTTGATCCCCTTCTCTTTTCCATTTGTGTGTCTACCAGCAAGCTTCATAGTTTTCTGTATATTGATGATGATAATCATCAGGTTCTTTTCTTCTAGATGCAGAACTTTCTCATACATTTCTTGTAATGCCAGTTGAGTGGTGATGAATTGACTCAATTTTTGCATATCCTTGAAAGAGTTTATTTCTCTTTCTGAAGAATAGCTTTGCAGAGTATAATATTTTTGATTGGTCTTTTTTTTTCCTGTCAGTACTCTAAATATATCATCCTTTTCTCTCCTGAGATGTAATATTTCTACTCAAAAATCTGCTGTTCATCTAAGAGGGATGCTGTTATATTCATGCCTCATGTAATACACTTTGGTCCATAATGGAATATACAGTGGAGGTTATGCCATATAGCTTAGGCTTAGAAAGGTGTATCTTCTCACTTTGTGCAAGTATCCTTCACGATGTTCACACAGCAAAGTCATGTAATATTACATTTTCAAGGAAATATATCTATCATTCAATGATGCCTGGTTATAGGTGATCTGACATGCTTTTCTTGCAGCTTATACAACTGTCTCTTCATTTTTGGCTTTTGGCAGCTGATTATAATATATCTTGATGATTTAATTAAGGTTCCTTGAGAATCATTTACTTGAGTGCTAAATCTCATGACTTAGGATACTTTTTAACATTATTTCATTAAATAGGCTTTCTCTCTCTTCTCCCTCCCTTCCTCCCTTCCTTCCTTCCTGCCTTCCTTCCTTCCTTCCTTTCTTCCTTTATCTTCTCACTTTGGAACTTCCCTATTGCAAAATTTCCTTCCTTAATGGTGTCCCAGAAGTCCTAAAGGCTTTTTTCAATTTTTTTTTCTGTTTGTGTTCTTTTATTTTCTTTGCTTGGGTTAATTAAAAAAGATCTGTATTGGTGGCTGTTTTCTTGCTTTCTTTAGCCTTTTTTGTGTCTCTCACTTGTAATTTTTGTTTCATTCATTGAATTCTTTGGCTGCAAGATGCCTGTTTGGTTCTTTCTTATGACACCAATGTCTGTTGAAATTCTCATGTGGATCATGAATTTTTTCCTGATTTCCTTGAATTGTTTGTATTGTACCTCAGTGAACTTCCTTCTGATCATTGTTTTCAATTATTTTTAAAGTACTCCATAAATTTCCTTTTCTTCGGCGTTTGTTACTGGAAAGTGTTGCATTCCTTTGAGGGTATCATATTTCCTTGCTTTTTTATGTTTCTTGTTTTTCTATGTTGATATCTTCATATCTAGGTCATCATACTATCTTTTGAAGGTTTTATTTGTTTTTGTAAGGATAAACTTTCCTGTGGAAGGCACTGTAGAGACAGGGTGTGGGGTGTGTGAGCTTTGATTCTGAATGGACTCAGGAGCACCATCTCTGCGTGGCTCCATCCACTCTAACCCTCACCTTTGATTTCTGTAGTTGTATCAGCGGCCAAGGCTGTACCTGCTTGGTGAGTGTTGGGCCAAGGGTAGGCTCTTGTAGGCACTGCAGACCGGTTGGCTATGTGGTGGTTTCTCTGTCTGGTTGGGGCTACTGTCTAGTGGTTGTAGGGTTGTGTTCAGCACCTGTGAGTGCTACGTGTTGCTAGGTGTTGCCCAGCTGTGTAACTGGCTCACTCTGGGGGCACGACTGTGCTCAGGTGTTCTTAGGTGCTGTGAACGGATGAGCTGTGCAATTAGCTTTCAAGGGGCCAGGCTTGTCGCCCAGCTGTCAGGCAGGACACACACACATGTGAGCATGGCAGGCCAGTGGTGACGTGTAGGCCTCCCTTCTGTTCCTTTTTGTCTGTTTCCCATGAAGGCCCACCAAGCAGGTTTGGAATTCAGGTTACTGGCCTTTCTGTGGGGCCAAAGCTATGAGGTCTGGAGTCATGGTCTGCAGCTGCCTTGGCAAGTGTGGCAGAATGATGGCAGAGTCTCAGGAGTGGAGTTAGGATGTGGCTGTTCAAGCCAGGATAGAATGACGCTAGCAGCAAGTGTAGTTTCAAGGTGATACTGACACACAGCTTCCGTCCTGGGGGTGGAGAGAGTGCAGCACGCCCTTGTTCTGAAGTAGGGTACTTGGGTGAGCCGCAGGCAGGTCCCCACATTGTGTTTAGGGCCTGTGAGCAATGCAGGAGTCTTCTGTAGTAAAGACTGTAGCTATCTGCAGTGGCAACGGGGATGTGTGTGGCCTCCAGCTGATATCATCCCTTTAAGGAGAAAATCATCTTGACCCTGAGCCAGGAGGCATAGAAGAAAGAGAGTGAAGGGGCAAAGTAGCTTTTACTCTGTGCTGAGGGGATGTCCTCCATAGGGGGCTCACTCTTCTCCTGCTACTCCACACTTACGGCTTTGTAGCTCTGGTCAGAACACAGCTGTTCATTGTGCTCCCTGTGGGAGAGGCAGAGAGCCAGGCAACCCTCTCGAGCGATGCTGGGGTCCTGTCCGGGTGGAGTGCTTTTATAACACCCGACATGGGCACTCTGGGATATCTTGAATACATGCAGCTTCCGTACTCTGTCCATACTTTGAGGAATGGCACAGAATCCAAATGTTGCTGGCACTTGGGTGAGAACTTTACCTCTATGTGCATGTAAGAAGGTACTGGTGCTGTGAAGCCATACCAATTATTTCTGAATTGGAACAAGGAGGCCTATGCCTTTTCAGTGACAGTTTTCCTGCATCCCAGCCTAGGACAAGTCCTTTCATGGGCCTTACTATCTTTTTCATTTTAATAAAATAATTGAAATATTTTAGAGTAATCTGTAACACTGGGGCCATATTCAAATGTCTGACAAGAATTTGGACTCTGTGTATAACAGACTATGTTTTATTTCTGGAGAAGTCATTGTGCGGAAATTTATACAAAATCGTGTAGAAGGAGGAGAGGGGAGTCAGTGAACATCAGAGTGAGCTCATGTGGACCCCGGCCAGGCTGGATGCGAAGCACAGGAGAAAGCAAAAGGGCCGATTTTTCCACACAGTAAGTAGCCTTTCATCTGTATGGCAATCCATGTTTTACACCAAAAACTTTACTGTGCATCATGCTAGCAAAGCCTAACCTATAATTGCATACATTTATCACACAATTATAATTTTTGTGGCTGTCTCTGATTTCAAATGCTCAGAAGGGTTTTGCTTCTTAGTTAAAAGGCAAAGGTAGAAAAAAATCCATAGTTTTCCTCTGCGTCACCATGAAAACTTTGACTCTTTGTCTTGTAATTTAAAGGTTTATAATTATGGTATCTTACAGGATGGCCCCAAACTGCCCAGTGGTCATGGACTTTAATGCTTCCTCCCAGTGAACCCAAAATCACCACATTTCTTAATTCTACCACATGCATATACTGCCACAGTTTATTAAACTCTTTATGTAAAGGTAAGTGATTTTAAATAATGTCCACATTCAGAATAATAATACTAATTATTATAATTTTGCTCAAGTGACGGATGCGCTTCTGTTCTCGTTATGAGCTAACAGCGTGTGTATAATTGTGGTGAGCAAGTAAGGTAACCATATAATTTGTCAGCCAGATTGGGGCACTTCTGAGAGTGACCAAGGCTGCTATTAACAATCCCACTGCATCCCAGACAGGAAATGAGACAGGGCTTGGAATAGGAGGTGGCACGATCATGCTATGAATAAGTCTGCTCAGGACCTTTAAACACAGAGGCATGCCAGTTAAGAAAAATCATTTGCAAACAGATATTGAAGTGGATTGGCAGAAAGGACTGCAGTACATGGCGGACTACAGCCTCTGTTATGGTTTAGATTTGAAAGGTACCCCCCAAGTCTCACGTGGTAAGAGGCAGAATCTTCTGGAAGGTGACTGGGCTGTGCAGACACAGTACTCATGAAAGTATTAATCCAGTGAAAAGTGAATAGCTGAGTGTACTGTTAGAACGGGGTCTGGTTGGAAGAGATGGGTGACTAAGGCTATGGCTCTGTAGAATATGTTTCAATTGATCTCTCCCTCTCTCTCTTTCTCTTTCCTCATTCCTCTCCCATTCCTGCCTGCCATGAGTTCTGCAGCTTTCTTCTACCATGCCTTTCTGTCATGCCGGCTGACCATGAACCAAACTGAACCTTTCTCCTCTAATTCGTGTATGTCAGATACATTGCGCCAGCCATGGTAAAGTGACTAATACAACACAAATCTAGTGAGCATCAACCAGACCACATTATTGCTCATTGGATGAGAGCAGTGGGGTTCAGAAGGGGGGCTCAGCAGTACTTAAGGATTTATCTGCATGGGAAGTGGAGAAGAAGATGAAGAAGAGGAGGTGAGGCAGAAAAAATTCAGAAACACAGTCCTGGAGGGGTTTGTACAGCCGATGAATGAGCCTGGACAGGGAACACGGAATATACCAAGGACAAGGCAGGCTTGCAATGGCTGCCTTCAGGGTGGAGGAGTGCAAAAGGGCCGTCTGCATGCTGCAAAGCCAGAGGATCCAGTCAGAGCGGAAAAGTGAGGACCTGGGGCTCACAGAGTTGTCCCATTGGAGTCTGTAGTGAGGTCAAAGAATCTCTGCTGGAAGGCTGAAGATCTGAACTGGAAGGGAAAAGAGTCTGTTCTGGAAGCCTGGAGATGGATGTCTAAAGGTTATGTTGAAAACTAGAGCTCCTCTAAAGAAGCAGAAGTGAGACTTCCCTTTTCTTTCCCTTTTTATCCATTTCAGGCTACAAGCCTGTTGGTTGATGCTACCCACACCCAGGGTGGATCTTCTCTCTACAGTAAGTCAGTCATCCAGATGCACTCAGAACTATGCTAAGCCAATCAGCTTCAAGTTGACATCACAGTTAACACAGTTAACTATTGCACTAACTACCTAGGTAGAGGCAGAAGTTGCCTGGCTTTGCCAGGCTGCAGGATCCTTAGGCATCTGTGAAGGTGTTGGTCATGCATGTCTGGGGTTATATAATAAAAAAGCTCTCTTTAAGTGGAATAAAGAATAAAATTGTGAGTACAAACTTAGGTATGAATATTTGTTTATGTGTCAATAATGTATCCCTGGATTCTATTTGTGCATTAGAGTATTCAGTGATAATTTATAGATGCACAGAGGTGTTTGGGTGACCACATCAATATATCTCATTAAGCCAAAATGAAAGTATTGTCAACCCTAGTCCTTTTAAATGAATTCCGAGAATGTACCAGCTTATTGCTATGCCTTCTAAAGGGGAAGGGGAGACACAGATATACTAACTATTTGTTGCTAAAATATTTATCTCTGCAAGAGAAAAACACACATGCACACACAAACAGACACACAATTACATGAGAAGTTCTAAAGGTTAAGCTTTACGAGCCCCTTGGCTAATCAGTGCTTGTTCTGGTTAGATATTCACAAGATTTGAATTACGCAAAGGCAACGTGGAGAGCGGAGAGAACAATTAATGGGTTATTTTGCAAAGAGTATTTCTAGGATGCAAAGATATGGGCCATGAGATATTTCTGGCCACAGCACATCACATCAAGAAAGGTTCCAGAAGATTGTAATGGAGTTGAAAAATTCCTACCACCAGTGACATTGTCATCTCCATAATGTCACAGTGCAACACATCACTCACGTTTGTGCTGCTTCTGGTGTAAACAAACCCAGGGTCCCACCATCACATGAAAGTGTAGCACACACAGCTGTGTGATATCTGTAAAAGCTGGCTGAATCAAACTGGAGCTAATCGTCAGCCATAGAATAGATAAATAAACACAGACAGAGGGGGTCTCACGTGTGGCCAACGATATAACTATTCACAAAGACTCTGCCAAAATCACAACTGTGCACTAAAGCCAGCAGAGCTGTATACAAAAATACTTCTGCAAGGGTGTCTGCACAGCAGCTGCTTGCCTAACCTCAGAACAACACCACTTTCTCTAGTAATCCTTACATCAAGGGCTGTTGTTTCAAGCCATCTCATTTAATCCTCCTTATTTCACCTTCAGTCCATCCTCTTGGCTCAGAAGTGTTGGAAATACTCACCGTTTACCATGGCATGCACATTCCTGTTGGGGTGTTCTGCTCTCCCCGTGAAATGCAGTTTTCTTTGGAGAATCTTTCTCTGGTCATCGTGTGCGTTGACATAGCTGGTGTCAGCAGCGGCGTCTGAAGCCACAGCGCCTTTGGAGGGAGTTGTCAGCTCCTGGCACCAGTGCACTTATGACACTACGCCCCTCCCCACTCCTCCTTGGAGAGCCTCGCTCTGCTCTGAGGGGTTTTCTCACAGGCCAAGGCCTCTCTTGGTAGCCTCCTTGCTGATTGCCCTGGGGATCGCGTTTGTCTAAGGCCACCCCAGATGCAGGACTTTAAGTTGCTTTTTGGAATATAAAATCTTTTGCCTTTTCTTGTAAGCTCTTATGGTCTAAGGATACTCTTGTTATTCAGATTTCTGCAGAATGCACTTCTTATCCTTTTTCAAAAAATTCTCTTTTGGTTCAGGACAACTACTTCAATATTTCATTTGATTTCTGCACCTATTGCAAAAAATTTTTTTTGTTTCTCAAGATGTTTGTCTTGGTTTCATTCGTGTGCTTGCCTTTGCCTATAAACCATTTGGCCCTTTCATTTATTTTCTCCCTATTTATTCCTGGAAATCCTCCAGGAGGATAAACACTCTAAATGGTAGCAACTGGGCAGCCAACTGAAGGTCAGTAGCACGGTCACCTTCTGAAGAGAAAGTCCCCTGTAGAGATTACCTGGTCTTGGACAGGTAAGATCGAGATTACCATTGGGCATTTGCTGGGCAAAGACAGCTTCCATGCACCTTGGGAAATCTTGGTCACGAGTCAGAAAAACAAGGGCAAGCAGCACCCACCAACCGAAAACAAGGTCTCATGCTATGTACACTTGTCAAACAAAAACACATTGCCAAACTATTAAGCTTCCCAGGGAGTGTTTGTAGGATTTTCTTTGCCCCTTAGACATTGAGAAGAAAAGAATTAAGACATGTTCAATGCATGCATACATTCCCCATGATGAATGTAGTCATTGATACTACAAACATGTACTGATAAAAATTTGAAAGAAACAAAACAAGAACTAAACTAAATGAAAATCAAATCAAATAAAATAAAATAAGTGAAATAGGCTCCCCTAATTCTAAAGTATATAAGGAAGAACTTCCTTTGGGGATTCTTGTGAGCTATATTATGGTCCATTCTCATGTACCTTGTGTTTTGTCAGTAGGAAAATGCGACTCCTAAACTCCCACTACAGGGTTAACATGAAAAGGCTTTTATGATTCTCTCCCTTCCTCTTATTTTGAATCTACTGACATTTTCCCTTATATTAAATATAGTAAAGAAAAAGGAAATAAAAACAGGACAAAGCCTTCTTAAAAGTTTTTCTTATGGCATTTCAGCCAAGACAGAAAATAAAGAATAAAATAAAGCCTTCAAATTAATGACCTTGAAATTTAAATGAGTCCATGGAAACCTAGACACCTAAGAATTATCCCTCCTGAAAATGAAAATTTAGAAGTTCCTTATTAAGGGCTTAGGGTGATACAATGGTTCTGCCTTTTTTTTTTTTTTTTTTCTGAAGAAAAACACCACCTTATGCCTTGATTAAGCACTTGAGCTCAGAGCATGAATAAAATATTTGTGCTTGACATAAAAATTTCTCTTAGCACCTGAACTATGAACCCCCTCTAAAAGGACACCCCTCATTAAAAATAAAGCTTAAAACCTGCAAGTAGTACAAAAATTCTTTTTTTATCATAAATATTTTTCATCAGCCTCGACTAGTCAAGCAATTAAACTAGAAAATAAATAAAAGATAATTTTGTTAGTAAATTTAAGGTCAGTTGGAGATTTATTCCAGTAATTCCTAGCTAAAATATAACTACCTGAGAGTTAACACCAAAATGCATTTAAGATTAAAAAAGAAAAAAGAAAGAAAAAAGCATTGAAGAGGTGTTTTTTTTAAAAAGCCAAGCTGCTATGGAAACTAACTGTTTTACCACAATATTTGGTCCACAGTCTATGAAAGATTACCTATTAGGACAAACGAAAGCCTTAGAGTTTAGCCATATGAACAGGTTCCTTAACTTGCCTGACTGTCAGAAACAAAAGTTGGATTCAAATGTCTTCTTATAAACTGGTAAGTTTATATTGCTATATTTTTCTGGCTCATAATTAAAATTCTAAAATGAAAGTCATAAGATCTTTTATATATGTGCTTGTGTGTGTTATGTATGTGTGAATGTTGTGTTATGTCTACACAGTAAAGTGCCATAAGGAATTCTATTTAAATTGGTTTACAGACAAATTAGTGCTTACAGAAATCAAAACTGCTAAGATTATAGTAATTAACTGCAGTGGTTTTTAGCTCACATGATGTAAGTATATCTTTGATAATAAAAATGGAGATATCTTCAGATAGTAGACATTTTTTTCCTGGTTTTGCTGGTGGCCAGTCAGGATTATAGTTATTTCCCTTAGATGTTTAACACAATAAAAGTATACATGTAGTCTAAGAGCTTATATGCACAGGAGAGTGTGCGGCAGAATTTCCTGCGGTGTATGGACCGTGTTCTGAAGCCTAACTCCTATGGTTTCCTTTGGCAGAGAAATAGTTTAAGATTATGACTACGAATGATGAATATATCAGCTTTCATAAGTGGCCTAGGTATATCCTAAAGTTTGGTGAATATAAAAAGAATAAATGTTTGTAAACACACTTTTCATATACTTTGAAGTCTTAAATTATGTTATATTCAGTTAAGTAATAGATGCTCATAAAACATTTATCACTTCTAAGTTAATATATTAAAAATTAATTGGCAAATTTAAATTCAAATTTACTATTGGTCTCTGAAATTCTACATTTAAAACAATATATACTTGGGTTTGTAAATAAATATATCCTATTCCACATTAAAATTTCTTCTCTATGAGAATGCATATATAGTATTTATAGAAATTATAATATATATATGTAAATTGTTGGCATATGTGAACAATTCAACATTTCTTCATTCTTTGGTCTTCACTAGAAATTAAGGTTAAGAGTTAAAATTCTAATTAATATGTGTAATTCTATATACAAAGAATCAAAGAAGAAAATTAAGGTGTATTTTATGGAGAAAACTATGAGAAAGACATAAGTATTATTTTACTAGAAAAAGTGATTTTGTCTAGTTCAGGAATACTTCAAAGGATTGCTTTAAAATGTGAATTTAAGAAAGCAAATAAAAACTGGGCAGAAAAGGATTAGCAGGTAGTGTAAAGAAATGGAAAGGAAATTATAAGTATGAGAAAGTATTTTTGTAAGGAAAGCTGAAAGGAGAAACCTTTTGTACAAGGAAAATTTTGTGTGATAGAACAATTATTTTTTGGCCTCAGTAGGATGACTGGGCTATTCCAAACAAAATGGGAAGAAATAAATGCAGACAAAACTAAAATCTGTACAAGTCCCAAAGGACCTTAGCAAATCTCAGGTTATGAAGGACATCTCTTAGGAAAGAAAATTTCTGAGTGACTGATTTGGCTACAATTAAAAGACAATCATTTTAAAGATTTTTCTAAAAGTAGAGCATTACTATACAGATATAAAACTAGCTTTTCTTTAAATGCTGACCTGAAATTTATTTAGCTCCTACAAGCTTTCTTTTCTTCACATTTCTGACTCTGCTACTGGAACCCTGTACTGAAAATGTTCACTTTTAAAGGCCTGGAATAATGTGATTCATTGGTCTTGGATTTCTCGGTGTGCTGGAATTGTTCCTTAGGCTGGACAGTTCGTGGACTTTCCACATTTCTGGGATGCGTGTGTTTGCCTGCTGAAGGTGCTGTTTTTCTAATCATTTACTGTCTTCTAGGCCCAGTGCAAGATGCAAACTCTTTGCCACGGGCACAGACAGCTCGGTGCACGGGTGTCAGGCGGGGCTTCCAGCTCACCTTGGAGAGCTCTCCACCGCGGGAAGCAGACACACAGCGTGGTGAGTGGCACAGGACACAGTGCCGTGCTTTTTCAAAATAACTTCTTGTGTGTGGTGCTCTTCTTCTTAGGATTGTGTTTACTTAACAAAACTGAGCATTGAAAGAGTTAAGTTGTTTGTTTTCATACCTATTTGCTCTTAAAGTTTTTAACTTACTCTGGTTAAATGAATGACTGTTATTTCACAATATCCTGCCATTGTATTTTGATGAAATGTTTTCAGTCTTTCGACATCTTTAGCAGGCTTTCTTAGAATCAACTTCTAAGTGAAGTTTTTTAAAAATTTTATTTTGTGAGTACGTGTTTGCAGCACACGCAGTTTACTTAGGAGCAGGTACTTGCACATAGCACATCCTGATTCTCTTCTATTGCCCTTCGCTCCCCACCCACCTCCCTATCTCCATGTCTAGATCCCTTTCCCTACTTTCATTCATCTTCTTTTAATTTTTTAGTCCATATCTATGGCAAATGAAGTTTACATTCACCGGGGATACATGGTGTGTGCACACGACACATCTTCAATTAATTTTCTTCCCCTTCCTTTCCCCCCAGCCCTCACTGGAGCTGTTAGTCCTTTCCCATATCCAAAAGACCTATTTCCACATTTCCCACTATCAGTCCTTTATTTTGCTCTTTATTTACACCTCGCCTTTCTCAAATAAGTGATACAATGTAGTTTATTTTCAAGAGAAAAAACAATAAAAGTGATACAGAATTTCAAAACAAGATGATAGGAAATTAACAGTGGTTGTTGTCTCAGTCTCCTCAGTTACTGTTCTCTTGTTGCTGGGACAAAATACCGGATGCCCAGAATTAAGGGAGGAAAGGTCTATTTAGCTCACATTTGTGGAAGTTTCAGTCCATAATCAGCTGGCTCAAAAGAAGAGTGGCAGGGCACAAGGGCAATACTTCAAGGCGGCAGAAGATAGCAAAAGCAGCAAGACCAAAAGGGGGGGGTGTGGAAGAACAGCGCTCTTTCCCTCCCTTACATTGTATGCAAGCTACCCGCCCCAGGGCAGGTGTAGAACTCATCCCCATAATGCCAGCATTGGATCATGGGTCAATCAAAAACTCTAGAAGCCCGCCCAGTGACTGCATGAGGATTTGGGGGGACATCCAGACACAAGCCATAACAGTTGTTATATTGCATATTGTTATCTTCAAAGTAGATTTCAAGCTCCTGTGTCTGTTTTATGTTACTCAGCATTACATTTTCCAGGCGTATCCATTTTCTACAGATGTCTCCAATATTTGTTGGTCTGTTGATGGGGATATAGACTACTTTCAGGATTTAGCGACTATCAATTGTGCTGCTATAAAAATAGGCTGTAGTATGATATCTTTAGCTCTTTTGGGAAGATACATAGAAGGGGACTAGCTGGATCAAGTGACATGTTTAATTTTAGTACTGTGGAATTCCCCATACTTATTTCACTCATGGTTGTATTAGTTTACATTCTCACCAACACTGTAGAATGAATGGTTCCCATTTCACTGCAGCCTTGCCAGCATTTGTTATTAGTTATTTCCTGATGGTTCCCTTCTTTCTGGACTGAGATGGAATCTCAGTGTTGTTTTAACTTGTATTTCTAGAATGTCTAGCAATGTTGAACAGTTATTCATGTATTTATTGGCCATTTGTATTTCTTTGCCTGAGAAGTGTATATTCATTTCACTTGCCCATTTTTGTTCACGTGCTCTAATTTTTTTGAGTTCTTTATAAATTCTGGATATTAGTCCGCTGTCTGAGAAATAGCTGGCAAGTTTTTTCCATCCTGTAGGTTGTCTCTTTACTCTGCTGATTGTTTTCCTTTGCTACGTAGATGCTTTTTAATTTGATATAGTCTTATTTGTTGATCCTTGCTGCTATTTCTTATACAATTGAAATTTTGTTTAGAAAGTTCTTGTATATGCATATGACTTCAATGTTTCACATATTTAGTCTTTTGGTAGATTCATTGTTTCTATTTTATTTTTGGAATTAATTTTATTGGCACCTTTTAGATATACATAATGATCACATTCATCATAGCACATTTGTACCTGTACATGATATATCATGGTTTCTCTTTGTTTCTCCAATTCCTCCCTCTCCCTTTAACTCCTCTTCTCCTTATTTACAAGGGATTTGTTTCCTTTTTTTCTTTTCCTTATTATTATTTTTTGCCCTTTCCCCTCCCCGCTCCCTTGTCCTCCTTCCCATTTGAATACTTTCTTCCAATTTCCCAGTACCTGTTATACGTTTTGGTCTTTATTTCCTTTCAGTTTCTCACACCAGAGAAACAATGCAATATTTACACGTATGTCTGATGCATTTCATTCAAAACTGTGGTCTCATGGTGCATCCATTTCCCTGGAAATGCCTCAAGTTTATTCTTCTTTATGGCAGAGTAGTATTCCATTGCATAAAAAACCACATCTTTTTTATCCATTTATCTGTTGATAAGAATTTCAGCTATTTCCAAGAGTTAGCTGTTTCAAATTGTGCTGCCACAAACATGGGTGTGCATGTGTTGGTATGGTACAATGCTTTTAATTCTTTCAAGAAGAAACCAAGAAGGGGAATAGCTGGGTTGAATGGAATCTCTAGTTTTAGTTTTTTGAGGATTCTCCATACTGATTTCCACAGTGGTTGTACATTCTGCACTTCTACTGGCAGTGGAGAAGGGTTCCTTAAGCCCCACCCACATTTGTTATTGGTTGATATCTTGATGATGGCCATTCTTTTTGGAGTGAAATGGAATCTCAGTGTTAATTTGCATCCCTTGAATGACCAGTGATGTTGAGCATTTTTATGTATATGTATTTACCATTTGTACTTCTTCGTCTGAGAAGTGTGTTCATTTTAGTTGCCCTTTTTTTGGATTAGATCTTTAAATTCAGGGTGCTTGATATTTTTGAGTTCTTTATGTATTCTGGATATTAGATATCTTTGTGTGAGGAACAGCTACCAAATATTTTTTCTCACATTGTGAGTTGTCTCTTCACTCTGTTAGTGATTTCTTTTGCTGTGAAAAATCTTTTTAATAAGATGAAATCCAAGTTGTTGATTCCTTGTAATATTTCCTGTGTGATTGGAGTTTTGTTCATAAAGTCTTTGCCTACACCTATGACTTCAAGAGTTCTATCTATTCAGTCTTCCAGCAGATTGTGTTTCTGTTTTAATATTGAGACATTCAATCCATTTTGACTTTACCTTAGTGAATGGTGAGAGGTATGTGTTTAGTTTTAATATTCAGCATGTTGAAAGCTAATATTTTCAGCACCATTTGTTAAAGAGGCTTCTTTATTGCAGTGAAGGAATTTGGCCCCTTTGTCAAAGATAAGGTGGCTGAGAGTGTTTGGAGTTGTTTCTACATCTTCTAATCTGTTCCATTGATCTTTGGGCCTGTTTTTATGCCAGTACCATGCTGATTTTATCACAGTAGCTTTGTAGTATAATTTCAAGTCGAGGATCGTGATGCTCCCTGACTTGCTTTTGTTGCCCAGAATTTGTTTTGCTATTCTAGGTCTTTTCTGGATCCAAATGAATTTTAGGATTGTTTTCTCTAGTTCTGTGAGATATGCTATTGGTATTTTGATTGGGATTGCATTAAATCTGTATAACAATTTTGGGAGTGTGGCCATTTTTACTATATTGGTTCTTCCTACCCAAAAATAAGGAATATTTTTCCATTTTCTGATATCTTTTCAACCTCCTCTTTCAATGTAGTGTAGTTTTCAATGAAAAGTTCTTTTATTTCTTTCATGAACTTGATTTCTTAATATTTCATTTTTTTATGATATTGTTCAAGATGTGGTTTCCCTAATCTTTCTTGCAATGAGTTTGTAATTGGTGTATAGATGTACAGTCATCCCTCACTATATTGTGGTGCACTCATTGTGGCTTCACTATATCACACTTTTTTAAAAAAAAATGCATCTAATTCTGTATCATGGAGTTTTTGCTATAGTACGGGATTTTGTAGTACATACGTATTTATATAATCTCTATGATTTTGATTATTTTTGCCTAAAAAATTTAAAACAATATGAAAATATAAAAAAAGTTGATTTAAATATATTAAAAGGATATTAAATAGAAATAACAGTATGTATTTCATCAGCAGATGAATACCATACTGTACACAATGGAAATGCAGTATGTCACTACTGCTTGTGCAAGTTTGCCAACATGAGATTGTACCCAACACACTATTGGCTGATGGAATGGAAGGTGACCAGTCACAGCACTGTGTTCTGTATCCTGGGTACTGATTGGCTCAGTGACAGTAGCATTGGTCTGTTTGCTCTCCTGCATTGTGCCCACACATTCAGCATCTGTCCTTGTCCACTTTATATCTAGTACTCATATAGAATTTTACATGTTGTTAAAATTACATAGGTTCAAGTGTGTAGAAAGTGTTTAAGAGCATATGAAGTGTTTATAAGTGTGTGGGAAAGGTTAATAAGAGAGTGGGAAAGGTTTATAGGAGTGTGGGAAGGGTTTATAAAGCCTTAATATATAGAGAGAGATAGTAAAATATAATATTGCTACTTCGCAGATTTCCACCTATTGTGGGGGGTCTCTGGAATGTAACTCCTGCAAAAGGTGAGGGGTCATTGTATTGATTTTTGAGCACTGATTTTGTATCTAGCTATGCTACTGAATTTGGTTATTAAACCTAGAAGTCTTTTGGTGGAGTTTTTGGTGTATTCTATGTAGAGTATCATGTCATCAGCAAATAATGATAATTTAACTTCTTCCTTTCCTAACCTTCTTCCTTTTATTTATTTCTCTTGTCTAATTGCACTGGATAATGCTTCCATAACTATACTGAGTAGGAGTGGTGACGGTGGACATCCATGTCTTGTTCCTGATTTTAGAGTGAAAACTTTAGGTTTTGAACATTTAGTATGATACTGGTTGCTGCTTTGTCATAGATGGTATGGTGGTTAATACAGTGTCAATATGAGTATGAATACCCAGATGAACTGAGTCAGCATGGTTCTGGGCATGGAAGACCCTCTTAAGGGAGCTCTTTGTTGGAACGGTATAGAAGGAGAATGGGAGGGGAGGATTTCTGCTGTTTTTCCTTGGAAGAGCTTCAGTGCCGCTAATTTTCCTCAGCGTAGCTTCAGCTGTTCAGTTTAGAAGAGCTACAGTTCATGCTTTCACCTTGGGCATTGTCTCCTGCCTTATGTTGCAGATTCTGTAACTTCTAGCACTGGCTTTTGGGCTTTTAATCCTAGACCCTTCAGGCTTCCATTGCAGATTCTTCAGCTTCCTGATACAGACTCTTCTGGGACATTGCCATGGGGTCCAGGCCTTCAGCTGAACTCACAGGGGTCATTGTTGTGGGCTCTAGGTCTTCAGCTGGATTCTTTGGATAGCTAGTGTGTGGAAGGGTCTCTTGTATTCTTCAACATTTGATTCTGTGGGCAGATACTGTCAGCTATTCTTGTAAATTTTGTGTATTCATTAAATTTGCTTCTTTTGGAGACACTAACACAGATGGATTTTATCAGATTGAGATAAAGACATATATTTCAAATTTTTTTAGGGTTTTATCATGAATGTGTGTTGGACTTTGTCAGATGCTTTTTTCTGTGTTTATTGAGATGAACATGTGTTTTTTGCTCTTGGGTCTACTAATATGGTATATAACATCTATTGATTTGTGTATGTTGAACCATCCCTGAATCCCTGGAATGAATCCTACTTGGTTATGATGTATAATCTTTTTGATGACTTGCTGCATTTTCTTTGTCAGTATCTTATTGAGGATTTTT
>NW_004955411.1:4221547-4222432 GCF_000276665.1 Chinchilla lanigera
GTATTGTTTCCCACCTTTTGACTCTAAGTCTATGAATTTCTTTTCGAGTTAAATGTGCTTCTTGTATAGAGCATATTATTGGATCTTGTTTATTGATCCATTTTTCCAATCTGTTTCTTTTGTTTGGTGAATTGAGACCATCTACACTGATGGTTATAACTGAAAAGTATTGACCTATCCTTACCATATAATGTTCTTGCTGTTGAGTCCCTTTATTTGCCCCTCTCTTGATTGGCTTGAAAGAGTGCTGGTTTCATGGTAAAGAATTTCTTCAGGTGTCCTTTGTCATGGAAATATTTTATTTCTCCATCAATTTTGAAAGATAGTTTTGTGGAATACATCAATATGGCTTGGAGGTTTCCTTTTAAGGAATGGAATACTTCTCTCCAAGCTCTTCTTTAAGGGTTTGTATTGAGAAGTCTGCTGTGACTCTGACGATCTTTCCTTTACAGGAGTTTTGTTTCTTTTCTCTAGCAGTTTTTAATCTTCTGTTCATTTTTTGTCTTTCTGGACTCTTCACGCACACACACACACACACACACACACACATATATTTTATCATGGCTAATTGGAGTTCTATATGCCACACTTAGATGTCAAATTCTTTTTCCATACTTGGGGATTTTTTCTGACATTACTTTTGTGAACAGCTTTTTAAATGTTGTTTGCACTTCTCTTGCTTTTTTATTGACTCTGATTAATCTTCTTATTCTTCTTTGCTTCACCTAGCAGCTTTTGGATTGATTTCTCATTCTTCCTTGCTATTTTTATGAAATCTTTCTTTTCATGATTGTTTACTGCAAAACTGTCTTCTAGATCTGATACTCTATCCTCATATTGGTTCATTCTCTGTATATACCTTCAATATAATTTTTAATCTCCTGG